>NC_054472.1:90389803-90692989 GCF_017639515.1 Carcharodon carcharias | reverse complement strand
GAACTCAAGTTCTGTCGAAGGGTCATGAGGACTCGAAACGTCAACTCTTTTCTTCTCCGCCGATGCTGCCAGACCTGCTGAGTTTTTCCAGGTAATTCTGTTTTTGTTTCACCTGATACCTATACGCATTCTTCCAGCAGGAATCTCTGGAGATGATTTCCAAGTGAAAGACCTGGCTGATTTCCCTTTTCCTAACATATGGGCTGTAAGAAAGGCTGTAGAGTCCTGACTTCTGCTACAGCTCAGACCAGGTCCTTCCAGTGTCAGTTCAACTTAACCTGCCTGGTAGGAAACTAACATCAGCAAACTGGCCATCCTTTTAAACCTTCCCACAGGCTTGAATAAAGTGCTGAGAGCCCAGACTCTCACATGTGATTTTGTTTTTGGATTTTGTTCTTGTGGATCTCTGGGCTCTCAGCCAAGCATGCATAATGAGGCTTGGCTGAGAGCCCAGGGTCCCTTAAAAGGTTTTATTTTGTTGACACTTTCTGGGGAGCAGGGAAATCCTTGCCTGATTGACAGTTTTATGATGTTATAATAAGCTAGTTTTTGCGCTCTGCTTTGTCAATGGCTCAATGTTTATTTGTACAAGATAAAAAGATGTCAAGTGCTTATAGTTTTTATTAATGAAACTTTAAAGTTCTGGTTGATCTATGCTTTATAGGGTTGTAGCAGCAGCAGTTTTTTAAGAGAATTATGACTGAGTGTTTTTAAGACGTTCCACACGTGCCATTGTTACAATGGGGTTCATTGTTTCTGTACAGAGTGTATACTGGATGAATGGGCATGGAAGTGCCATGGAGTTAGCATGGAGGGTATGAGGGGCCATTGCGGTGGGTGAGGGCATACACTGGTATGAATTGGCATGAAGGTGACATGGGGGGATAGGTTGGGGTGTGAGTGGTTGAGGGTGTGTGTGAGTGTAAGGAGTAGGGGCTAGAGGGCCTAAAATATAATCAAACAACTGGGATTAAATCCCAAAGGATGTAGGCAGGCCTTTAAAACAGCTCAATTCGGCAATTGATCGCCTTTGTGGCTGCCTCTGAACTGTTTCTGAGGGCAGTGGGTCTGACTCCATCCTGCACCCACCCCCACCCCTCCACCCTTGGAGAGAAAACTTTCTACCGAGGCTGGTCTTGAAAATGAAAATAATCCAATTTTCAGTATCTTCCCTATCCAATTGATCTTCTGGTTATTTTACAGACCTTGATTACATCACCCCTCAATTTTCTAAATGCAAGCAAAATCAAACCAGGTTTCTGCAACCTGTCTTCATAACTGAACCTTTAAAGCCCCAGTATTGTTCTGATGAATCTGCACAAGGTCAATATGAATCAGCTGATAGGTACTCCTATAGCAGCGCCCTCAGGGCCATGATTGGCCTCCAATAACCACAAGCACCTTTCTGTGCATCAGAAATGGCTTCAACCACTTTGAACCCCCAATGACCTTAGCTTTCTCAAGGCTTATTGATGCCATGCTCAAATGTCGTCGCCATGTTGAGGACAGCTACTGCAACTCTACTCTGACATTCAGCTAGTGCCCATGCCTGTAGCGAACTGTCATAGAATCAGCTAAAAGGTTATTGGTGGTGACATGACACCATTAATGACTCCTTTGACCACTTTGCTTATGATTGGAAGGAGGATGAAAGGGCAGTTAAATTTCTCCTGCTTTTCATGGATTGGATATACTTGGGCAATTTTCCATGTTGTTGGGTAGGTGCCAGTATTGTAGAGGTACTATAATAGCTTGGCTACTTGAGTGGCTGGTTTTAGGGTGCAGATTTTCATCTCTATAACCAGGACAACTACAAATGTCCCAGGCATTCTTTCCTCCCATCTTCACCCTGATTTAATGTAATTTTTCCACCCTGTTTCCTTAGATTTCTCTGCATCACTCCCAAATCAATATAGCGGGCAAATGACATTTACTAGAACTCTGCCAATGCAGTTCTTTATCCAACCAAAAGAAAGTGGACAAGAGCAGTTCAAGGTGACCTCACTTGACTTCTCTTCAACCTGATATTCCTGTTGGAAAATCCCCCACAGATCATTGGTAAGGCCACATTTGGAATACTGCTTGGTGTTTAGAGCATCCAATCTTTAAATGAGCTTTGATACAATACAACTGGAGGAAAGTACAATGAGGATATTTCTATGAGGTGAAACTTTACAAAGATACTTACTGAGCTGAACTTGTTCGCATTCGAGAAATGGAAAGTCTGATCTAGTTTTTTTTTCAAATTTCAAAAGCATATTTTGGATAAATATAAACAGGATTCTTAACCTTGACTGTGAGTATAGAATAAAAGGAGAGAAGTATAGGAGTGCCAAGCCTAAAGTAATGATGGATGGCTGACAAGAACCACTGTCCTGCACAGAATGTGTTTTTTAATATTCTTTAAGGATGTGGGTGTCGATGGCTAGGCCAGCATTTGTTGCTCGTCCCATACTGCACTTGAGAAGGTGGTGGTGAGCCACCTTCTTGAATCGTTGCAGTCCATGTGGTGTAGGTACACTCACAGTGCTGTGAGGGAGGGGGTTCCAGGATTTTGACCCAGTGAAGGTGAAGGAACGGTGATATATTTCCAAGTCAGGATGGTGAGTGACTTGGAGGAGAACTTGCAAGTGGTGGTGTTCCCATGCATCTTCTGCTCTTGTCTTTCTAGGTGGTAGAGGCCATGAGTTTGGGAGATGCTGTCGAGGGAGCTTTGGCAAGTTAATTCAGTGTGTTTTGTATATGGTATACACTGTGCATCGGCGATGGAGGGAGTGGATGGGATGCCAATGAAGTGGGCTGCTCTGTCCTGAGTTGTGTGGAGCTTCTTATTGGAACTGCACTCAATCAGGCAAGTGGAGGGTATTCCATCATACTCCTGACTTGTGCCTTGTGGATGGTGGACAGACTTTGGGGACTCAGGAGGTGAGTTACTTGCTGCAGGATTCCTAGCATCTGACCTGCCCTTGTAGCCACAGTATTCATATGGCTAGACCAGTTCAGTTTAAGGTCAGTGGTAACCCGCAGGATGTTGATAGTGGGGGATTCAGTGATGGTAACGCCATCAAATGTCAAGGGGAGATGGTTAGATTCTCTCTTGTTGGAGATTTTCATTGCCTGGCACTTGTGTGAAGTGAATGTTACTTGCTACTTGTCAGCCCAAGCACGAATGTTGTCCAGGCCTTGTTGCATATGGACAAGGACTGCATCTTTATCTGAGGAGTCACGAATGGTACTGAACATTGTGCAGTCATCAGTGAACATTCCCACTTCTGACCTTATGACAGAAGGAAGGTCATTAATGAAGCAGCTTAAGATGGTTGGGCCTAGGACACTACTCTGAGGAACTCCAGCAGCAATGCCCTGGGACTGAGATGATTGATCTCCAACAACCACAACCATCTTCCTTTGCGTTAGCCATGACTCCAACCAGTGAAGGGTTTTCCCTCAATTCCCATTGACTCCAGTTTTGCTAGGGCTCTTTGATACCACACTCGGTCAAATGCTGCCTTGATGTCAAGGGCAATCACTCTCAACTCACCTCTGGTGTTCAGCTCTTTTGTCCAGGTTTGGACTAAGGCTGTAATGAAGGCAACAGCTGAATGGCCCTGGCAGAACACAACCTGAGAGTCAGCAAGCAGGTTATTGCTGAGTAAGTGCCGCTCGATAGCACCATCAATGACCCCTTCCATTACTTTGCTGATGATAAAGAGTAGACTGATGGGGCGGTAATTGATCGCATTGGATTTGTCCTGCTTTGGACAGAACATACCTGCACAATTTTCCACATTGCCAGGTAGACGCCAGTGTTGTAGCTGTACTGGAACAGCTACGCTAGCGGCCTGGCTAGTTCGGGACTACAAGTCTTCAGTACTATTGCTATATTGTTGTCAGGGCCCTTGGCCTTTGCAGTATCCAGTGCCTTCAGCCATTTCCTGTTATCATGTGGAGTGAATCGAATTGGTTGGATACTGGCATCTGTAATGCTGAGGACCTCAGAAGGAGGCCAAGATGGATCATCCACATGGTACTTCTGGCATTAGGTGGTTGCAAATGCTTCTGTCTTGTCTCTTGCACTGCTATGCTGGGCTCTCCCATCATTGAGGATGGTCCAGAAGGAAAAAACAGTTGGGACCGGTATTCTTATTTCCCAGTTTCTACTGGTGTTTCGTTTTAAAGTATACAAGACCAGTTTGGACCAGTAATCTTATTTCCCAGTTTTTACTGTTTTTTGTTCTGGAGTGGGGGAATTATAGCACAGATCTCAGCAATTGCAGTTAATACTGGGTCAATTAATGCCTTCAAAATGCACAGAATAAACATTTGGTTGGCAATGGGATTGATGATTAGATAGATAACATGTAGGTGGAAATAACCAGATTTCTGTGAAGTATAGTTCCTAAAGCTTCTAATGTCTCTCAAAAATAACTAACTGAAATTGAATGGTGAAATTGGGGGTGTTAAATGGATATTCAGAAATGTTGTTTATTGTTGAATGCAGAATTTTCCCTCAGGCAGTTTAAAAATGGTAGAATATTCCATGACAAAGTAGACTGATTCTGGTTGTGCAACAACCTGTCTTCTGGCTTGTGGATTCTTTTATTGCACCGTTAGTGGTATACACCAGCAAGCTGCCATTTTGCAATAATTACTTAGATATACCATCATTTTGTGGTAATCAATTATTAAGCGCTATTTATTTAATACATATCAGCCATCTCTTTCATAAATATATTCTTTCATGGGATGTGAATGTCATTGGCTGGGCCAGCATTTAGTGCCATCCCTAACTGTGATTGAGAAGGTGGTGGTGAGCTGCCTTCTTGAACTGCTGCAGTCCATGTGGGGTAGGTACACCCACAGTGCTGTTAGGAAGGGAGTTCCAGGATTTTGACTGAGCGACAGTGAAGGAAAGGTGATATATTTCCAAGTCAGTGTGGTTTGTGACTTGGAGGGGAATTTGCAGGCAGTGGTGTTCCCATGCATATATTGTCCATATCCTTCTGGTGATAGAGGTCGTAGTTTTGGAAGGTGCTGTCGAAAGAGCCTTGGCAAATTGCTGCAGTGCATTTTGTGTATGGTACACACTGCTGCCACTGGGTGTCAGTGATGGAGGGAGTGAATGTTGAAGGTGGTGGGTGGGCTGCCAATCAAGAGGGCTGCTATGACCTGGATGTTGTCGAGCTTCTTGAGTGTTGCTGGTGCCGCACTCATCTAGGCAAGTGGAGACAATTCCATCACACTCCTGACTTGTGTCTTGCAGATGACAGGCAGGCTTTGGGGAGTCAGGAGGTGAGATACATGCCACTGAATTCCCAACCTCCCACAGTAGTCACAGTATTTATATGGCTGGTCCAGTTGTTTCGGGTCAATGGCAAGTACCAGTATGTTGACGCTGTAACCAGTATCAGTAAGAAATCAAACATATGTGAATTATTGAGTTACTGGCAACTCTAGGTTCTTTTGTTTGAGCAAATAAAATAATGTGATCATTTTCACATAAAGCAAAAATTTACAACAAACACGACACTAATTCCAGGCAGTTAAACCACATCTCCAGTTTAATTGCACAGTGTTGAATTGCATACAATCTAGTGCTGATTCCAAAAAGTTAGATCTCAAATGAATTAAGAGAATTAAGAAAATTAGTTCTGCTGAACTAGATTGCTTGGATTGTATCACTGAGCCTAAAGAATTAAAACATTGATTACAACAGTGATTCCTCATATTTAAATCATAAAAACTGCAGAAAAAAAGTATTATTGCTGATTTAGCAGTATTATATCACAAAATTTAGTTTTGATTCTGCAGTTACACCACATCATTTGCAGCACTGATTATTATTAATAGTGTAAAACCACATGGCTTAAAACACTGATATCACATTTCATTCCACAGAGTCTTGCTATATAGATTACTCAGTTGATTTTTTAGAAGTAAACCACACAGATGGCAGCTCTGATTCCACTGAGTTAGAGCACACATAAATAGAATCATAGAATGGTAAAACACTGAAGGAGGCTATTCGGCCCATCATGTCCCTGTCAGATAAAACCATGAAATCTGAAGGACTAGATCATATAGCTTGCAAAGCGAATTATAGAGTGTGGATCATAGTACTGATTCAGCAAACCTTCTTTACGTAGATTACCATGCCAATTCTGTAATGTAAAGTCACTGAGGCTACAACAATTTTGTACATTTAAAATACATAGATTACAATGCTGATTCCATAGGGTTTAATGAAGGATTAAAGCACCAATTCTACAGAGTTACACTGCATAGATTACAGAGCTAATGCTCTTGAATTCAATGGAACATTCTGCAGAGTTAATTCTACTGTTAAAGTACATAAATTACTTGTGTAGACCATCCTGTTTAGATTCTATTTTATTTTCATAACTGCATTTTGTGTATGTATATATGTAAAAGAAATTCAAAGATAAAAATGGGCCATAATGATTATATTCTGGGTTAATTGCACCAACACTAGAGCCAGCAAAATGCCACTGAAATCCTTAAGAGGGAAATTTTGACTCTTCCAGGATAGGTGGCAGTGTCTTGGTGGGGGTGGGTGTTAACTTGCTAAAAAAGGGAAACCTGACCCCAACCCATTATAAACACGCCTACTCTCAATTTAATAGCAGCCAGTGGGCTGAGTAACTCGCTCTGGAAAGGTGGGTGAAAAATTATTATATTTAAATGAAGATCCTCAGATTTTGCCAGTGATTTGGAATTACAGCCTGCAGCATTAAAAGACAAATCCGCGAAATAGGTGTTAATGGCCAGTTCCAGTAGGTAGGTACTTTTCTTCTGGCCCCCGCACCCCTGCCGTCAACAAACTTGCCATGATCTACCTCCCTTTCTGTTGTTCAATCTTCCTTCCGTATGATTATTCATCTCCCTGTGGTCACAGCCATGCTCCAAGCACCAACCTCCTGCCTCACGCCCCACAACCGTCAACCTACAAATTTGCGGGGAGACCATTTCAGTGCTCCCCATCTACTACCTTGTACACAGGTTTTAGCTCCCAGCAGCTGAACAGTTTCTCAGTTGCCAGGTGGGAATGGTAGTAAAATAAATTCTGGTGAGGTCCTGCTGTTAAATTTGGAAAGATCAACATGTTCCCGATATTTGTAGGTTTCTTAGTTGCTGACAGGAACCCCTGCTTCCTCTCTGACTCTCTAAACATCGGGGCCTAAATATGAGTTTAGCATCACTTCTAAATAGCTAATTAGGTTATTAACCTCAAGCGTTTGTAATCCTTTGAAATACAGGAATAATAATTAAGTGCTCAATACTAAAGTATATATTTTGGACTATACACCAATATATTTGAATTCTAACCTCAGCTGGTGCTTGTTTTCCCAGGTATACTTTGCCAAGTCTTGGTTGCACCTCAAAGAATTAAGCTTTTCACCATAAAGAAGGAGAAAAACCTACCAGATCCCATCTGATCTCACTAGAAGGAACTGTGCTTTGACCAACCTGACAGTGATATTGAGGTCAATCAGAGGGAGGAGAGCTTGGATTTTCATCTTCGAGGTGGGTAGCCGGAGTTGGGAAAATTCCCAGCTTGGCCTGCCCGCCTCAGGAGAAAGTGCCTGCAAAGGCAGAATTGTCATTTTTGGGGGGCCAGGCGCAGGTTGGCGCCAGGACAACTGACCCAGAAAAAGTTCAGAGGCAGCCACAGGGGCTGCTGGATGCCAAGCCAGGTTGTTTTAGCACTCAAACAGATGTCTGGGCTCTCAGCCAAGAATAGATAATGAGGCTTCACTGACTGCCCAGAAATCCATTAGATTGTTGAACACCTGAGCCATAGAGAAAACATTGCTTGATTGACAGCTCTGGGTCTCTGATGTCTGCTGTTAATTCTGCAATGTTTATTTATGCAAGGTTAAGAGGTTTCAAGTGCCTGCAGCTTCAGTTGTTGAAATTTTAGAGGCTCTGGAAATTGACATTTTTATTGGCCTGTGGTAAAAGTGAGGGTTTTTTTTCAGAAAGTTGTCAATAATTGACTGTCTTTTTCAGCATTTTTTAATCCTACTGTCACTGTCGGGTTCATTGTTTCTAATGTAATAGGTGAATGGGCTTGGAAGTGCCATATGTTGGCAAGGTGGATGTGAGGGGCCATGGGGGCTGTTTAGAGAGCCTTGCTTTGGCAGTGATGTATGAGGGACCATAGGGGGTGGGTGGAGGGCCTTATCTTGACATATAGAGCATGGGGGTGAGTGGGGGAGTTTGCATACCTTGGCATGGGGGAAATGAGGAGGATCTTTCTAACTTACCTCTCAAAAGGTTCCCTCATGCAGATGATGGTTCACAACTCCTCTGAGGTGCCATGAATCACAATTTATTGAAAACTTGGCTCGACTCCTATTGGAGAACTAGGACATGCCTATCCCTGCAATGGAGCCAGCAAGGTTGGGAGTGTAGGGCGCAGGCTTGCAACCCAAACCAGCCCACGCCCTTTAAAGGCCCTGTTGAAAATTGGAAAATCCCAGGAATGGGGTCATTAATCCTGGAAGTGGGTCCCAGCCACCATTTTTAAAGGGCTCCTGAATCACCCTGACTTGGTGTAAATCCAGGCCGAGGTCTATACTCCAAGCCATGAGTATCCAAATCCACTATCTGATGGTGAATAGGCAACCAAAAGATGCACAACAATGCATCAATGCAGATGATATATTTATACTTCGAACCATCACCTTTATGGGTTCAAGCTTCACTCCAAGATTTGAGCGCATTACTTAGGCTGGCATTCGAGTGGAGTACTGAGGAAATTCTCAGCTGTCTGTAACAAAAGTTCTGAGCACAGTACAACAGAGGCCTTGGAGAAAAAAAGGCATCACAAAAGGTGCCATCTTTAACACCAGATATCAAACGAGGCTTCCAGTGATTCAGATGGATTTTTTCTGAAGCATTATTTGAAGAAAAGTAACAAGTTCTGATTGTTCATGGCCAACAGCCTTCACTGAAGCAATATAACCAAAAATAACTGATCACCCATCAAATTTGCTGTTTATAGGGTCTTGGTGTGTGCAAACTGCTTGCCACATTTGGCCAAGTAACAATGGTGGCTACAATTACTTACACATCATTCTGAATCAGTTCTTGTTGTTACAGTGGGAGATAAATACCTTGTTGGAGCTGTCAGAACTCAACTTAAACTGCTTCTATATAAGGGCCCACTTACTGCCATTCGCTTCTCCATACCTTCAATACTGGCCATCCCATTTTGCCTGTCACGGTGGGGTACACACAATCAGCTGGTTATGACCTGACAAATATCTACCAGGAATACACAATCAGCTAATAATGACTTAACAACAATCATGATGGATTTGCTTGACCCGTACGTCAGCAGCCACAGAGGGAACCCACCATTGAACAGTGATATATTGCCAGGCAAGGTAATGGGATATGTTTTGAACCATGAACTTTCCTCAGACACTGAGCTCTTTAAAGAAAAGGATGTGTGTGCACATCACATTCTAATGAAAGTGAATATACCCACTGCTGAAAACAGTGATCAGTCAAAGTGTCTCAAGGGTACAGTTGACAGCTGATAGCAGACTGTTAACCCCCATGAGTACTGAAATTTCTCCACAGCTTACAATGTGGAGACATTATTTTATGAAGTAAAAGACAGGATAGGTTTTATACTGCACCTGAGGCCTGTGAGCCAGGGTAATATTTCCAGGGTTTTGTCCACTCACCAAGATTTTTTTCTGATGACGTACATGACCTTCAGTTACCCTGAGATGAAAGTCATAACTCTATCCTTACATGTATTTAATTTTATTCCAAAACCAATATATACTAATGTGCAAATCAACATTACCAAAAATATATTGATTGGCATTGAATCTCATTGCTGTTTGTGGGATATTGGGCAGTGTAAAATATATGCTGTTTACCTAAAAAAAAGTGACTTCAAAGAAATCCAAGTGTGCAAAAAACTTCAGGATATTTTTGTGATATTTTAAACTGCCATTAGAATTAATTAAGATATAATGTCTAAATATATATGTTGCTCCACTATCTTATTGTTGCCACGTTAGAGAAAACACCCATCAGACATTCAGGTGTAAAAATAATTCTGCTATATTTATAGGATATTTAAACTTGTGATTGGGCATCAACCATACATCAGACTTTATGGTTCTGTCGAAGGGTCATGAGGACTCGAAACGTCAACTCTTTTCTTCTCCGCCGATGCTGCCAGACCTGCTGAGTTTTTCCAGGTAATTCTGTTTTTGTTTTTGACTTTATGGTATGTTTGGTTGCATGTCATTTTATGCTGAGCTATAGTTAGAATATTCAATTGATGTTTTGTATACTAACTGAAAGAAAATTAAAATGCATTTAAGATCAAGTCGTTTGAGTGAAAATGGTGTAAGAGAGCAAACTCGGACCTAATAGAATTGGGGTTTGGTAATTTTCTTCTAACCAATTTACATTTACATTTCAAAATAATGCCATTATGGAATTTTGTTTGGAGTTGGAGTAACAAAAGCAAAATAAGTGGTTTTAAGTTAACTAGGTCATACAAATGCTAATCATTTTAAATTGCATTGAAATTTACTGTAAATATTTTATAAGTAAACTAATTTATACATTCATCACTTTTTCACTGAACTCTTTCGTACTTGCTACAACATGCATTATCTCAATCTAAAATTGGGTAGTTAATCTGATCCAGGCATCTGCCCCTGTGATACTGTAACCAGTCATTTGAAAATATATGCAGCCAAGCAAGGTATCACCTGATATCTCCTCTCCTGTTTAGAGAAAGAACCTTTGCTCTGCTCCTCCCCAGTCAAACTAAAGATCAGTAATAAAAACAAAAAACTGCGGATGCTGGAAATCCAAAACAAAAACAGAATTACCTGGAAAAACTCAGCAGGTCTGGCAGCATCGGCGGAGAAGAAAAGAGTTGACGTTTCGAGTCCTTATGACCCTTCAACAGAACTGATTTTTCTTTACAAGGAGAGGGTTGAAATATTCTGTGTTTAATTGATTGCCACTGCTCTTCAAGAAATGCCTACCTTGAAGAAGTTCTGTTCGTCTCTGTGACAGGATTTCTGTATCTCTCTTTTGCCTTGTTCACCTTCATTGCTTTCCATTTCTCTCCTGAAAAAAACCTTAAACCAGCTTATATTTCAACCCTCTCCTTGTAAGGAAAAGCAGTTCTGTTGAAGGGTCATGTGGACTCAAAACATCAACTCTAAAGATCAGTAACTCATTTCATGAGGAATTAATGGTGAAAACAAGCATTGCAGTACAACACAGCATTTGCCATTTTTTCAAGGGAACTTGAAATCATCCATTTTAAAACTTGAATAATGCTTTCTAGCTAATCCACTAGTCATACCCCTATGGAATAGTTTTCGGCCACACTTTGCTGTTCTGCAAAGGCCAACAAAATAGTTTCAAGGATTAACATCACTTCTTGTTGAATATGTGTTACCTGATATGTTTAATGTGTATCCAACCAGATCTGATTAAAAGAATTAAAGCAACTCAGTTTTCATGATAACTGCTAAGCAAAGGAAGAACATGAACATGTCATTTTCTTCACAATTATTTCATGTTAAAGTTGATGCAATGACAAGTTCTGAAGCAATTTACATGAATACAGGCTTTGTTTGTAAATAAATAAAACACCTTTTATTGTGAAGACTGTGGGCAGAACCATCCCAGATTTGCACTAAGTGCGGTAGCAGGCGGGCAAAAGGACATCTTACCACTGGCCGCAATGTCGGGTTTTCACACGTATTGTCCCAATCCCGCCTCACTAATTATGCATTCCCGGGAAACACGCCGGGTCACTGGCAGGGCTTACTCTCATTCACCCAACCCGCTGTCACCTCAGGCCTTCAGTAAGCCAGGCACCGTAATTAAAGGCTGCCCCTGCACAGAGCTAGCGCTCGTCAAGGGATAGGAAGCTGCTGAGAACTGATGTCTGTCAAAGGGAGGAAACATGCTGCCCCCCATATTTAGCAACACCTTCCTCAAGCCACTTACTGGATGCAGTGGAGGCCCAACACAATGTCCTCTACTCCCACTCTGGCTGAAGGCCAGCAAGCAAGGTGACAAAACCAGAATGGGAGGTGGTGGCAATGGTGATCAGCGCCAATGCCCTGCAAAAGAGGACAGCCATCCAGTGCAGAAAGAGGATGAATGGGCTCATCCGTTCCGCCAGGGCAAGTCACTCTGCTCATCACTCTCAACTCTCATACTCACAAACCCATCATACATCCACAGGGATCTCACAACTCATGGCACAACACCACTAACTCTCACACACACCCTCACATCTCCATCTGGTCATATCCTCTCAAGCTCCCGTCCTCATCTCATCCATGTGTCCGCTCACCACACAAACATTCCATGCAGTGCCATGTGTCCGGCTCACACTCTCTTCATCTGTTTTCATGCAAGAGAAGCTGGCTCACAACAACAGGGAGAGATCCCAGACCAGGGTCAAGTGACCTACATTAGACCCTTCATTCACTGTGAGGAACATGCTATCACAGTGACTGGTGAGGACATGGACCGTGCCTGCAGTGACGGTGAGGTCAGCAGCGAACACCCAGGTGAGGATCCTGCACCACATCATCCATCTCTCAACACAAATGTGAGTCCTCTCTCTCTTGCTTTTGACTCTGCTGCCATGCACTACTTATCTCTACTTCGGTTCACGGGGAGCTCTGCCAAGGGACTGACATCCTCAGCCGGCCGGTCCCTCAGCCCCATCCCCATCCTCATCTCCAGCCAAGAGGACTCCTCCTCCGTTGAAGAGCTGGAAATAAGCAGCCTGGAAGACCCATCACAATGCTTATCCACATTCTCCACTAGCGCAGAAACACACACCTCAGTGGGACCTAGATCTAGAGCAGGCCTGGATTCACCATCTGGCAGTCACCGCACAGACATATCTTGGCAGCAGGGGGAGGCAGGTTCAGCCGAGCTTCCCGGAACTGGGAGGACTGCTGGGAAGAGGCATCTGTGAGGTCCGAGTCAGATGATAAGCCTCTGAATTCAGCCTTTCAACTCATTGTGGAGAGTCAGCAGAAGGCGGGGGAACATCACAAAGAGCTGCTGGAAGCCCTCAACAGAGTGGCACGCAAGTTGGAGGAGTGCGTCCGCCTGCTCTCTGATGAAGTGGTGCCCACATGTGCATCTCTGGAGGTCTCTGTGGGAAGGATGGCAGATGCCATGGAGACCCTGGTCCAGCAGAACGTGGAGATGTGCGCAGACCTGCACTCCATCGTGGTGGCCATGGGTGAGTTCCTGCAGTGGCAACGCAAGAGGGAAACAGGGCACCTCAATGGAGGAGGAGCGGCAGCTGGACACCCCTGGGTCATCCACACAGGAATCTCAGAGGCTGTCCTCTCCCTCCAACTCCCCTTTGCCTGTGACCCCTCCAACCTCATCCTCTGTCACCACAGAGGGAGCAGCTGGCCCACAGGAGGACAGCCAGAGCAAGCCAGGCCCTCAAGGCCTCGGCTGTCCAGACGACACACTCCAAAGTCATCAGAGACAACAGGGCCAATGCCCAGGCTGTCTCCACTTCGGCTGCGGATGTCAGGGCAGCACCTAGAAGTGTTAGGCTGAGAAACGTTAAGAATTTCTGATCGCAAGTGGTTGCACAGATGAACACATTTTGTCAATTTATAATCTGAAAATATATTCACTTTCACTGAACAATGTGTAATGGTGTCTTTCAGCTTCATTGACAGGCTTCACGAGTCTTCCCAATGCATCACCCTCCCCCACCCCCAACCCCCATCCCCCCTCCCCCCACCCAACCACTAGCAGTTCAGCTGCACACAGCCAGCCCACGAGTGATTCTGAAGAAAGAAGTGTGTGTGTGTGTGTATGTGTGTGTGGCAGGGCCTTTCGGAGTCTCGTGCAAGCACTCTCCCATGCATGTGGAGCCTTTCTCCATCACACTAACACTAATCCCAATGTCCGCAGCATTTTCTAAGCTGCCTGCTGGGGTTCTATTCAGTTGTCCATCTGAGCTGACCTGCATCTCCACCCATGCATGGATCGCACCCCCGTGCAGCACCTGTTCCCACCCAACATGAGGCTCCTTTCGCTTTCGATTTTAGAAGCATGGTACTGGTAAAGTTTGTCTGCAGCTCCTCTGTCCTTTCTCCTCCCCTATTCACCCATTCCCTTTCCCTCATCGCTGTCAACCCCCTTGGCATCACCTTCCCCCTCCACACCGTCACCTACCAGCCACAGCCTTTTCTTTCCGGAATGTCTAGGTGAATGTGCACGCTCCCTACCTTCCTAAGAATCACACCGCCATCCACATTAACCTCCCTAACCTGCACGTTCCCACTCCCAGGGTCCGTGTCTGCCTCTGAGTCTCCACCAACCATCCTCACAGTCCCTTTCACCACTACCTTTGCACCCTCACCCTCCTACCCTACCGGCTCACTCTGCCCTCTCTCATTTACACCATTCCCTCCTACCACACCCACCCTCATTTCACTCCCAAGGAGGCAGTCATCGACTCCACAGACCCCTCCTTTACACATTCACCTGGACATTGCCCCCCACCCCCTTTACTCCTTCCTTTACCCTTACTCTTTCCTCCCCTGGACTCCTTCCCCCCACTGAATTCCTTCCCTTACACCCTCCTCCCCCCTCATACCTATCTCCCTAGTTGCTGTATTCTCCTCTGTTATACCCTCCTCCCCTGTACTCAATCCCATCTCCCAACTTCGCCCCCACCCCAACACCATCATTCCCCCAGCTCAACCTCATCCCCGATACACCTTCCTCTCCCAGTCAAACCTACACCGTCCTCTCCACCTCCTCAATGATCATCCACAGCAGACCATGGCCAAGACACTGATGTTCTGAAGTAAACCCTCAGTGGTGAACTTCCACCTTCCTTGAGCTGCCTCACAGCCGAGCCATGCCCATGAGAATCCACCCAGCATGCAATGCATGTGTTCTTGCAGAGTCCAGTAGCTCCAGCATCCTCTGCTCCTCAGGTGTCTGTGATACAAGCAAGTCAGTCCCGACTTCTGCACGTCACACTTGTCAAGATGTATTCTGCATCTTTTCCTGTCAACGTGGGCAGGAAATTTGATGTGGGAGGCTGATTCCAGCGAGCTGGACTTATAATGATATCCAGATGGGTTAAAATGACATTCCCGATGTGCGGCAGCGGGAAACGCAGCCCGCCATTGACGGGCAGACCGATTTTGGCTTTCCTGCCATATTGTCCGCTCATGCCCACCATGATGCCCAACGCCAACGGACACATAAAATTCTGCCCAGCATCTCTTTAAACATTTCAGCAAAGATAGTTTGTCAAGGTAAAGGTAGCTAAAACTTATAAATAAAACTTCACTTTGAGACAGAAATAGAAGTTGCAATGAGTAATTTGATGATTTGGTGATGATTATCGCTCCATTTCTAAATATAGCTTTTTTATGTTATCACTGGCTAACTAGTTATTGCACTTGATGTGATAGAACTCAACTTTGGGCTTCAATAGAACAAGACAGTTTCCTTGAGAATTGTCCAAAATGTCATCATGATAAGCAACTCAGAAGTAAAATGAACGTAAAAAGTAAATGTAAGAACAGAAGAAATAAGAGAAGGGGTATACCAATCAACCCTCAAGCCTGCTCCACCATTCAATCATGGGCAGAATTTTACATCCCCCTGCTGGTGGCTTTGCAGGTGGCGCATAGGTGGGGGGGGGTGGGTGGTTATAAAGTTCCTCGGATGGCCTTCCCACCAAGTCCCACCCACCCCAACCTCTCCACAATGACAGGTGAGGCCTAGGCTGGCCCACACACCCTTACCTCAATTGAGACCCTTAAGTGGCCAAATAATGACCACTTAAGGGCTGTTTCCCACCTAACCTCAACTTTTAGGTTGGTGGAAGAATTTCAGGGGCAGGGGGAGCCCAGAAAGTGACTCTGCTCATGCCTCGGTGGGAAGGGGGGAGTGCCCCATCAACAGCCTCCTTTCAAAATTGGGCGCTGCCCTCCACCACTCCGACCCCCACCCCCACATTCCTGCATGTGTTCCCTCCCACTCTGGTCTCTTCACCAACAGCCCCGCCTCATTTTGCCCACCCCACATGCCCCACTCCTCACCTCCCCTCCTCGGCCTGAGACCCCCACATTTACCTAGTCCTGGACTCCCAGGTGTTAGGTTCTGGAGACTGCTTGGCAGTCCCATCCATTGCAGGCTCTGGCGCTGCTTGAGTTAGAGAGCTGCCAGCCAATCAGGACTTCCTCCCGAGTTACGGGTGGAAGTCCGGTCTGCAGTGAATTAGTGCTCGTTGGACCATCAAGTGACTGTGGGTCAGCCAGTACCAACGGGGATGCATTCACCGCTCACCCTTCAGATAGCAAGAAGGGAAGCTTTGCCATCCTAAAAATCTTGGTCCATGGCTAATAATCTAAGTCAACTATATTTTCCCACACTATCCCCATATCCTTTGGTTTCCTGTTACAATTATGAGGTTTATAGTACTGTAATGTTTTGGGACTGTATCTTTAATTTAAAGTAAATGTAGGGCATCACGTGACCTGTTCTGAAGCCTGCCAGACAGCAAGCCTGGGTGATTTGATTGTTAGAGGTAAAGGGGGCCCAGATTGTTTTACTGAGAAGAAGGTGGAAGGTAGAGACAATGGCAGCAGCCTGTTTGCTAACAGTTGGCAGGCTGAGTCCCCAAAGTCCGTGAAAAGCATTGAGAATGTTAGGTTGTAAACAGTTGTGCTTTAAAATGTCTATTTACTGCCAAGATAAAAGAGATTTGGGGTCTCAAGGATACCTGATTAATATTTCAACCTGGATACAAGGACCATGTGATTCATGTTACCTTGGAGATGAATGGGCTTTGAGAGGGGAAGGGTCTAAGCTACCACTAAAAACTCACATACAAGGTTAGTCTGCCAGGATCCAGGCTGCAGAACAGGTCACATGATGTCCTTCATTTTACTTTGAATTAAAGACACAGTCCCAAGACATTACAATCTTATAAACCTCAGAATTGTAACAAGGAAATCAAAGAATCCAGGAGAGGTAATGCAGCTATAGGCAGCAGGACACTATGGCCCACCATACAGGATGCAGGTCAGAGTTTTTGCTCGAATTGAAAAGACTAAATTCATGGGGACTTAAAATGAGGACGGGGCATTCAACTCGTTTGGGCTAGAGGATGAATCTCTGGGGAGAATAAAAAGGTCACTGTGAAAGATAGTTCTGAGATTAAAAGTGCCCAGGCTGAGAAGGGAAAAGAACAGCAATAAACCCTTGGGAGCTAAGAGTCACCTTGGACTAGTTTCAGGAGAATTGAATGTCTATTTATAGTTTAGTGTAAAGCTTATCACTTAAGTGTGTTTTTAATGGTACTGAAAGAAAAAGTGGAATGTTCTGTTTTTTGTTTAAAATGTAAGTTGTCTACAAAGATAGTGTTTATTCAAAGTTGCTTTTAGTCTTTTCTTACAGCAGACGTCTTAAAATGTGAAATCTTGTGTCATCCTTTTACCTATTAACTGGAAGTTCTAATTTATTTCTAAAAGTTATTGGTTTCAAAGGAGATTGTAACACCCTTAGAATCCAAAAACCTATCAACCTCTGTCTTGAATAATCTCTTTTAATGAGCATTTCTGAAGTAGAGAATTCCAAATGTTCCTAACATTGTGAATAAAGAAATTTTTCCTCAACTTAGTCCTAAATGGTGACCACTTATTCTGGTTCTGTGAGCCCTAGTTGCCTTAGTTCTAGACATCCCAACCAGAGAAAACACCCCCCCCCGCAGCATCTACCTTGTCAAACCCCTTAAGAATTTTAGATATTCAAGAAGATCAACTCTCATTCTTCTAAAGTCTAGAAAATATAGGCCTAGTCTACTCAATTTCTCATCGCTGGACAATCCCCTCATCCCAGGAATCAGTCTATTGAATCTTCATTTAATTCTCTTTAGGGCAAGTACATTCTTCCTTACATAAGGAAACCAAAACTGTGCACAGGACTCTAGTGTTCTCACTAAGGCCCTATAAAATTGTAGGAAGACTTCTTTACTCTTATGCTCAAATCCCCTTGCAATAAAGGCTAACCACTAATTGCCTTCCTAATTGCTTGCTCTACCTGCATGTTAACTTTCTGTGATTCACGTACAAGGCCAAGCCCCTCTGTATACTAACATTTCCCAAACTCTCACCAAATAAAAAAATCTATGCTTTTCTATCTTCCTTACCAAAGTGGATAACTTCACATTTCTCCACATTATATTCTATTTGCCACATTCTTGTCCACCTACCTAACCTGTCTAAATCCTTTTGTAAACATTTTGCATCCTTTTCACAGCTTAATTTTTTTTGAACAAAACATTGTGCCTTGTGTATTTGATTGGTTATTCTAACAGAGTATAGGGACATGGAGTGTGTAGTATCATAAAAAGATTCATGTGAATAACTACATTAGCAATAAAGATAACGTAGTGTGGCTGCTGCTTCTGGATGATTGCACAAAGGAAATTGAAATCTCAGTGTTTATAGATAATAATCATTAAATATGCTTTGTATAAAAGAAAAGACTGCTTTGTTGTCGACCAACCTCACAGTAAATATTATGGAAAATATGCTCATGAAAGAAAATTTACTCAAAAGAATAAATTTTGTGAGAAGGTAATTACAACCAGAACAGATAGGCTGAGTGATAGTAACACTGGAGCTTGTATACAAAATACATTGGATCACATTACTTATCTACCGATATCCTGCATTTATTTAACCAGTGTGCATATGTGATTACTACAAGGTCAGCTGAAAGTTGAAAATAAATTTTATCAAAGGATTTGCCAATACCAGCACATATAGACACTAACAATCTTATAATATTATGTTTGTTTCTTTTTTTGTCCATTCATAATTAGGCAAATGTTCTTAGCCATAAATAGCTGTTCAAATGAAAAAGAACTTTTACAAACTGAAAAGATCAATAGGTCCAAGTCTGTCCCTTTTTTATTTTTTCAAATGGGTCCTTCCACCTCCTCACCTCAACTTTAGGAACACATCACCCTGTTTGCTTAATTGGCCATTCTTGTTAATTGCCTTCTAATCTTACTCTCAACCTACTACACTTTACCTTGCATCTCCTGCTACTTGAACCATTCACTATAGTGAACACTCTGCCAGGATCAGTTTGCCAATTAATTTCATAGACTTGAAAATTCTTCTAGCCATCAAGTGGAGTGGGGCTGTAGTGTTACCATGACTACCACTATAGTCTTCATTTGTATAGATCTTATCACGGACGGAGAGAGATGGCGGGATAACTTGTCCCCTTTTCTCTCACCTCTCAGTTGTTTACAACAAAATGCAAATTTTAGAGAAGTGTTTTAAACCCTTTGACTGTTGTGACTTCAAAGGATAGATACAACACAGGCTTTCTGGTAAGCTTAAATCAAAATAAAAGATAAAAGTTTATTCACACAATACCTGGAATGTAAATGCAACAAAACATTCGCTCCTTCAAACACACAGACACATACATACATGAAAAAATGAGTTTCACAGGTGATGTTTGCACTTAGGATTCAATGGAATAACAAGGAAACAAAAAAGTGTTTGTTAACCCTTTAAGATAAACTTATTGCAGGCCTGAATGGAGTCCCCTCTTGTCATTCTTTGAAGGTTGGAAGTCTCTGGGTTTTCAGATGAAGTTGTGGCCAAGCTTCTGTAGAAAAAAATGATATCCATTTGTTGCAAGTAGGAACAAATTAGTCTCTCGCTCACTGCCTCAGTTGACTGTTGATTGGTTGTTGGGCAGGGTTTTGTCTTCTTGCTAGACAATGGTCCATCTTGTGCCCTGTTGTTCTCCAGACTGAACAGCCCCCAGCAGGTCGTTGGAAATAGTAAGATGTGTTATCTGAAGTCAGGTTTGATCATGTGAGTACATGATCAACACTTCTATTGTCCAGAAAAATGACTCAAGGTTAGAAGCCAATGTACGCAATGGGAGATGAACTATGCCTGTTCACACCTGCTTGTGATAAATTGGTTTCTCCACTTATCCCTTAGTTAAGTTTAGTGTTCACAGACACTGAGCTGTAAATTCACAAGTGACTTCATATCCAGAATGCCTCTTCAAAGTGGGTGGGGGAATCTCCACCAAGGGACATTTACATTTTAATGACTTTCTGGAGAAATTAGTTAGATCTTCTATACACAAGCCAGGTTAGCTGAACTGCGGCAGCTATCTTTGCAGCACACTGTCCACCTTTTAACAGAAAAGTCAATTTCAAAGATTTCCCATCGAATGAAGTTTGTGTCTTAAAAGTTAGGAATATGACATGCCTTTACTAGAAATGACAATCTTCAGGTCCAATCTAAACTCATGAGCAGCTTCCTGCAATTTTAGTGAATACATTACTATGGAAATGCCATAGAGAGGGACTATTATTCGGTTCAATAAAAACATTGATCTAATTTAGCATAAAGAATTATTCCACTGACACCTTCCTCCAAAATACCATAAGAAAAACTCAACACCATTGGTCTCATTTTGGCCTGCTTGAATATTTAGGAACTTCCAAACATTGGATTCACATTATAGAATTGGGCCAGCTGATGACTGTTACTAAATGTGAAGCTGGTGTCATCCCACAGATCTAATAAAAGCCTACCATTTAAGCCTCAATTTTGTGAGATTCTCCTGCTTCTGCTTTAGTTATGTTAGCATCACAGACTAACATCTATATTCCACCAGCATTTATAAGAGTAGCGCTAGCTAAACCAGGCATGATCTGCTGAAATGGAAGTCCTGATAATGAAGGCATTTAAATGGAAAAATCTAAAGATGGGTCTTGAAGGTTTCAAGTGATGGGACTGTAACTATTTCCTTTGGCAGCTTGTTCCATTGTGAGATTGTCCTTAGGGAGAAAGATTGTTGATACAAACTTGGAAACAAAAGGCCTTGTAGTTTGTGTGGATGGCTATCTCAGCCATTGCCAGATGTCACCAGATACTTGTTTCTGTCAATTCCCACCAGTCCATTCCATGCTTTGTAGAACATGGAAGTCTATTTTTTCCCTCCTTTGCTGCATTCCTATTCCAAATTTTTGATTAAGGATGTGACATTGGTATATTTCCCAAACTGATTTGTGGAGAATCATGGATCTTTGGATCGCTTAAATCTTATTTATATCCCTCGCCATATAAAAATCCCACACACAACTTGCATACTCTAGGATTGAATGAACAATTGTTTGATAAGTTACAATTCTGATATTTTTGTTGCAATACCAAACATTTCTCCTCAGAACCCTGTTTGCTTTGGATGTTATCTGCTTAATTTGGGATCCCCATTGAAGATGAGCATCACAGAGTGCAGACAGTGCTCATTTTGCAGCAGAAGCACCTCTCCCTAGTATACATTGATTAAAGGCATGTGAAAGGTTTGCTAAGATAGTTTGACCTGTTGTACAGTTGGCTGTGGAGCACAAAGGTCAGACAGGCAGCAGCTCTAAAAATTGCACTGATGGTAGGGAAGTGAACAAATACTTCGCAATATTACAGCAAAAACATGTAGGCAATACTATTCTTTTCGATGCTTCAAAGGTACTGCTGCAGAAGATGTACCAATGGAAGTTGTCCCTATTTGGGACTGCAGAAGACGTCCTCTATTAAAAACGCAAGTGAGTGCTTCATAGAGAGTGGTCACTGACTTTGAATTAATGCTTTGTACCTGGCTCCAAATTAGGAAGAAATATACTGTACTGCTATCAGGAGGAAGGTAAAAGTAAGTGTGATACTCATTTGTGCATCCTGGCTTTGCAAGACAGCCTGCCACTGAATTGTACCATCTGCTTTACAATGACCTGCAGATAACATCTGGAGCAGAGGCAGTTGCTCCTGCAGAATTGGAGGTTACAAAAAAAAAACATGATTCTTTCATGCTACCAGATCCTTTTCAGTCACTGCTGCAGTTGGCAGTCTTCCTGTACCAAGCAAGTTACAAATGCTAGGTTTGCAATTTGTAAGTCCCATCTACACAATGCGAATCAAAACTAGGAACCACCACACTCTCTGGGAGGTATCATTTGCAGCATTGTACACAACTATTGCCCTTCTGCGTACTAGTCATGCAAGTGGAGGTGGCAGCCAAGGAACAGCAGATAAACACTCAAGCTTCAAACCTGAGATTCTCCTTTACTGTTTATGTGCAGTTAGCATCCAGGATGCTGAGGTTTCCCAAGTCCCAATTTCCCCAGTGTATTTCCTCTAAATAATGTATAGACAGCAGCAAAATGAAGGCATGATCACTGTTTGCTGCTTAGTAATCATTGAAGTGTATGCTGTCTTTGTGCTCTGTTTCTGCCTAAACAATAAGTGAGTGTAAATCATTTCTGCTCATGTGACCATGGGGCTGGTGTAAGGAGCCCTGATGATCACATGGTGTCATCTTCAATGCCTTACACATGAGCAAACCCTGTCACCCAATGAAACATCCATACTCAGTGGTTGTGGTTGTTGGAGGTCAATCATCTCAGTTTTAAGACATCACTGCAGGAGTTCCTCAGGCTAGTGCCTCAGCCCAACAATCTTCAGCTGCTTCATCAATGACCTTCCTTCCATCGCAAGGTCAGAAGTGAGGATGCTCGCTGATGATAGCACAATGTTCAGCATCATTTGCGACTCCTCAGATACTAAAGCAGTGTGTGTCAATATTGTTATGGCCAGTGAAGACGTGTCAGGACTCAGCCTTTCTTTCTCACTTTTTTGTAATTTGTAAGGATGAATGTGTGCTAAAGACCAGGTAAAGATATAAATATGTTTAAAAAGGTAAACACACGTACTGACCTTTGCAACACACACACTCACAAGCATGCAAAATTATAAGTTGTGCAGTAGGAGGTTAGGTTTTTGGCTAAATTAAGATTCAATCATAGAAGTTAAAAATAGAGAGTTATGAGTCCTTTGTCGATGTTTGTGACTGAGGCAGGATTTTTTCAGTGTCTTGAAATTCCAGAGGGTTTTGGGCCAATGTAAACTGCAATTTCTGAAGAGAATCTCTTTTTACACTGTAATCTGTATTTTCCCAAAGTTGATGTTATTTACTGAAGTTCCTGTTGATTGAAATTCTCTATCTCTGTGATGGATTCCATAATATAACAGAGATAGGGCTCTGAACTTGAGAATAGGTGAGAGAGAGATGTTGTTACTTGTCTATTGCAGACTTCGAGACTGCCCAAAAGCAACCAGGGCATTGTAGTAAGAAACATTTCAACATGGTTATTCTGGTTACGTGACCTCTCTCCCTGTGATGAGTTGGGTGTTCCCAGAAGGTACAGACCTTGGCTATTGTTTTATGGCCTAAGTGATTAATTTCTTTAATGTCCCAGCCATCACTTCTGAATAGACAATTATTCACTGTGATGAACTAGGAAAAACATAGCAATACCTTCTATATATCATTCTCCCAGCAGACACCCTGTCTCTGCCTGAAAGGTAGCTTTATAGAAATGCAAATGGTGAGAGCCAGTTATATTTCCTTTAATCTTTGAAGTAATTCCTGATATCAGCAGGTGCAAAATCCCATAGGATATTTGCCTTGGCATGTCCTAATTGTAATTCACATTGGAAACTTCCAGAAACTGACTAACTTGTAATACCAGATGTGCCAGGTGACCTGTGGCAGCCATCTTAAGTCAATACCTTTGTTTTAAAAAGTCCTTTTAAAGATGTTAAATATGTATCTGACCAGCTGATGAAAATAAAGATTATTATTGCACGTGCACATGTCACATCATCGTGACACCTCCACGTCATGGGGAATGAAACATGAATTAAAATGAGTGCTTCAGTACATGACTTGCAAATATTACAAAAATTACAAATATCACATGCACACCCATTCACACTTTTAATCTAATTGAATCAGTTATGCTTTATTGTGGTTTTGGTACCCAGATAATTTTAAACTGAGTTAGACCCTGGATAGCATATTGTTACATTGCTTTTTCCTTTCAGGTGGTTGTTATCAACAAAATATATCTTGATTGGAAAAGATTATTCTTGCATTAGTTCTGATTAGGTATTGTCTAAATCTAAGGATTGATTTAGCTCCCAGGTTGCTGATAACAGCCAAGCTGCTCTTGGTTACCTGTGGGGGTAGGGACACTCTGTACTTCCCATTGTCTCCGCCTCCAGGCTGCTTAGCACAGAGGCTCTTATTATGCAAATTTTCCTGATTGCCAGCCTGGTTTGCTCTGATCAGTTTTAACCACTCGCTGCCCACCTCTATAACTTGTGACTTTAATAGCTCAAACCCAGGCACCTTTACAAATTTGATTTCTCGGAGGTTAGTGGGTTGTAATTTGATTTTTGCCGCCTGTAAGGTCTTGGGTCTGGCATCCAGCCCATCACTTTTGGTGAATTTTATGTCAATACTGCTGAGCTGGTTGCGGTTTAAAACTTGGTCTTGTTCAATTTGCATCCAAGTGGGTAACCCTGCATGGATTTCACTAATATTCCTCTTGTGGTCTCCCGCATGGGCCCCAGCTATGCCTGTCTCTTTATGGGGTATGTGGAACATTCCTTGTTGCAGTCCTACTCCGGCCCCCTTCCACAACTCTTTCTCCGGTACATCGATGATTATTTCGGTGCTGCTTCATGCTCTCGTCAGGACTTGGAAAAATTTATTAATTTTGCTTCCAATCTCCACCCCTCCATCATTTTCACGTGGTCCATCTCTGACACTTCCCTTCCCTTCCTTGACCTCTCTGTCTCAATCTCTGGTGATAGACTGTCCACCAATATCCATTACAAACCCACCGACACCCACAGCTATCTCGACTACAGCTCCTCACACCCCACTTCCTGTAAGGACTCCATCCCATTCTCTCAGTTCCTTCGCCTCCGTCGCATCTGTTCCGATGATGCTACATTCAAAAACAGTTCCTCTGACATGTCCTCCTTCTTCCTTAACCGAGGTTTTCCACCCACGGTCGTTGACAGGGCCCTCAACCGTGTCCGGCCCATCTCCCGCGCATCCGCCCACACTCCTTCTCCTCCCTCCCAGAAACATGATAGGGTCCCCCTTGTCCTCACTTATCACCCCACCAGCCTCCGCATTCAAAGGATCATCCTCCGCCATTTCCGCCAACTCCAGCATGATGCCACTACCAAACACATCTTCCCTTCACCCCCCTTATCGGCATTCCGTAGGGATCGCTCCCTCCGGGACACCCTGGTCCACTCCTCCATCACCCCCTACTCCTCAACCCCCTCCTATGGCACAACCCCTTGCCCACGCAAAAGATGCAACACCTGCCCCTTCACTTCCTCTCTCCTCACCGTCCAAGGACCCAAACACTCCTTTCAAGTGAAGCAGCATTTCACTTGCATTTCCCCCAACTTAGTCTACTGCATTCGTTGCTCCCAATGTGGTCTCCTCTACATTGGAGAGACCAAACGTAAACTGGGCGACCGCTTTGCAGAACACCTGCGGTCTGTCCGCAAGAATGACCCAAACCTCCCTGTCGCTTGCCATTTTAACACTCCACCCTGCTCTCTTGCCCACATGTCTGTCCTTGGCTTGCTGCATTGTTCCAGTGAAGCCCAACGCAAACTGGAGGAACAACACCTCATCTTCCGACTAGGGACTTTACAGCCTTCCGGACTGAATATTGAATTCAACAACTTTAGGTCGTGAGTCCCCTCCCCCATCCCCACCCCCTTTCTGTTTCCCCCTTTTTTTTTTTCCCCAATAAATTATAAAGATTTTCCTTTTCCCACCTATTTCCATTATATAAAATAAAAAAAAACCCACTAGAGCTATACCTTGAGTGCCCTACCATCCATTCTTAATTAGCACATTCGTTTAGATAATATCACCAACTTTAACTTTAACACCTATGTATTCTATTGTACTATTGTTGTTGACATCTTTTGATGATCTGCTTCTATCACTGCTTGTTTGTCGCTACAACCACACCAACCCCCTCCACCTCTCTGTCTCTCTATCTCTCCGCCCCCCACACACACACCTTAAACCAGCTTATATTTCAGCTCTTTCCTGGACTCGAACTCAAGTTCTGTCGAAGGGTCATGAGGACTCGAAACGTCAACTCTTTTCTTCTCCGCCGATGCTGCCAGACCTGCTGAGTTTTTCCAGGTAATTCTGTTTTTGTTCTCCACAGTTGTTGTTTGTTATTGGTATGTTCCCTTCCCTTCCTCCTTTGTTTTGGTAGTGGGTTTTCCCCTAACCTGTTTTAAATCCCCTGGAATGCTACTGCCCCTAAGTGGATGTTCAGCTCCTGCTCCCCTGTGGCTATTCGACTGGGTGGAGCATCACCCTCACTTACTCTTGGTCTATTTGGGAACTTCCCTGGACCCCAATTAAATCTGCCATGAAGGTATCTGCTAACCAGATTGCTAACTCTCCTTCATCCTTTTTAGCCTTTACAGGACATGCATAGACCTCTTCTACTTCTACTGGCCTGGCTTTGGCCGTTTTAACTTCCTTGGGTTCTAACCTGGCCCTTTTTACATCTACTAGCCTGGCTTTGGCCTTTTGAAATTCTAGTGGCTTTATCATAGCCATTTCAGCCCTCATGGGTTCTGTCTCAACACTTTTTACTTCTACTGGCCTAGCTTTGACTTTTTATGAACTCAAGTGGTTTTTCCTTAGCCACTTCAACCCTTACAGGTTCTATCTTCACTCTTTTTACTGCCCCTGGCCTGGCTTCAGCCTGGCACATCAAATAAAGGGACGACAATGAGAAAGGGGATGGGAAATACAGGACTGAAGGTGTTGTATCTGAATGCATGCAGTATACTAAATAAGGTAAATGAGCATGTGGCGCAGATTGAAATTGGCAAGTATGATGTGGTGGGCATTACAGAGACATGGCTGCAAGGGGATCAGGAATGGGGCCTAAATATCCAAGGATATACATCCTATCGAAAAGATAGGCAGGTTGGCAGAGGGAGTGGGGTTGCTTTGTTAGTAAGAAATGAAATTAGATCAATAGCAAGAAACGATGTAGGGTCAGATGATGTAGAATCTGTGTGGGTAGAGTTGAGTAACCGCAAAGGTGAAAAAAACATAATGGGAGTTATGTACAGGCCTCCGAATGGTAGTCAGGATGTGGGGCACAAGATACACCAGGAGATAGAAAAGATATGTAAGAAAGGCAAGGTTACAGTGATCATGGGGGATTTCATTATGCAGGTAGAGTTGGAAAATCAGGTTGGTAGTGGATCCCAAGAAAAGGAATTTGTAGAATGTCTACGAGATGGCTTTTTGGAGCAGCTTGTGGTAGAGCCCACTAGGGAACAGGCAATTCTAGATTTAGTGATGTGTAATGAGGCAGATTTGATAAGGGAGCTTAAGGTGAAGGAACACTTAGGAGGAAGTGACCATAATATGATAGAATTTACCCTGCAATTTGAGAGGAAAAGGCTGGAATCAGATGTAACATTATTACAGTTGAATAAAGGCAACTACAGAGGCATGAGGGAGGAGCTGGCCAGAATTGACTGGGAGACGAGCCTAGCAGGAAAGACAGTGGAACAGCAATGGCAGGAGTTTCTGGGAGTAATTTGGGAGACACAGCAAAAATTCATCCCTAGGAAGAAGAAGCATACTAAAGGGAGGACAAGGCAACTATGGCTGACAAGGGAAGTCAGGGACAGCATAAAATCTAAAGAGAAAGCATACAAGGGGATTGGGAAGCCTACTAAGACCAACAGAGGACAGCTAAAAAAGAAATAAGGAGGGAGAAGATTAAATATGAGGGTAAACTAGCCAGTAATATAAAAGAAGATTGCAAGAGCTTTTTAGATATATAAAGGGTAAGAGAGAGGCAAAAGAGGACATTGGACTGCTGGAAAATGATGCTGGAGAAGTAGTAGTGGGGAACGAAGAAACGGCGGAGGAACTGAATAGATACTTTGCGTCAGTCTTCACAGTGGAAGACATGGGTGACATCCCCAAAGTTCAAGAGAGTCGGGGGGCAGAGGTGAGTATGGTGGCCATTACCAAGGAGAAGGTGCTAGGAAAACTGAAAGGTCTGAAGGTGGCTAGATCACCTGGACCAGATAAATTACACCCCAGAGTTCTGAAGGAGATAGCTGAAGAGGTAGTGGAGGCGCTAGTGGTGATCTTTCAGGAACCACTGGAGTCATGGAGGGTCCCAGAGGACTGGAAAATTGCTAATATAACCCCCCTGTTTAAGAAGGGAGTTAGGCAAAAGACGGGAAATTACAGGCCAATTAGCCTGACCTCAGTCGTTAGTAAGAGTTTAGAGTCCGTTATTAAGGATGAGATTTCAGAATACTTGGAAGTGCATGGTAAAATAGGGCAAAGTCAGCATGCTTTCATCAAGGGGAGGTCATGCCTGACAAATCTGTTAGAATTCTTTGAGGAGGTAATGAGTAGGTTAGACAAAGGAGAGCCAATGGATGTTATCTACTTGGACTTCCAGAAGGCCTTTGACAAGGTGCCGCACAGGAGGCTGCTCAGTAAGATAAGAGCCCATGGTGTTAGAGGCAAGGTACTAACATGGATAGAAGATTGGCTGTCTGGCAGGAGGCAGAGAGTGGGGATAAGGGGGTCCTTCTCAGGATGGCAGCTGGTGACTAGTGGAGTTCCGCAGGGGTCAGTGTTGGGGCCACAACTTTTCACTTTATACATTAATGATCTAGATGAAGGACCTGAGGGCATCCTGGTTAAGTTTGCAGATGACACAAAGATAGGTGGAGGGACAGGTAGTATTGAGGAGGCGGGGAGGCTGCAGAAGGATTTGGATAGGTTAGGAGAATGGACAAAGAAGTGGCAAATGGAATACAACATGGTGAAGTGTGAGGTCATGCACTTTGGCAGGAAGAATAGAGGCATAGACTATTTTCTAAATGGGGAGAGAATTCAGCAATCTGGAGTGCAAAGGGACTTGGGAGTTCTAGTCCAGGATTCTCATAAGGTTAACTTGCAGGTTGAGTCGGTAGTTAGGAAGGCAAATGCAATGTTGGCATTTATTTCGAGAGGACTAGAATATAAAAGCAGGGATGTGCTGCTGAGGCTTTATAAGGCTCTGGTCAGACCACATTTAGAATATTGTGAGCAATGTTGGGCCCTGTATCTCAGGAAGGATGTGCTGGCCCTGGAGAGGGTCCAGAGGTGGTTCACGAGAATGATACCAGGAATGAAAGGCTTAACATATGAGGAACGTTTGAGGACTCTGGGTATATACTCGATGGAGTTTAGAAAGATGAAGGGGGATCTGATTGAAACTTACAGAATACTGAAAGACCTGGATTGAGTGGACGTGGGGAAGATGTTTCCATTAGTAGGAGAGACTAGGACCCGAGAGCACAGCCTCAGAGTAAAGGGAAGACCTTTTAGAACAGATATGAGGAGAAACTTCTTTAGCCAGAGAGTGGTGAATCTATGGAATTCCTTGCCACAGAAGGCTGTGGAGGCCAGGTCATTGAGTGTATTTAAGACTGAGATAGATAGGTTCTTGATTGGTAAGGGGATCAAAGGTTACGGGGAGAAGGTGGGAGAATGAGGTTGAGAATGTTATCAGCCATGATTGAATGGCAGAGCAGACTCGATGGGCCGAATGGCCTAATTTCTGCTCCTATGTCTTATGGTCTGATGGTATAAAACTCAAGTAGCTTTTCATTAGCCACTTCAACCCTCATGGGTTCTATCGCGTCCCCCGCATGTGCAAAGTTCGCCTTCGCCCTGCCCACACTCCCCCCCCCACTCCCGCCTGCACAGATGCAAGATGGTGCTCACATTTCAAGCTGGGCGCGACTTAATTGGCCGGCCAGTGTGTGAAATCGCCTTCCGGCCTCAATTGCGGGCAGCGGTCCGATTCACGCCTGCCCCCACCCGCCACTGCTGAGCCCACCAGACAAGAGCAGAATTTTGCCTCAAGTATCTGTTATGACCGTAAGGACATATGTCTGGACTCAACCTTTCTTTCCCACTCCTGGATTGTCCGTAACATTCATGCTTGGGCTGATAAGTAACATTCGTGCCACACAAGTAGCTGGCAATGACTATCTCCAAGAATCTGGCCATTTTCAACTGACATTCACTGCCATTACCGCAACTGAATCCCCCTCTATCAACATCCTGGGGCTACCATTGACCAGAAACTGAACTGGACCAGCCATATAAATACAATGGCTAGTGGTCAGAGGCTGGGAAGTCTGTGGCGAGTAACTCAACTTCTGACTCCCCAAAGCCTGTTCACCGTCTACAAGGCACAAATCAGGTGTATGATGGAATCCACTTTTCTGGTTCAGTGCAGCTCCAACAACAAAGTAGCTTGATACCATCCATAACAAGGCATTCTGCTTGATTGGCAACCCATACACCACCACACACATTCATTCCCTCCACCACCAACACTCAGTGGTAGCTGTGTGTACCATCAACAAGATGCACTGCAGCAACTCACTAAGGCTCCCTCGACAGCACCTTGCAATGATCTCTAGAAGGACAAGGTCGGCAGATCCATGGGAACACCAACACCTGCAAGTTCCCCTCCAAGCCACTCACCATCCTGACTTGGAACTATATCAACACTCTTTCAACATCACTGGGTCAAAATCCTAGAATTCCCTCCCTAACAGCACTGTGGGTGTACTAACACCACAAGGACTGCAGCGATTCAAGAAGGCAGCTCACCACCACCTTCTCAAGGGCAATTATAGATGGGCAATAAATGCTGGCCCAGCCAGTGATGCCCACATCCCATGAATGAATAATTTTTTAAAAAACTGATGCCTCTTTTCACAGGTAAAGTGATGAAGGTGTTACTTTTGTAAACCTAGCAATTGTCATTTGCTTGGTACATCAAAACTGCCAGTTGTAGCAGTGACAGTAAAGTATCTGGTAATGTGAAAGCATCATGCTTTTGTCACCTCCAATTCTGCAGGAACAGCTGTCTCTGCTCCAGATGTTATCTGCAGGTCATTGTGCAGCAGATGTTATGATTCAGTGGCAGCCTGTTTTGCAAAGCCAAGCTAACAAAAAGAAGACTTTTCGAACACATCTAAGAACATACGAAGGGATTTGTAAATGCAGGCAGTGATTCAAATGGATGTAGAACCTCATGTCTTTTTGCATCTTTATTTCTTATCCTCTTATGAACTCATGCATTCTCGTCGAACTCATTTAGCACAGTGGAAATTTCCAAAGGAATTCCCAATTCTCTCTACTCTGTGTGATGGGATTTAAATGGCAGCAGCAACCAAGAATAATGAAGGAATGTATTGATATGGGGAAACAAATCAAAAATATCTAAAAATGACAGAAGATCCATTAACACTTAATGTGGACCAAAATCTGCACTTTAACATGGACCTTGAGTTCCATTAATATGCCATTTAAGTAAATCTTGCGTTTGTAATGCAGCTTGACTCAAGTCCCCCATCATAAAATGCAAAAACCATGTGCCAATCCTACACCATACATTGATCACCAGTGACAGTCTGCACTGCCAATGGAATCTTGCAAAACTTAGGTCTGGATTTTCGTGGGCTCCAGAGCCATTTAAAGATTCCAGGATTCCTGCTTACATTCCCAGCACCTCCAATTTTCGCTGAAGCGGGATAAGGATGAAGGTACCGAGCCCACACCCTGCACTCATGACCTGGCCAGCTCCATTACAGGGCTAGGCTTCTCCTAGCCTCACTAATATTTTCATGCAGTTGGGCCAGCTTCAGGATGACCCATGGTTCAAGGCCCATCAAAGGAGTTATGAAATAAGGCTGAATTCAGGAACCTTTTGAAAGATAAGTTCAATAGATCATATGTATGCTTCCATGCCCTATATATCTCCTCCATGTCAACTCATGATAATCCATGCCAACTCATGCCCCCCACCAACCCTTGTTTCCTCATATCCCCCATGGCTCCATGCACCTCCCATGCTCGCCTGCCCACCATGCCAACTCATGCCCCCCCCAACCCCCATGTCCCCCAGGCCCTCCATACCAATCATGGCTCTTCCATGCCCATTCACCCAGTATCCACAGTGTAAAGAATGAATGAAACTTATCGTAACAATGGCATAAGTAGAACAGCTTAGAGAAAAACAACACTCATTCAGAAATCTTAAAACAACTGTTCCTGTAAGCTTATAAAAGTATCAATCAGACAAGATCATTAAAGTATCAATAACGGAGGCTTCAAACAAGTCACACCTCTTAATCTTGTGCAAATAAACATTGACAAAAGAGAGCACAGAAAGAACAATTTATCATAACCACTTAAAGATGTCAATCAAGGAATGTCAAACGTTTTCTCCAGCTGCCAAAACAGAATCCCTGCTGAGATAATCCTTTGAGTCTGTGCTCTTAGTCAATAATGCATAATGAGGCCATCCAGTTTGACTGAAAGAGTTCTTATACATGTCCTCATTATCCATGCTTGAATGAGGGGTCAGGGCTGAACAGCCTTTAATACAACTGGGATGACCTTCTAACCTCCCGTGGCACTCTGCCACCCTGTTGACCATATATGCTCAACCTCTAGGGTTGGCTAGCCATCGCCATCTCCATCCTGCACCCCCAACCCCTAGCACCCCAGAGCGAAGATTATGACATTCTATCTCGACAGGCCCGGCATGTGGGGAAATTTCCTAACTTGAGCTACCAGCCTCATTGGTGAAAATATGTCCCTTATTCAGATTTCAAGACAGAAATCCATTCAAGAAATTGAGATGGCATCATTAAGAGTATGAGTGGTCTGTTCATCAGCTGAATCACATGTCTGAATGACTGGCTATAATGTACTGACAAACATCTAGTATGTTTAATGTAATATGGATCATTAATTTTTGACAATGCCAGTTATTTTGATATCACAGGTTAGAACCAAACGATGTAGGGCACAGCTATTTTAGTTGGTGACATGCAACTAAATTCATTAATCTTTGATATTATTAGATCTTCTCTCCAGATTTTAAGGTAAGCATTTTCTATGGATGCTGCACAACTATAAATCCTCATCCTTCTAGTTTTTGCGCAATAGCAGAAGATTCATTGTGTAATCCTGGAGTTTAGTAGAGCCTCCTTTGATCTGTGTTGTGCATCTCAGTGTAATACAGGGCAACACTGCAGTGACATCAGCATGAAATCAAAAACTTGCTTAGCTATGGGTATGGCAACCAGTATAAAGCCCAAAGCTGTAAATTCTGCAGATATCAGAGCAGTGGTTGAATCTACCAATGTTGTTCTGGGTATGTGAACAGTGATAGCGACTCAATTGCTTTTGCCTAATGAACTTGGTTTTCTTTAAAACCCATATTTTCTGCAATATGCGCCTCTGATATCAGCCATGTTCTGGGGAATCAGACAAGGTAAAGATATGTAGCCTTGTATTTGCTTTGATAATTTTTGATGATGTACTTAAACATCATCATTCATGTCTTTCTGAAGTACACTGGTTGATAAGCTCAAATCAGTTACAAATACCACCACATAGCCTAGGCTGCAAGAGATCTAATTAAAACCGATGTACCAATTTAGTCATCTCTTCATCACAGGTGGGCCTGATTTAATAGGAAAATGGAAGTAAATTACCTACATTTGGCACATCCAGATTGGTGGGCTAATCCTTCAGCAGTGATGTGTGATAAACATGACAAGGTAACCTTCTTATTTTTTTTTTCAAAAGTAGTACATTTTTAATTTAATATCAATGTTACTCTGGGGCAAATCAGTAATACAGGATCTGCGAATTCCCACATTCTCTCTCCGCAGTCTTTAATTACAGGCAATGAAACTGTCTTCAGATTTTTCACAGTAAGTTCATGTATTGTCTTGTGGAGGAAAAATATATAAATCAGATCAGTTAATCCAAGTTTAGAAGGTTATTTACTGTCCTATCTTCTGATTAAACTGCAGCACTTGAGCATCATGTTAAATGGAGCTAGCAGGTTAGTCCTTCTATTCCATTCAAGGCATTCTGTTACAATCAGAACCAAGAACGTTGTATCTTATCCGTAAGATAGTTTGAGTCATGTGTTTGAAAAAGTTTTCTTAATTTTTTTGAATTTTTTTGAAAAACAAATTGATTCACTTTCATTTTTTTTTCAGAAATACATATTTCCTTGATTAGATCCTTAGCATTGTTGCCTCTCTGCCTCCCATTCCCTTCCAACATGAAGCCTGTTCCATTCTCATGCCTATTACCAAGCTGCTCTGTGCTTTATCATTAGAAGACAAGTTTTCACTGTGTGTGTTAGAATCCCTGGAAGTTCCCTTCTGTATTCCTCAGAGAAAGGGTTATTCTTCCATATTAGCAGAGAACTCATTAAAAGTTCCCTGAGTGAAGATAAACAGTTGAAGCAGCATTCAAGGTTTGGATGAGAAGCTTCCCAAAGGTAAAAAATCTTGTTTACATCCACAAGCGTTGGAATATTCTGAAGTTGTATTAAAAATAGGAAATGCAGACCAAGTTGATCAATCTCTGAATGGGAAAGATGAGATAATGTTCTGAGCGCAAGCTTTCATCTAAACCAGCCATCTTTATGTGACAGGTACTCGCTGACCTACATTTCTAACATTTCCACTTTTATTTCTGACCTCCTGGATTTATATAACTGTGTTTAATCTATTGCAGAATTCCAATGCATGTTTAGAAGACTTGCTAAAAAGATATTTCCATAACCCTGGTTGATTCTCTAGAGTCAGAGTATTTTGCATAATGTAGATTGGATTCCGATCCTTACTGGGAAGTGTCCCAGCAGAATGGAGAATTCTGCAGTAGGCCAAGTAGGCCTGTCAAAACATATTGGCCAGAGTTTTCCATGGTGTGTTCGGTGGCATGAGTGGACAATACGATGCAATCAGTTTACAACGGCATGAAGCCAGTTCGCAATCATCCGCTCAGCCCACTGATGGGGGGCCGCATTCCTCACCATCAAACATTGGGATCCTCATTCTAATACATCAGCATATCATTTATTAGGCCTGCCCATCGGAATTGACCCCCACCCCCACTGGATCGTCCATCCACGTCAGCAGGAAAACACGCCGACGTATTTCACAACAGCACATAAGCGACGTGCACCTGGCGAGCTGCACTTTGCTTGGGACTTCAAAGTTTGTTTGCCTACCTTGCTTCAGTCAGCGCTCACAGTCATCAGCGCCAAGCTTCACAGACAGCACATCACTTTTAGGGAAGCTCACAGGTAGGTCTCTACCTACCAGATCAGCCATATGTGGGTGGCTTTTCAATGGCTGCTTGGGGAAGGAGGAGAAGTGGCCTCAGGCAAGGGAAGAGGCTGCAGGGCGAGGGCTGTACTGGGGAAGGTCGGTATCCTAGGGTATGTGTGCGGGCACATGTTGATCTGTGCAAGTGGCCTCATGATACTGAGGAGGCAGTTTCCAGAGGAGATGAGGTCAGATGGACATGGGAGGGTGTGTGCCTTGAGCTGGCAGTGAGTGAGATGCCAGTGACTGTGTGATGGATTGAGTGTGTGAGTTTAGAATGATGAGATGGTTGCCACATCCTGGCTGAACAGATGAGATTATTCATTCCCTATCTGCATTGGATGGCCAACCTCTTCTGTGCAACATTGGCACTGCTCACTACTGCCATCGCCTACCAAGCCATAGTGGTAATATTACTGCCCCTCCTGTGGCCAGAGTGGAGATAGAGGACATCACCATCGGCCTCCACGGTGTCCAAAGGTAGTCTTCTTGCCTTTTGGGGCCACGTCTGCTTTGCTGCAGTCCTGGGCTGGAAGCACTGTGCGCGGCTGTACTTTAAACATGGTGCCTGGCATGATGAAGCAGCAAGGTGATGGCGTGATGAATCGGAGACCACCTGCCATAGAAACGGCATGTTTCCCGGGAATGCATGAATAATGTGGTGGGTTTGGGACAAACAGCGTGAAAACCCGCCATCGCAGCTGGGAGGTTAAATGCCATTTTACCTGCCCGCTACCGCACTACGTGCAAATCTGGGATGATACCGCCCATTGTGTCTTGTGGCTTCCATGCTGCCTAATCAGCTTTAAAAAAAATATAGAGTGTCATTGGCATTTTGGCAGTATAAGTTTTATATATTCCCCCTAATATTGGATCCCAGGAATAAACGAAGGTTTCTCACAACAAGTAACAAGTATTGCTATGGTGCAACTGATGCAAGATAAATTGCAGGATATGCTTCTATCATTTGAATTCCATTACAATATACCTGTGCATATACGAGCAAGATAAAAACAAAAAACTGCGGATGCTGGAAATCCAAAACAAAAACAGAATTACCTGGAAAAACTCAGCAGGTCTGGCAAATTGGCGGAGAAGAAAAGAGTTGACATTTCGAGTCCTCATGACCCTTCAACAGAACTAGGTGAGTCCAAGGAAGGGATGAAATATAAGCTGGTTTAAGGTGTGTGTTGGGGGGGGGGGGTGTTGCTGGGGCGAGGGAAGAGAAGTGGAGGGGGGTGGTGTGGTTGTAGGGACAAGCAAGCAGTGATAGAAGCAGATCATAAAAAGATGTCACAGCCAAAAGAACACAGAGGTGTTGAAGTTGGTGATATTATCTAAACGAATGTGCTAATTAAGAATGGATGGTAGGGCACTCAAGGTATAGCTCTAGTGGGGGTGGGGGGAGCATAAAAGATTTAAAAATATTTAAAAATAATGGAAATAGGTGGGAAAAGAAAAATCTATATAGTTTATTGGAAAAAACAAAAGGAAGGGGGAAGGAACAGAAAGGGGGTGGGGATGGAGGGGGGAGTTCAAGACCTAAAGTTGTTGAATTCATTATTCAGTCTGGAAGGCTGTAAAGTGCCTAGTCGGAAGATGAGGTGCTGTTCCTCCAGTTTGCGTTGGGAAAGATATTGTATGTTCTCTTCATTTCTACTGAGAAATCCTGGAAGTGATGGAGAAGCTATTATTAGAAGCTATTATTAAAGAAGCTATAGCAGGGCACTTAGATAAGTTCAAGGTAATCGGGCATAGTCAACATGGTTTTGTGAAAGGGAAACCATGTTTAACCAACTTATTGGAGTTCTTTGAGAAAGTAACATGTACTGTGGATAAAGTGGAACCGGTGGATGTACTGTACTTAGATTTCCAGAAGGCATTTGATAAAGTGCCACTTCAAAGGTGATTGCAGAAAATAAAAGCTCATGGTGTAGGGGGTAATATATTGGCATGGGTAGAAGATTAGCTGGCTAACAGGAAGCAGAGAGTAAGTATAAATGGACCTTTTTCAGGTTGGCAAGATGTAACGAGTGGCATGTCACAGGGACAGTGCTGGGTCCGCAACTGTTTGCAATTTATATAAATGACTTGGATGGAGGAATTGAAGAGATGGTTGCCAAATTTGCTGATGACACAAAGATAGGTGGGAAAGTAAGTTCTGAAGAGGACATAAGGAAACTACAAACAGATATAGATAGATTAAGTGAGTGGACAAAGATCTGGCAGATGGAGTATAATGTGGGATAATGTGAAATTGTTCATTTTGGCAGGAAGAGTAAAAGAGAAGCGTATTATCTAAATGGTTAGAGATTGCAGAGTTTGAGGCGCAGAGGGATCTGGATGACCTAGTGCATGAATCACAAAAGGCTGGTATGTAAGTAAAGCCAGTAATTAGGAAAGCTAATAGAATGTTATCATTTATTGCAAGGGGAGTTGAATGCAGAAGTAGGGAGGTTATACTTCAGTTGTACAGGGCACCAGTGAGCGCACATCTGGAGTACTGTGTATAATATTGATCCCCATATTTAAGGAAGGATATAAATGCTTTGGAAGCAGTTCAGAGAAGGTTTACCAGACTAATACCTGGAATAGGTGGGTTGTCTTATGAGGAAAGGTTAGACATACGAGGTTTGTATCCGCTGTAGTTTAGAAGAGTTAGATGCCACTTGATTGAAACATATAGGGCAGCATTTTCCCCCTGTCGGGGGTGGGATGTGCAGGAGCGGGCATGGGCGGGCAGGTTCCCGATCGGCACTCCTGGTCGGGGGCGTGCCACCATTTTACGTGGGTGGGCCAATTAAGGCCCGCCCAACGTGACGTCCGCCAGTAAGCGCCATGCGTTCCCTGTGCGGGCAGGGAGATTCCCTGAGCCAGGAGTGCGCAGTTTTGCGCATGCCTGCGAGAGAGCACACAGACCTCCCTGAGGCAAAGTGCTGACTCAGGGAGATCGACTCAGGTTTGAAACATTAAATAAAGATGAGAAAAAAAAATTACTAACATATCCCCTCATGCCACTGTCACATGAGATAGGACATGTCAATTTCTTTTATTTAGAGGATTCAAACAAATTTTCATAACCTCATGAAACCTCAACCCACCTATGGATGAGGTTTCATGTTTTTTCAGAAGTCCACCCGGGCTCCCGGCCTGCTGCCAATGTTAAGGTTGGACAGGCAGGTCCACAAATCACTTTAATTACTTTTCCAATGGCCTTAATAGTCCTTTGACAGCTCGGCGGGTGCACGCCCGATTCAGCTGTGTGCCCGCTTAACAGAAAATCTAAATGTCATGGGGTGACATCGGGACACAGACCCAACGTGACCCCGTGTCATTTTATGCATCGGCGAGTGGGCCCCACCCTCCACTCGCTGACCAGAAGATACAGCCCATAAGATCCTGAGGGGTCTTGACAGGGTGGATGTGGACAGGATGTTTCCTCTTGTGGAAGAATCTAGAATTAGAGGGTTACTGTTTAAAAATAAGGGGTCGCCCATTTAAAACAGAGATGAGGAGAAAATTTTTCATGTAGAGGGTGATGAGTCTTTGGAGCTCTCTACCTGAAAAGTTGGTGGAAGCAGAGTGTTTGAATATTTATAAGCCAGAGGTGGATAGATTCTTGGTAAACAAGGGGGTGATAGGTTATTGACAGTAGGTGGGATGCAGATTTCAGGTTACTATCAGATCAGTCTTATTAAATGGTGGGGCAGCCTCGAGGGGCTGAATGGTCTACTCCTGCTCTTTGTATGTGTGTTTATATAAGAGCAGGAAGCTAATAAATGACTCTCTGGGGTGTTGTGTGTCCTGTGCTGTCTTAATTGTATTAACTGGAGCCTTACATCTGAAATGTTCTGTTCACATAAGCCAAGTATATTCCCAATTTGTGGCACCAAATGACTATTTTCCTGAACCCATTCACTTGTGACTAGAACAGTCCCTTGGTGACAACACATTTTTAAGCCAAGTTCAGCATTTTACTCCAAAAGAATTCCCAGTAAAATGTCCCTGTTCTGCTTTTCCTTAGTCTGCTTGGCTGATGAGAGAGTGGGTGCACTTCTTTTTGGAATGAACTCTCAGATGCTCTCACATGCACCTGGATGAGATTTTCATGGTTTTCTCTGGTAGCCAAGTAAATAGGTTTATTCCATACAGCTACCTTTTTTTTGCAGTGCACTGCAGAAACTCACCAAGGCCCATTAGACAGCACCTTCCAAACTCACCACCATTACCATCTAGAAGGACAAGGGCAGCAGACACATGGTAACACCACCACCTGGAAGTTCCCCTCCAAGCCACTCATGATCCTGACTTGGAAATATATCGCCATTCCTTCATTGTCACTGGGTCAAAATCCGGGAACCCCCTCCCTAAAAGCACAGTGGGTGTACCTACACCACATGGACTGCAGCGGTTCAAGAGTCAGCTCACTGTCATCTTCTTGAGGGCAATTAGGGATGGGCAATAAATGCTGGTCCAGCCAGTGATACCCACGTCCCGTAAATGAATAAAAAAAGGTAGCTGTATGGAATAAATCTATTTACTTGGCTGCTAGAGAAAACCATATAAACCTCATCTAGGTGCATGTGAGGGTATCTGAGAGTTCAATCCAAAATGAAGTGCACCCACTCTCTCATCAGCCAAACACAATTCATTCCAACAGTCAATAATCAATTGCACTCGTACTCTTTTCGCTCATAAAAGATGATAATGCCACTTGCCTAAAGGCTACTGTGCAAGGTGAATGTGAAATGCAATGAAGTAGAGGCTATGTGAATGAAGAGTTCAAATAAAGTCCTTCATTCATTGATATAAATATCAGTATAATAACATTGTACACATCCAAGTGAATTCACTTGCTCAACTAATAAGTCATTCTCATCTGTTTCCTTTTACTCCTACATGGTGAAACTCTTGTGGCTTCAGCTGAGCTGGAGGAAGGCAGCTTGTTCCCCTGCTGTGACAGGTGAGATGTCCGTAGCAGACGTCCTCTGGATTTTGAATGGTGAGGAGGCTCCTTCAAGGACTGCCCCACCTGCACCTGTGCAAGGTCAGACTTGGTTATTAGGACAGGGGCAATATGTGCAGTTCTCTGTGGGTGGAAAAGGTGGAGGCTGCCTTGAGAAAAGTTCCCACTGCCATGTTCCCTTTCTTCATCTTCCTTCTCAGGGCCCACCTGCATTTTCCTTCTAACCAGGAGATGGAGAGCACTTGATTGCTGACACTGAGGCAAGGCATTCCTCCATCCTATGTAAATCAGCAGACAGAGAGTGCTGAGGGCCAGCATGCACTCATGTCCTGCTCCATCTGACTTTCCATGCAGGTGGACAGCATGGCACTCATGCTAGTGATCAACTCCTCCAGTCTCTCTCCAAGAGTGTGTAATGTCTCTGGAAATGCTGACAAAAGCACCTTTGCTGCTTCACAAATTCCCTTTCTGTGTATGACTCATGAGACTTTGATCTACACCAGCTTAGCGTGCCCTACAGCTTCCAACAGGAAACCTCCACTTCCTTGTCTCGAGCGCCTGCTTATCCTCGTATGTGGCCTTCTGCACATGTGGCAACCTAGCCATCACCACTGCAGGTGTGTGTATCTGCGATGGTGAAGGGTGTGCAGGAGTCATGCAATGGTGCCTCAAGAGTGCTCACCCTCATCTGAGGACTTCTCAGCCTGGTCTCTCGACAGCTCCTCCATCACCCTTGAAAGATCTGTACAAGATGAAAGACATTGTGGTGCTGACATTGAGAAAGGGTAAAAACTCAGCATATATGCAATTGTGGAATTTCAGTTAGTGATGCCATCAATTCAACAGGACTGACTATTAAATGTCAAATGGCAGAGTATCATCGAATGGGGTCACCAGGTCTCTGGGATACCCTCATCTCTCCATCTCTGAGGCCTAAAGTGTGCTGTCCTGCTGATCTCTAGGGCATCCTCCTCCAATACTGTCAGGGTGGCTATGGCTCCAGGTCCACACCCAGTTCTCTGCCTCTTCCTGGAGTTGTAGGCTCTCTTCTGCAATGACAGAAAGCAGAGTTATGAGTGGGAGAAGTGGAATGTCTGCTGAGACCGGAATGACAACATTTGAGGAGGCTGATGTGAAGGAGGATGCATGAGGGCGATAGGGTGAAGGGGAGTGTGTCTGTTGACTGTTGGGATGGAGATTTGAGGAAGTGCAAGGAGAAACAGCAGGTCAGAAAAGGTTTTGTGATCTCATTAGGTCCAGTAAAATGTGTCAGTCAGAGATTTGCTGTGTAGGAGAATGCCAGGAGGTCAGAGTTATGGCTGTCACCTGAGGATAGTGTGGCACTCACCAATTTCTGGACCTAATGAGATGATTAAACCTTTTCTGGCACTAATCTAGGTCCTGGGTGCCACATTCTTGCTCTTCACAGTCTCTGCTACTTCCAGCCACAAATGCTTCCCTAAGGTGGCTTGCCTGTTCTTCCCAAAAGCTGGAGAGAGGACCTGCCTTCTGGCCCTTACCGCCTCCAGAATGACCTCCAGGGCAAAGTTGGAGAACTGGTTGGGCAGCTTTCCTTCCATGTTCTAGCCTTGGGTATCCTTAAGGAGCAAGGTTTCCTGCACCCATTCTGACCATTGCCATGGTTCCAATAAATAGAGATCCTTCATTGACAGAGTGCAAGAAGCCATCATGTTTACACTCTTGAGCTTTATTGGTAGACCCAAAAGCAGGATGCTAATACCATGGCTGAGTTGAAGAACAATGATAGCTGATAAAATAAGTGGGTTCCTGACCCGCACTGGCCTCCCTGCTGTGGGCAGGTCTGTTTTGTTAAGATTCCACCCATTAAATTTCTGTATGCTGTTAGGCTTGTACTTACTTGAATACAGAATATTAAGAGGTGATCTAATTATGGTAAGCATTATGCTGAAAGGGATTTATTGAATAGATAGAAACTGGGTGGAAATTTATGGCCCCATCGCAGCAGGAGCTGGGCCATAAAATGCAGCAAGCTGTTCAAAACTCCATTGACTTCGGGAACGGGAGATCCCACCTGCAGGAGGGGCCGTAAACATCCGCCTACCACTTCCTCTTTTTGGGGGCAGTCTAGATCTAAGGGGCATAATGTTAAACTTAGAGCTAGTCAGTTCAGGGGTGATGTCAGAAAGCACTTCTTCACAAAAAGATTAATGAAAATTTGAAACTGTCTCCTCTGATAAGTTGTTGGGGCTCAATTGAAAATTTCAAAATTAATATTGATAATTTTTTATTCAGTAATTCTATTAAGGGTTATGGAACCAAGGTGGATGATGAAATAAAGATACAGATCAACATGACCTAATTGATTGGTGCAACAGCCTCAAGAGGTTGAATGACCCTTTTGCCTATTCCTGTTTGTATCTTCCTAGGTTTCATGTCTACTCTTTAATGCCATTATTTTCTTCTTTATTGCTGTTTTGTTCCCATTCATTTTGATGAGTCCCTGATTCAAAATTAGTTTCCTTGGGCCCTCTTCCTCAACTGTATATATAGATTTGAGATGTTCACCATTTCCTCATTTTTGTTACTATCATCCTCAGTTTTTAAGGGATCCACATTGCTCCTGACCACCTTCATTTCATAATTGTAAGGTACATTTATGTTGATTTTGTAAGTTTCTTTTAGTATTCCCTTTTTGTAATTCTATCTGCTTTCTCATCCTTTGCTATTCTTTGTATCTTTCCCATTCATCAGAATCTGGTTTTTTTTGCACTTCTGTATGCTTTGTCTTTAGTTTTATGTTATCTCTAGTCATCCGTGGATGTTTTCTTTAGAGTTCTTGCCCTGTAAAGATATAAACTGGTTCTGTATCATGTTAAATTCTTTTTGAACACCACCTAATGATTTCCTGTATTTTGTCCATTAATACATTTGCCCAGTTTATCATGGACAGTCTCTGCCTCAGTGCATTGAAGTTAACCTTATTTAAATTTGGAATCTTAGTTTTGTGTTTCTTCCTTTCAAACATTACGTTGTACTCCATCATATTAAGATTACTATTAGATAGATGTTCACATACTGTTAGGCTGTTAAGTAAATCGTCCTCATCATTCATTACTAAATCTAACAAGACACGCCCCTTTATTGGCTCTAAGACCTATTGTTGCAAAAAACTACCCGAGACACACTTACAAAATTCACCACCTTTCTGATATGTGCTGGTCTACTCATTCCAACCTATATGAATGTTGAAGTTTCCCATTAAAATCATTCTGCCTTTACTGCAGACTTGTTAATCTCTGCAGTTAAAGAATCTACCACTTCACAGCTACAACACGGATTCACTTTGCTGATGTCTCTGAGGTTTCCTGTGCTGACTGAGTTCTGCAGTATCCTCCATCAGAAGATTGGCCAGCAAAACTGGGCAAGTTAAGTGGATGTTTTTTTGTCTGATTGGGGTTCCAACCCTGATCTGAAGGTTTGGGCCATGGTATATTTAGTTTCCAGTTATGACCATCTTTCAGTCATTTCTCTGTTTTATACAATGTCATACACTCCAAGTTTAATTTGCACTTAGAATTCATTGTTTTTTTCCTTAGACTCCATGGGTAAAACTTTGCTCTTGGTGGGCGGGCTCAGCGATGGTGGTCAGGAATGGACTGTGATTTCACGCTGGTGGGCTAATTAAGCATGAAAGGTGGCTGGGGAAGCTCTGAGAAGTGGTGGGCATGGGCGGGGACATGGTGTCCATCAGGTCCAATGGCAACCTGGTGGCCGATTCAAAAACTGCCCAGGCAGTCCCTGGAAGGCTGCCCTGGAAGGACGCTGAAGTCTTGATGGATTCCAGTGCGGTTGGACACAGCAGACGGGAGGGCAGGTCGGCGGGGCAATCGGCCCCACGTTTCTTGGATGAGTCCTCGCTGTCCTCCTGGAGGAGGTAGCAGCCAGGAGGGAAATCCTTGTCCCCAGACATGGGAGGAGGAGGCCCCCGCACCTCACCAAGATGGCCTGGGAGGAGGTGGCATCCAGAGTGAGTAGCCACGACATCAGGAGGTGCACATGAGTGCAGTGCTGGAAGTGCTTCAATGATCTGCTGCGATAGGGAAGGGTGAGTATTGTGTTGGCATGGGTCAGTGTGTAGAACTGTTAAGGGCTGACCATCCCCCGGTGGACCTCAGGGGTGTTAGAGTGTGAGTGGCAACTGTCAATGACACCAGAGTTGGCCAAGGGGGTGAGCCCTGGCTGCTTGGACTGAGCGCTTTGCGCCTCGAGGGCCATGATTCAGCTGAGTTCTGTGAGGTGTTCCTTAGGTGGGGTTGACCAGTTTGCAATGGCGGTGCAGGTAGAGAGTGGACTAATCGATGCTCATCTATCCTTTCAGGAGACGACTTTCCATAACAATATTGAGAGGTCGCAGACTGGTGGGGGATCCCTCACACCTCCTGATCCTCACCTGCTATGAGCAGGAGGCCCTCGGGCTCAAGAGGCAGCATGCACCTCGGTCAACCTGCCACGGTGAGGTTGGGGTGCCAGATGAAGGCAAGAGTGCAGTGCGCTGAAGTGAGAATGTCATTTTTTGCAACCATTGTAGTATAATCTCTATATTGATGTGAGCCTCAAAACTGGAGTCCCCATTGATAATCGAAGGATGAGGGCACCACGATGCAGATATCTGTTGTTTCATCAGGGTGCCTGGCATGCATAGTGACAGTGCCATGACTTAAACTAATGACATGTCTTTCTTCTCCCTTTCAGGGTCACTAGCAGGCGGTCACAATGAGGACTCTTAAGGCCCACCCCTGACCCCAGAGGGCCACCACGCTCAGCACGCACCTGCATCACACCCTCTCTGTCAAGCAGGCACCATCGCAGATACCAGCACCGCAGTGGGCATAAGATCGCCATCTAGTATCTTGGCGTACATTGGTGAGGGCACTTCACACTTGCTTGAGGTGCAGGCGGAAGCAGAGAGTGCCCAGGGCACCGCCAATCGGAGGACTGCTGGAGACCAGGACAATGTGCTGTCTTCTGTGGCCCCTTCCACCTTGGACTGCCAGCTGGCCCTGCCCCCCTTGTGCCTGCATCTCTCCTTCCACAGGTCGCACCCCTGGAAGCTGCACTGGGACACCTGGCCTCCTCTCCCTTCTGCCCCTCTCTTCCTCCTCAGAGGAGGTGCCTCCAGCAGAGACTACAACCCCATTAGCACGGTAAGGGAAGGCTGTCTGATACCCGAAAGGGTCCACATGGTCTGAATCCTCCGGGGGCCTGGGAGACACCAATGAGTCCTGAAATGAAGCCTAGAAATACTCAAAATGCGGCTCTGAAGCGACATGAAGCTGTCCAATTCACAAAATCAACCAGCAGCATACAATCTCCAAAACTCCTCACAACTCACACTGACAATGCTGCTGACCCTTCTTATCCCGCCCGTGAATGAGCTTTTGCAAATTGTGGCCTGTCCATTTTGCCCGTGCAATGGCCAAAAATTTGCAGAGGCTACGAAAACTCGGAGACAATTGGTGTGTCAAGGTCTTTAACCAGCCTCTTAATTAATGGCAGGCACGCCTCCATCTCCCTCGTGCACCCGCCAAGTGAAATATCACAAGAGTGTATGCTGACGGCAACACACTTGTCCGACGTTAACCCGCGTTATTTCACGCTCAAGCGGGTCGGGCACATGCCCACCAAGCGAAAAATTCTGCCTGATGTGTTTGTATAATTAATGCTTATTTGAGCCACACAACTTAACCTATCCTTCCTTTCTAATGTTTTACTAACAGTTTTTTATTTCTCTCTCCAGTAAATATCTTACACCTTCTAGTTTTCCCTCTACCTGTGGTTTTTAAAGCACAATTTCCAAATGTTACCTTCCTCTCTTTCCTTCCATTACTTTTCAAACTATTATTTATATCACCTTTTCCTCCTCAGCTCTCTCCCCCATTTACTAGATTAAAGTCCTTCTGACAGTCCTATTTATCCTTTTTACCAGGACCTTGGTCCCAGGCCAGTTCAGGTGCAGCCCATCCCAAAAGTCCAGTTCCTTCCTGTCCCAGTATTTCTTCCAGTATCCCATGAAGCGGAACCCCTCTTTCCCCCACCATTCCTTTAGCCATGTGTTCATATTTACCTCTCTCCCAATCTGAACATGGCCCAGATAACAATTCAGTGATTATAACCTTTGAGTTCCAGTTCTTTAGCTTCTAGCTCCTGGAGGAGGATAGCCCCACCTTCGACTAATGCCTAGCTGAAATCTTGCACTGGAGCAATGGTTGCTTGCTTGGAAAACTCCAATGAGTCAAACAGACAGCACGCATTGCAATGTATTGGGCCAATAGAGGCTGTCACAGGCATTGCAGATACAACCTTCCAGCCAATTTATACTGAATGCGTTACTCACATTAATTCCTTACACAAAGCAGCTGGTACTATGAGTCTCTGTCCTTTGAATATCAAATTCCCGTGGACAGTCAAAGTAAGGGCATAGGCAATTAAGTACATCTCACTTGATCCCAGATCAGCCTTGTTGAACATGCATTTGCTTCTAAACTGGATGATCCAATGCACCATGATTCAGTTGTTGCCAGACTGAATCTCCAGCTTCAAGTGATTTATGATGTTCAACTTCCTCCAGCTTATGTGTAAAATCACAAACATTAGCATCTGGTATTTATGTTCTCCTTAGTTTTTCTGCTAAGACCATCTCCTTCCCTTTCTTATAAGATACTTTCAGACAATCTTTTGAAGTCTGAACAGCATTCTTTGTAGTGTCTTGGGCAGGCTGTTTAGAACTTGCAAACCATTGATTCTAACAGACATTGTCAATTTCCATTACATTCTGGCCAAAGATGTAAGCTTCAAATTAACCACAGGCAAATATAATCGCTAGAAATTCTTTCTTGATCTGTGCATGTATCATCTCTGCTGCAGTTAATGCCCTTAATGTACATGCAACTGGCTGTTCATACTGCATCAGGCTGTTCCAAATCCAGATTGGGATGCATTGTTTTGCACAGTGACTTCTTTGCAGTTAATAATACCTGAGGACTGGTCATTGCTTCTTTGAGTCATTGCAGCATCAATTCTTGTAATTGCCCTCAAAAATATTTTGCATTGTTCAGCATAAAATCTCTGAGCAGCTTTGTTACATCTGACATATGAAGGAGAGACTTACTCAGGTAGTGATCAAGTCTAAGCAGTTGCTGGATCCCTGTCACATCAGTTGGTATTGGCACCTCCAAAACTGCTTTAAATTTGGTTGGATCTACACAAAGTTCTCTTCCCATAGCAACATATCCAATACAAGGAACTTCATGCCTTCATAGTTTTGTTCCATCAATGTTTAACACAACACCACGATGAAGGGAAGTTTGCAGATTTTTATTATGGTCTCAAATTGCTATATTAAGCATTTTTCCCAAAACCAACTGCCACAAAATAATGTGCAACGATTTCTCTCCTTTGCAGTCCTTCCACCAACACATGCCTCTTTCACTGGAAACCTCCTGGTGCTGAGATAATTCCAAACATTATACATTTCCAGCAGTGTTGTCCAAAAGCTGTGGAATATGGTTAGATATGACAACTGTTCATTGACACTCACCTGCCAAAACTCATTTCAGACATTGAGAATCATGAACACTTTAGCACCATGTAGACATATAGCTACATCGTTAACTGTTGGTAAGGCATAGTTCTCTCACTTGATACCTTTGATTAAGCCTTGAGAATCATAGAATCACAGAATAGTTACAGCATAGAAGGAGGCAATTCGGCCCTTTGCGGCGATGCCAGCTCCCTGCAAGAACAACTCACTAGTCCCATTCTCCCAGCTTTTCCATATTTTCTCTTCAGATAATTATCCAATTCTCCTTTGAAAGCCTCGATTAAATCTGCTTCTCAGGCAGAATATTCCAGATCCTAACCAATTGCTGTGTAAAGAAGCTCTTTCCTCATGTCGCCGTTGCTTTTTATTGCCAATCACCTTAAATCTGTGCCCATTGATTCTCAACCTTTCTTCCAATGAGAACAGTTTCTTGCTATCTACTCTGTCCAGACCCTTCGTGATTTTGAAAACCTCTATCAAACCCCCTTATAATCTTCCCTTCTCCAAGGAGAAGATTCCCAGCTTCTCCGATATATCCACATGAGCTGAGGTTCTTCACCCCGGAACCATTCTTGTGAAACTTTTCTGTATCTTCCCTAATGCTTACACAACCTTCCTGAAGTGTAATGCCCAGGATTGAACGCAATTCTCCAACTGAGCCCGAACAAATGTTTTTTACAACTTCATCATAACTTTCTTGATATAGTACTCCATGGGCTGGATTTTATGCTCCCCTGCCGGTGGATTTGAAGGCGGGGGGTGGGGTGGGATCGCAAAATCCAGCAGGTAACCTGCCCGCCACCTACCCACCCAGGCCTGACCTATCTGAAATTTTGCAGACTGGGAGGGAGACGTCAGGTGACTCACCGCCCCTGGGCCTATTGAGGCTCTTAAACAGCCAATTAAGTGCTTCATCCTGCCATCACTGGTATTTTACCCCATGACATGCAACAAACTCAGCAGCTTTAGTTCTGCGGGCTGCTGTCAGGCAATTATGTGGACCTCCTTTGGGGGGTCCCAAGCCCATTAGAGGTGCACATGTACCAGGTCATCCCCCCCTCTTTAATCCTTACCCCAGCCTCTTGAACCCATCCCCACTTGAGCACCCCATCCCCTCACTGAGGCCCCTGATCCCAGACTTACTTGGACTCTTCAGTGTAGTGGGACAGCCTGTAGTCTCAGCAGCGGCCACTGCTCCTGGCTGGTGCTGCTGGGACTACAGAACCGCCAGCCACCCAATTGGCTAACAGTTTTCTAAGGTAGGACTTCCACCCAGGATAGGAGCAGAAATGTTGCCTTAAAGCAATTAACACTGCCCCCAAAATTAAATTGCTGCAGGGCAGCTGTCGGGATCATGGGCAGACTCCTCATGTCTTTTCAGCCAGGGGAAAGTAGGGGCCACAGCTCCAGCCTCCATATGTAAAATCCCCTTTATTGTTACTAATTGACCAAACTCCTCCTCTTATCATCCTTTTAGTATTTATATTCCTTATGAAGAAAAACTTTGAACTACTTTGGGTATGTGGCACGAAGCAATGATATAGAGAAGATGATGCTGGAAGGAAAGGTCAAGAGGAAACATAGTATCGCTAGGCAGTAGACCAGATGGAATGCTAACATCATGGAACTAACAGGCTTGAATTTCATGAAGGTATTGAGAATGACACAAAATTGATGCAGCTGGAGGAGGAGAGTGCATGGTGCGACAGCAGCCCCGTCTTCCTGAGTTATCTGCATCATCCAGAAGACTTTTGGATTGCTTTTATATTAGCTTACAGTCTCTTTTCATACTCTCTCTTTAGCTCTCTTATTTCTCTCTCACTTCCCCTCTGAACTTTCTTCATTCAACCTGCTTCTCAATTGTATTATCCAACTGACATCTGTGGATGCACACTTTTCCTGCTTCACTTTACTCTCTATTAATGTTGATATCCCGGGAGCTCTGGATTTGTTTGTCCTACCTTTTCCCCCCGAATGGGAATGTGCCTTGGCTATCTCTGAATGATTTCCTCTTTAAAGGTGGTCCATTGTTCCATTACAATTTTGCCAATCAATTTTTGACTCCAAATTAACTGGGCCAGATCTTTTCTCGCCCCAGTGGAGTTGGCCCTTTCCCTTATTTATTAGTTTTAATCTAGATTGTTCCTTGCCCTTTTCCAAACTTAAACCTATGATACTATGATCAATGTTCCCTAAATGTTGACCCACCTGAACCACCTTGCCAGAATCAGATCCAGCAATGCTTCCTTCCTCATTGGGCAGAAACATACTGATGTCAAAATTTCTCCTGAACACACTTCATAAAATTTCCCCCCCCGCCCCCCCACCCCATGTCCTTTACACTCTTACTATCCCAGTCTATATTAGGATATTTAAAGTTCCACATTATAGATACTCTGTAGTTCTCGCACCTGTTTGTAATTTTCTTGCATATTTGTTTCTCTACATTTTTCCCATTAGTTGATGGTTTTTAGAACACACCTATCAGTGTAATGGCACGTCTATTTTTTCTTAGCTCTAACCAAATAGATTCTGTCCTTGTCTCCTCTGGGATATCCTCTCTCTCCAGCACTGGAATGTTCTCCTTCATCAACACTGCTACTCCACCTCCTTTCACTCCTTCCCTATCTTTCCTGAACACCTTGCATCCAGGAATATTTAATACCCAGACCTGCACTTTCTAAAGTATGTCTCCATTATCGTCATAACCTCATATTCCCTGCAGTTCACCAACTTTAATTACCATTCTCTGTGCATTCACATAAATTTAATATAGACCTTAAGCAGATGGGCATGTCCAACAGGTCAATGTGATGCATCTTGTGTGTGGGTGAGGAAAGTTAGCATGCTTCCCACTTTTTGTGTGCTAGTTTGCTTCTCAATTTCAGCCTACACCACTGGCTAACAGCAATGTGAAAAGGAGAGTCAAATCTCCCTGTCAGTACACACCCCCTCCATCAGCAAGACCTCTGATATGTCATCTTGTGGTGACACACAGAAACTGGGTCCTTCACAGCCCCATACTAAAGCTACAGAAGAACTCAGGATGTTTGGCCCCGAGACGTGCAGTGTGCAAGCCCACCAGTGTGTGTACACACCCTGGCGCACACGATCCAACTCCCAGCTGTTAGCGAATAGCTCCCTGCCTTGTGGATATTTCAGGAGAATGGAATGCCAAGGGAGTAAACCCTGAAAAAAATGTCTGGAATGGCATCCAAAGGTCAACAGATATCTAAATCTGTCACCTTCCAACAACTCCTGCAGCCAAACCGGTGCCAAATGTAGTGCTTTGCATTCCTTGGGACCCAACTGGGGAGGTTGAGAGGGGAACCCTGATATGTGGGCAGACCAGAGTCTCCATATGTTTTACCCAGAAATGTGTGCTGGAGAGGCCACTCCAGTTTAGCTGCAGAGTGTTAACACAACTCAGCAGACAGCTGCTAACAGCAATCAGCCCAACTCAGTTGGCATAGAGAATGGGTGCTACAGGCTGTCTGACTGTGGGAAGGTCAATAATGTCCCACTGGTCAGCCACTGTCCAACTCAACTCAGGCTGACCCCAACAAGTAAGGTACTGACTCACCAAGGTCCATCTTCTTCAATTAGTGCTTAAAGCTTAGTGTCTCTGGTCAGCAAGTGGATGGAGTCCATCTCACCAGGCAAACAAACAAAAAGGAAGAAGATACCAACTCTTGGGTTGGCAAACTGAAAGGTCAGGATCATGTACATAGGATTGACAGACGACTTACAGTTGGTCGCTAATGCACTCAAGACAGCTGTGATCGTCATGGAACTTGATAGGTTGAACATTGACATAGCTTCCCTACAAGAGACTAGGGTCGCCAAGAGTGGATCACTGGAAGTAAAATGATACGTTCATCTAACAGGTAAGAGTTCAGAGGAAACAATGAGCAGGATGTAGGCTTTGCTGTAAGGAATTCACTGCTCTTGATGCTAAAAGCCCCCCAACAAAGATTCAGAAAAGATTCTCTCCATCGGCCTCTCAACTCAAACAGGACCAGTTAACCTTCTGAGTATTTATGCTTCAGCTCTGCTCCACTATAGAGGGAAAAGTCCAGCTCTATGCTTAGCAGAATTCCTAAGTCAGAACATCTTTACGTACTGGAGGATTTCAATTCAAGATGGACGCAGACCATGAGGCCTTCCTGCCTCAGACTTCATGGCTTGGGAAAGATAAATGAAAATGGTCAGAGACTCCTTAAGCCTTGTTGCTAACATGAGCCTTGTGTAACTAACACTTTTTTAGGAACAAACCAGAAGACATCCAAGGAGATGGGTGGAACATTACCTTGAGTTGTATACTGTCACTGAGGAAGCTATAGACACCATACAGCTGAATAGCAAACCCAGAGTGGAGGAGCATAGAAAGGCTGTTGATTCACTTGCCCCAGGCAAAGACCCAGATGCTGATATTATAGTCCCTGAACTCATCAAGCACAGGAAACTGGCACTACTGCAGAATCTGCATGAACTTCTCTGTTTCTGCTGGAGAGTGGGGGCAGAGCCCCGTGATATGCATGCTGCAAAGATTGTGACCCTGTATAAGAACTACAGCAATTGCAACAACTGTGGCATCACCCTGCTGAACATTCTGGGACAAGTATTTGCCTATGTTGCTCTTGTCAGACTGCAGATCCTGGCTGAACACACCTACCTTGAATCCCAGTGTGGTGTCAGAACTGGAAGATCTACGATTGACATGATCTTCTCAGTCCAGCAGCTGTAAGAGAAATGCGGTGAACAAAGGAGGGCACTATACATTGTCTTATCAACCTTGCCAAGGCATTTGACCATGTCAGCAGAGATGGTCTACTTAAGCTGCTGGAGAAAATTGGTTTCCTGCTGAAGGTGCTCAATGTGATCTCTTTCCATGACAACTTGATGGTAAGGTCAGCTCTGACAGAACAACATTGAAACCATTTGAGATCTGCAGTGGGGTCAAACAGGATTGCATTCTAATGCTGACACTCTGGAATATTCTTTTCTTTGCTTTTGTCTTATGCCTTCAGTTCATACCAGAACTGACAGAATGCTGTTCAGATTTGACCACCTGAAATCTAAGGCACAAGTGTGCCAAGTCCTCATCAGAGAGTTCCTCTACACTGATGATGCTGCATTAACATTCCATACTGAGGAACATTTTCAGCAAATGGACAGACTCTTACACACCTGTAAAGTGTTTGGTTTGATCGTCAGCATCAGGAAGACGTACGTCATGGTCCAGGACATTGTTGATGCTGACAGATAGCAGTGCGGCACTGTGAGGCTAGAAGTTGTTGATAGCTTCAAATGCCTGTATCTAGGCTCTAAAATAATCACATGCATTGCAAAAGCTGCAGTTGGTATGTCAGGCTGCAGTTGTTATGTTCAAGTTGAATGAGAGTGTGGAACAACAGCAACCTGACCAAAACACCAAACTGCAAGTTTACCAAGCTTGCATCCTCAATGTGCTCCTCTAAAGTGGTGAGACCTGGACAACATATGCTAGCAGGAGGAAAAGCTGACCAATTTCCACCTTCGCTATCATAGACATATCCTCGGCATCTCTTGGCAGGACAAGGTCACCAACACAGAGATCCTGGAGGGTTGACACCATCAGCATTGTTATGATCCCAGACCAAACCCCCAAATGTTGTTAAGATCTGGTAAGGGACCATTAACTTTTGTTGTAACGTAGGCAAAACTTGAAATCCCAGTCACTTGGAGAATAAAGCCATTAGATTCCATGGTTTTAAATAAACAGAAACAATTTTACTATACAACAGTCAACAAAGCAAACAGTCAACACTATCTATCTTATTCACTAACATCCAGAATTAACATGTGGTGAACATGAATTAACAGTAAACTGTGGTTGGACACACCACAAACTGCACATTAAATGGCAGAGACAACCCAGGCAGATCCTTCAAATTTCTCAGTGATCCACACAGATGTCAGTTACCACAAATCACAAAATCCTTAAACTGTGTCTTCTTCACAAGGGAATTTCAGCTTCTCTCTTTTGAGGATCTATCCTCTTATTTCCCTCAAAAACTGCGACAACTCAAACTGCCCCAGTGACTGCTCCCTTCCAGCTGCTCAATCTCTTCTCCTGAGACACTGTTCCAATGGATTCCTGAGGCTGCACTGCAGCATCAAATTGCCAGCATGATTTGCTCCTGGGATTTCCTTTGTTCCAACAGCTAGCTTGACTGAGCTGTCACTGCCCCTGGATTTCTCTGAGATATAATCTTCCCAGTTGCATTGAACAAATAGTGCTCCTGCACTTCCCTGAGCCCAAATCTCACCTGCATGAGCTATCTCTGGCTTCAGGGGCTTTGCTGAGCCCCAGCCTCCTCAACAGCATGGATCTAATGGCAGCACTTGTCTTAGTCCGCTCCCAATTCTCTGTCATATGGGCCCACATTTCATGCCATTTCCTGTCGTTGTATCAAGCCACACCACCACACAGGCTTCCTGCCCAATCCCTGCAGCTGTGAAAAAACGCTGGACTGTGTATACATGGCCCTGCTGCACACTGTGCTTGCGCTGGAACTCCCGGGCATCATGGGAATTGTAGTCCTCATCTCCATGGCAATGCGCCACAGAAGCACTGGCAACAGGAGACGTCTTCACTGTCGGTCCCAATTCCACTCTTTGCACTTGCACCAGAGCCCTGGAAATGGAAAGTTTTCCTCACAGCATGCACTCATTACTAATCCAATGACATGCTCTGACTTGGCCATGTACATCAGATGGCTGACAGCCCTATACCCAAAGATCTTCTGTACAGTGAATTGGCTAATGGGTCATGATCTACTGGGTGTCCAGACATCAGCTAAAGGGCATCCGCAAGTGAGATATGAAGTTGGAGGACAATGACACTGACCACTGGGAGATGTTGCCATGACCTCTAGAGGCTAACTATTTGGAAGGACATTGGAAGAGGCAAGGCAAAACAGAAAGCTCAGCTAACCGAGAGCCCAGAGAAAACAAAGACTAGAAAACCTTGCACTTCGCAGCTCACTGTCTTCCTCTGCAACAGATTTGGCAAAGACTGTCATATCAGATTGGGCCTCCTGAGCCACAACAGGTGATGTTTAATGCAGAATTGACCACCACAGTGCAAACCATCATCTCATGAGACAGAAGGCTGTCAAGAAAATAACAGATGTGTAGGTTGCCGTCCATTTTGGGTACAGCAACCATCAAACTGATCCACAAGGCGGGTGTTGTTACAGGAGAAATAGTGTCTAAACCATCTATAATTTCCTTCAGCTTCACCCTTAAAGCCACTGGTACACAACATGGGACATGTTGGGCCAGATCTTACTGCCTTGTTGAGCTTGATTAGGTTTTCTCCATGTCTTACCCCATCACTGAATACCCAAGAATGTTTCAGTAATAAACAGTCCTTGGTTAGTGGCTTGTAGCCATTGATCAGGTATACCATTATTCCAGTCGATGGTATTCTATTAATTTCATCATTATCATTGTTGCATTGATGATGTTCATGCCAAGAAAGCCTTTCCACCCAGCAGAGATTTTATAGTTGTGCTACCGCTGTTACCACTGTGCATCGGTGTTGAAGGGAGTGAACGTTCAAGGTGGTGGATGGGGTGCCAATCAAGTGGGCTGCTTTGTCCTGGATGGTGTCAAGCTTCTTGAGTTTCGTTGCATTCATCCAGGCAAGTGGACAGTATTCCATCACACTCCTGATTTGTGCCTTGTAGATGATAGACAGGCTTTGAGGAGTCAGGAGGTGAGTTACTGTTGTATCTACAGTATTTATATGGCTGGTCCAGTTGAATTTCTGGATGTTGGGGGATTCAGCAGCGTTAATGCCATTGAATGTTAAGGGGAGATGGGGTTAGGTTCTCTCTTATTGGAGATGGTCAGTGCCCAGCACTTGTGTGGCATGATTGTTACTTGCCATATATCAACCCAAATCTGAATGATATCTAGGTCTTGCTGCATTTGGACATGGACTGCTTCAGTATCTGACAAGTTGTGAATGGTGCTGAACATTGTGCAATCATCAGCGAACATCCCCACTTCTGACCTTATGATGGAAGGAAGATCATTGATGAAGCAGGTACAAATGGCTGGGCCTAGGACACTACCCCAAGGAACTCCTGCAGTGATGTCCTGGGACTGAGATGATTGACCTAAACAACCACAACCATCTTCCTTTACGCTAGATATGACTCCAACCGATGAATAATTTTCTCCTTGATTTCCATTGGCCCCAGTTTTGCTCGGGCTTGGCTGTGGGCAGAAACTGAACCTGGAGAAAAGTAAGAACAGCCTAATGGAGAGCTGCCCTACGTTTGCAGAGGTGTGAGGAGCTCCCTGACTTCACAATAATAAAAGATAAATGGAATTAAATTGGATAGTACCTGAAAATGTGCGATTAACTCGTACTCATTGATAGCAATGCAGGCAGCATGCCAACTTTGTGCAGCCTGTACATCTGAATTGTCTCTACTTCCTGCCAGTGCTAACTGCACTGTTCATTCGTTGAACGCATCAGAAGGAGCCCAACATGGTGAGTGGCAGTCACCAGTTGAAATTAGCCTGCACTTGCATTGTCCCATGCACAATGGGAGATGCATTGTGACTGCAGCAGGTGCTGGGAGTCTACCCTCGGAAAGGGAGAGGAATGGAACAGGAGAGAGAGCAGGTTTCAAGGTTTTCAGACACTGCACTGGATGTCTTAGTGGCAGAGGTGAAAAGGAGAAGAAATGTTCCGTTACCAAAGGGGGCTAGGAGAGATCAGAAGGCAGTGGTAATAGATAGCTGTGAAGGTCAGTAGTAGGTCAGCTCCTGGGGACTAGATGCAGTGCTGCAAGAAGTTCAATGACCCCATCCAAGTGATCAAAGTCAGAGACTGTATCTTCCAATGTCATATCCACCAACTGCATCCCCTGGCCTCAGACCCTGTTCAATTCACCAAATCCTCACAACTCACCCGCCAGCAATCTCTATACGGACTCACATCTTACATTCCAATGCTTCACTGGCACCCTCTCATACTGCAAGCCTCACACCCACATCTCGCAGCTTGCACACCCTGCTAGCTATTCAACAACCATGTCAGCCAACAGATTGCACAACACTAACTGACACACTTCCTTCTCTCTTGCACAAAAAGGTGGTACATAACCAGAGGAAGCAGCCACTAACCAAAGCGGGTAAGCCATGGTTGCATGTCCATAGTCGTGTGGAGGAGAAGGTGCTGTCCATGGTTAGGACACCCATTGCTGAAGCCATGGCACCTGGCAGGGCTGAAACCATGAACAGTGCCATTTACCTCATACCTAATCTTCCTTCTCACATTCCAGCTCCCCTCATCCCACACACTCTTCTGATTTATAAGCTGCAGATGGTGTAAGCATGAACGTCTTTATTTGCTCCACTCCCTGTACCCTTGTGCCTTTCTCCTTTTGGATACCCAAGAGGTGCAATTTGGCCAGGTAAGAAGACAGTGTTGTTGAAGACACAGCTCAGTTACTTGATTTCATACTCCCAGCCACGGGCTCAGATACTGATGCTGCACGCAATTTAGAGGATAATTTTGAGCAGGACCTGCACATGGTGAAGCACTGGACATAATGGCTTGTACAGGGCAAAGGGCAAGTTTAGCACAGGAGTTCTATTACATTTTGCACCAGCATATTTTGCTTTTATTTCAGATTCTCAGCATGTGTTGTATTCTGCATTTTGAAAATTTGCAGCTTTGGTGCACTGAGAATCCTGCCAGAGCACCTGTGGTCATTGTCAAGGAGCATGGAGGAGTCCAGCACCAACTTGGCAAAGGGCTTTGCACAGAGCTTGGAGATCCTTCTTTCCAGGATGGAAGTGGTAGTCAACACCATTATCACACTTATGGATGGCTTATGTCACAGCTTCCATTACAGCACAAGTAGCTTTCACCAGATGTCTGAGTGCTGCAGTGGAAGCTCAGATTGAAGTCAAGCAAAACCAGCTTGCTGCCAGCTAGGCAAGCTCAGACTGCTGCCATCATGGCTATGGATTACAGTGTGCAAAAGGGCTTGCAGTGTCACAGCAGTCCAGCAATTTGCTCTCCAACACATTACTAGAATTGCTGAGCAGTGCCCCAAGGGAGTTTTCTCAGGAAGACAGCATTCGTCTTACCAACATTGCCATTCCACCAGTGTCTTTGCTCAGAGTGTCAGCCAGCTCAGAGTGCTGCCACCCATGCTGAGATGCTGCAGTTTGAAACTGGGTTTTCAGGGGCCAGTGCTGCTTGAGGTCATCCTGCAACACCATCTGCAGTCTTCACCACTGAAAATCAGCAGCCTTCCACCAGCATGTTGCAGCCACTGAGGGATCTCTACATTGGCGCTCTAGGGCAAGCAAAAGCACATGAAATACAAGTATGAAGGGAAAAAGGAATGCACAAAAATGATTAGTTGCCTTTTGCATGCAATATGGCAGGATTTCATTTTTTAGGCTTTGTTGGAATGTTTATTTTGCAGTGGCTTTTATTTGACTATTGCGGCCAAGTGGATGCTGTGATGGTCAGTGACAGAGGGAAGGTCAGGCGTGAGACTGCTGCTGAATGGGGAATTGGGTTGTGGTTATTGGTATTGCAGTCAGATGAGTTATTCACCTACAGTCCAGCCAGAAAGGGGCTGCCTTGGTTTAATCCTCTCTTCCTCTGCCTCCATATTCCTCATTCTCATGCTCCTGCTCGTAAGCTAATCCCCATATTTCTGGTGGCAATGGCTTTTTTTTATTCATTCATGAGATGTGGGCTTCACTGGCTGGGCCAGCATTTATTGCCAATCCCTAGTTGCCCTTGAGAAGGTGGTGGTGAGCTGCCTTCTTGGACCACTGCAATCCATGTGTAGGTACACCCATAGTACTGTTAGGAAGTGAGTTCCAGGATTTTGACCCAGTGACAGTGAAGGAACGGCGATATATTTCCAAGTCAGGATGTTGAGGACTTGGAGGGGAACTTCCAGATGGTGGTGTTCCCATTTATCTGCTGCCCTTGTCCTTCTAGAAAGTAGTGGTCATGGGTTTGGAAGGTGCTGTCGAAGGAGCCTTGGTGAATTCCTGCTGTGCATCTTGTAGATGGTACACACTGCTGCTACTATGCGTCGGTGGTGGAGGGAGCGAAGGTTTGTGGATGTGGTGCCAGTCAAGCAGGCTGCTTTGTCCTGCACAGTATGAAGTTTCTTGAGTGTTGTGGGAGCTGCACTTATCTAGGTAATTGGGAAGTATTCCATCACACTCCTGACTTGTACCTTGGAGATGGTGGACAGGCTTTGGGGAATCAGGTGAGTTACTCGTCGCATGATTCCTAGCCTCTGACCTGCTCTTGTAGCCGCAGTATTTATATGGCTAGTCCAGTTCAGTTTCTGGTCAATGGTAACCCCCAGGATGTTGATAGTGGGGGATTCAGTGATGATAATTTCATTGAACGTCAAGGGGCGATTGTTGGATTCTCTCTTGCTGGAGATGATCATTGCCTGACACATGTGTGATATAAATGTTACTTGCCACTTGTCAGTCCAAACCTGAATATTGTTCAGGTCTTGCTGCATTTGGACATGGACTGCTTCAGTATCTGAGGAGCCGTGAATGGTGCTGAATATCGTGCAATCATCAGCGAACGTTCACACTTCTGACCTTATGATGGAAGGAAGGTCATTGATGAAGCAGCTGAAGTTATACCCTCATGATGACAAGACTGTGCAGCATCACAAATCTTGACACCCACTCTGGCAAGTACTGCAGGGCTCCTCAATCACATTTCATGTAGCTGCATGGTTTTCATTATATGCATGCTACCCATCTGTACATGAGTTGTGCACCAGTCATCAACCATGTCGTCAGCAGATTGTCCTTATTGTCCAGTTGTCACCCTTTAGTTTGTTGTGATGGTTCAAATATAGACGGTGCACTGGAGAGCCACAGAATGAAGGCATCATGACTGCTGCCAAGATATAGGTATTGGCCTGTAAAATTCACTGACAGTGGTTACACATCAGCTAGACTCTGAGGGAGTGCAATTCCTTTCACTTGCAGTTTAGGGCAGAATTGACATGCTGTGCTTTCAAAGTGGCTTGCATGCAGTCAATGACTTCCTGCATTATGGCGGAGCGCGCAATCTTGGAAAAGCAGTGTGCTCATTCTACCTGCTTCTCGCTGGCCAGCCGGAATGAAATGTAGTTGGTTCTAAGAGATTAGGAAGCATCAGTGACCTCCCTCATGCAAAATGGACAGCACTGTGAGACATTGCAAATATTCTCAGCTCCAGTCTGGAAGAGGTCAGACAAATAGAAATTATCGCCATTGGTACTTCCACTGGTAACACCGTCCTTGCGCTGCTCTGCTTAGCAACCTTGCCCTGCAGTCATTTTAACAGCCTTTGAGCCTTTAATCACCTCGATGCGAGACTGCTGCCCCATCGGTGACAAAATCTCACTTTCAGGAGCTGCCGACCAATTGATTGGCCAGCAGCTGTCTTGCCTCAGCATTGCCGCCAGGAGCTGTGGCCACTGCTGGGACCATGAAAGGAGATTCCAATGGAGCTCAGGCTTTCAGGTAATCTAAGGTCTCATTGAGGACAGACTTGCAGGTCCCGGTGAGTTGAGTGGAAGTATGGGATCAATAGAGCAGAGGCGAAGGAGAAATGGAAGGACAGGGATACCTTTTGCAGGGCCTCCAATGGGACAGGGTACCCAAAAAGGAGATAATGTGCCTCCCCCCACCAACAGCCCAAGCAGAAATAGCCTCTTGCTAACACCCCACATCCCATCATCCTCCTCCCCCTTCCAGCATCTTGTCTTGTTCTGCATGGGCCATGTTCATTCTCCAAGCAATGCTGTATTCCAAAAGGAATGCTTATTAGTGCACCCATATCTGGGAGCAACTCATTTATGTAGAAACCTTGAAGTCAGCAAAAATACCTCGAGTACCTGCCACACTACCCCCTGTAGACATGGCAACATTAAACAAAGCAACAAAGACTTGTAGAATTAAAGCAACAGTTAGAAGAAATCAACTTCGAAACTGTGTAGTTGATTATCCCTTTGAATAGGGCTGATGAAGGGTTCTTCTTGCTGCTGAAGGTGTGTTCATCTGTGTGTGCCCAAGAGAGGGTACCAGCATTGAGCTCCAAAATGGTAGTGCTAGTATTAAATCAGTTTTGCACACTATTAGATGCCATGATCTGCCTGCTCTGCATACTCCTGGCAGGGTTCACCACGCAGGTGCTAACCTCCTTACCAATATGGTGGCTGACTGAACCTACCCCAAAAGTGTGTCCATTTTGGACACCAAATAGTCAGCATAGCACCCAAAAATTTCATGTCAGCAGGCTCTAGATTCTAGGTTACAAACATTTCCCTGCGTCAGAATTTCCTTTCCTACATCAGTAAGTTACAATACATGCAGGGTAACCCTTATTAGAAATATAGACATGTTCTGAATTTTGCCAAATTAATTTTAATGCACCTGTTCTTTTAAGGAGATGTAGATTTGTGTAACAAGGATATGCAGAACCTAATTTTCTGTTTCCTGTCAACCATTGCTGAATGGCCTGGTACTGCACCAAAGAATGGCCCACGTATTAATAATAATGACATTTGGTGAATATTGTACGAAAAGGAAATGAGAATGTTAGTGTTGGGGAATGGACTATTTATCCATCTTTGTACTGAACTACCAGCACCAAGCATTCTCAGGTTAAATGTTGCACACTATTAGCTTCCTTATAAAGGACCAATCTGTATGGTACTGCCAAATGTTAAATTAAGACAGCATATTGTACTTTGGTTTTCATATAATATACCTGCTAGCATGATGAAATGTCATGGTATGCAGCAGTGTTCTACTAATTGACTGAAAATTCCATCTGTTAAAAATTTGTAATTAAATTAGATATCAAAAGTTGATGACCTCCATATTTTAATATGTAAATCATATATTGCCTTTTAGTTGTATCCTTTAAAGTTTTTCTGTTTATGCATTAGCAAACGCTGTTGTAGTGTCATACTGATTTCCAAACTGTTTTTGTGTACAAATTGTTTTCTTCATAGCAATTGATTGAATTAAAATTGCCTGTGTGCAGCACTGTTAAGAAATTCAAAAGTAACCATCACATTTTATGAATATTTAACGCTATAGTCATGGCAAATAAGGCAACTAATTAATACTTACCATAAATTTGCAGAACATTACCTTATGTAAATCCACTTTAATGTCGTATGAATTATTCAGTATGTTATTATGAAGTGCTAATGTAAACTGGCAAATATTAAATTGTAATTGTCTTTACTTGTTTTTCAGTGATTTCTGTGTTGATATTGGAAAACAATACTTAACCACTTCCATGCTGATTCTTAATTCATCTCAACATAGCTTTTTTTGTGTTTTATGCAATATTTAAGAACAAGCAAAATACCTGTAGGGTTCCAAAGAAGAGTCATACCTGACTCAAAATGTTAATTCTGGCAGGATCTCTGGAGAGAGAAACAGACCTGAGTTCTTCCAACACTTCTCTGTTTTGAATTGAAAATACTTGCAGGATAGCTTTTAGTAAAAAACTGAACTGTTTTGAACTGGGGCAAATTAAAATTGTCTGTGCAGTTCAAATTGGGCTCAGTTCGGACCAGCTTCAATTTTGTTGCACTCGCCATTTTAAATGGATGCAGATTTCTTGTTTAGTGCAAGACGCCATCTTGGTAAAGGAGTTGAAGCTTGAACTGGGAAAGGCCAATCAAAGTATTATTATGGGGCTGATTGTCATTTAACTTGACTGCTAGCGCTGCTTAAAGAGGCTGCATGGCATTCTGGCTGTTAGCATTTGACCGAACACCTCTAGATAATAGCAACTAGCTGATTGAGAGTGAACAAGCCGAAGCAAAGGATTTTGAATCCTTCTTTCCTTTTACTATTTACTTGCTACTGGAGATTTGACAGAACTTCTACAACACATTAGGAGTCATTTGGGAAATATTTGTTAAGATTTCAACAATCAATCAACATTCAGCCTGGAAATTCTCTTGAGGACATCACCTCAAAAGGCTAAGTGCTATGTTATTCTACCTTATAGGGGGCAGCTTATGGGAGTAATTGAGGAAAAGGAAGAGCTTGGTCATGGCATCTTGCTCAGGGTCCCCTTAGTCTATAAGAGGTATAAGAGGAGGACATAAGGCCAGGCAGAATAGCATCAACTGTTGACGAAGAGAGAGACCAGTGAGATGGACTCCCTCCCCCTTGAAGGTGCAGGGCAACCCTTTTGTCTGGACTTCTTCCACCAAGACCCCCAGTGACACGACCTCTCACTTGGTCCCTGAACCATCCTAAAACCTGCTGCTACGTGTCAGCAAGCAGACTCGACAGCTTCAGTGGAAGTGTGTACAAGGTATGTGGAACCCATGTATACTATCTCACAAAAATTGAGTCCATTGAAAGCTTAAGTGCTAAATCTGCAAGTGTCAGATGTGTATATTAATAGACATTTTAGTTTGGAAACTGTCATTTTTAGATGTATGATAGCTGAAATACAGCTTGGTTAGGGTAGCTTACCAGATAGGCCTGGAGTTGCAAGTCAAAACAAAAATCTTATTGGCCTGAATCTTACATATGGCAGGTGCGCATGATCGGCCAGCCCGGAAGCAGATGCGAAATGCGCTTCCGCCTCCGATCAGTCCCCAAATACAATTTCGCACTGGCTGGCCAGTTAACGGCCGCCGACAGAAGTGAGAGTGCAGGTAGGTGCCTTCTAGTGAGCTCCCTAAAGGCAGACAGCTGCTGCAGAGCTGCCTCAGGGAGCTGCAGACCTCTACAGATTAAATGACAAGAAAAAAATGCACCTAACTGTGTCTGTGCAGCACATTCAAGCACCTGACAGAACTCAAAAAACATCTGACCTAGATATCTTTTCTTAGTATATTTCCAGATATTGCATCCCACCCGGATCAAGGTTTCAGCAAAAATGTAAAGGCCACCTGGCCGATTGGCCCAGCCGGCAACCGTAAAAGTGGATGGGCCACGTAAAATTGATTTCAATGCTTCTTAATGGGCTTAATTGCCCAGTTAATTGTCGGCAGGTGGTTTCCGACTTCTGCGCACGGCCACCAAGCGAAATATCGCATGGGTGAGCAATGCCATTGGGATGCGCACCCAACGTCTTCTTGTGCGATTTCACGTGCTGCTGGGTCAGGCATGCACCCCACAACCAGCACAAAATTTTGGCCATTGTGTTGTTTGGTGGTGAGAGGTATTCATACGTAGTGTTATAGTGGCAATTCTGAATATGTCTTGAGGAGACAGGCTGTCTGGAGGCACCTCAGGAGAAGGTTTGAGGTTAAGATGTAAACCGAAACGGGGGCTTAAATTACTGATGTAATTTCCCCAGATCAAAGAAAAGTTTGAAGGCACTGGTCGACAAAGGAAAGTTTTAAAGTGTCCATATACTTTTCAGATCAAAGGGCAGATTAGCCAGGACAAATGTGGGCCCATTACAGGTGGAGACTTGAGAATTTATAGTGGAGAACAGGGAAATGGTGGAGAAACTCAACAGTTACTTCATGTCTGTCTTCACGGAAGAAGATACAGAAAATCTCCCAGAAAAACCAGGTAGTCAAGGGGCTTGTGAAACTGAGGAACTAAAAGAAGTTAGTATTAGTAAAGAGGTCGTACTTGAAAAGTTAACTGGATAGAAGGTTTATAAATCTCCTGGAGCAGATGAGTTTCATCCCAGAGTGTTGAAGGGGGTGGGTAGAGAGATAATGGATACATTGGTGCTTTTTTTTATTCATTCATGGGATGTGGGCTTCACTGGCTGGGCCTGCATTATTGCCCATCCTTGAGAAGGTGGTGGTGAGCTGCCTTCTTGAACCGTTGCAGTCCATGTGGTGTAGGTACACCCACAGTGCTGTTAGGGAGGGAGTTCCAGGGTTTTGACCCAACAACTGTGAAGGAACAGCAATATATTTCCAAGTCAGGATGATGAGTGACTTGGAGAGGAACGTGGTGTCCCCATCTATCTGCTGCCTGTGTCCTTCTAGATGCTAATGGTCATGGGTTTAGAAGGTGCTGTCGAAGAAGCCTTGGTAAATTGTAGTGCATCTTGTAGATGGTACACACTGCTGCTACTGTGCGTCAGTGATGGAGGGAGTGAATGTTTGTGGATGTGGTGCCAATCAAGTGAGCTGCTTTCTCCTGGATAGTGTCAAGCTTCTTCAGTGTTGTGGGAGCTGTTCTCATCCAGGCAAATGGGGAGTATTCCATCACACTCCTGACTTGTGCCTTGGAGACGGTGGACAGGCTTTGGGGAGTCAGGAGGTGAGTTACTCATCGCAAGATTCCTCGCCTCTGACCTACTCTTGTAACCACAGTATTTACATGGCTAGTCCAGTTCAGTTTCTGGTCAATGGTAACCCCCAGGATGTTGATCATGAGGAATTCAGTGATGGTAATGCCATTGAACATCAAGGGGCAACAGTTGATCCTCTCTTGTTGGAGATGGTCATTGCCTCACGAATGTTATTTGCCACTTGTCAGTCCAAGCTTGGATATTGTCCAGGTCTTGCTGCATTTGGATATGGACTGCTTCACAAATGGTGCTGAACATTGTGCAATCATCAGCGAACATCCCCACTTCTGACCTTATGACGGAAGGAAGGTCATTGATGAAGCAGCTGAAGATGATTGGGCCGAGGCCACTACCCTGAGGAACTCCTGTAGTGATGTCCTAGGACTAAGATGATTGACCTCCAACAACCACAAGCATCTTCTTTTGTGCTAGTTATGACTCCAGCTAACGGAGAATTTCCCCCCTGATTCCCATTGACTCCAGTTTTGCTGGGGCTGCTTGATGCCACACTCAGTCAAATGCTGCCTTGATGTCAAGGGCAGTCACTCATCTCACCTCGGGGGTTCAGCTCTTTTGTCCGTGTTTGAACCGTAATGAGCTCAGGAGCTGAGTGACCCTGGCAGAACTCAAACTAGGTGTCAGTAAGCAGGTTATTGCTAAGCAAGTGACGCTTGATAGCACTGTTGATAACCCCTTCCGTTACTTTACTGATGATGGAGAGTAGACTGATGGCCGGGTTGGATTTGTCCTGCTTTTCATGTGCAGGCAAGTTCTGGAGCACACGTTTTCAGTACTAGTGCCAGAATGTTGTCAGAACCCATAGTCAGTGTCCAGTGCCTTCAGCAGTTCCTTGATATCACATGGAGTGAATCAATTTGGCTGAAGACTGGCATCGGTGATGCTGGGGACCTCTGAAGGAGGCTGAGATGTATCATCCACACAGCACTTCTGGCTGAACATTGCAGCAAATGCTTCACCCTTACCTTTTGTACTGATGTGCTGGGCTTCCCCATCGTTGAGGATGGGGACATTTGTCGAGCTTCCTCCTCCAGTGAGTTGTTTAATTGTCCACCACCATTCACGACTGGATGTGGCAGGACTGCAGAGATTAGATTTGATCCGTTGGTTGTGTGATCACTTAGCCCTGTCTATCACTTGCTGTTTATGCTGTTTGGCAAGCAAGTAGTCCTGTGTTATAGCTTCACCAGGTTGGCACCTCATCTTTAGGTATGCCTGGTGCTGCTCCTGGCATGCCCTCCTGCACTCTTCATTGAACCTGGGCTGATCCCCTGGCTTGGTGGTAATTTTAGAGTAGGGGATATGCCAGGCCATGAGGTTCCAGATTATGTTTGAGTATAATTCTGCTGTTGCTGATGGCCCACAGCACCTCATGGATACCCAGTCTTGAGTTGTTAAATCAGTTCAAAATCTACCCCATTTAGCATGGTGGTAGTGTCACACAATACGATGGAGAGTATCCTCAATGCGAAGGCGGGACGTCGCCTCCACTAGGACTGTGCAGTGATCACCCCTACCGATACTGTTATGGACAGATGCATCCGTGGCAGGCAGGTTGGTGAGGATGAAGTCAAGTATGTTGTTCCCTCCTGTTGATTCCCTCACCAACCTCCGCAGACCCAGTCTAGCAGCTATGTCCTTTAGGACTCAGCCAGCTCAGTCAGTAGTGGTGCTACTGAGCCACTTTTGGTGATGGACATTGTAGTCCCCCACCCAGAGTACATCCTGCGCCCTTGCTACCCTCAGTGCTTCCTCCAAGTGGTGTTCAACTTGGAGGAGTACTGATTCATCAGCTGAGGGAGGGCAGTACATGGTAATCAACAGGAGGTTTCCTTGCCCATGTATGACCTGATGCCATGAAATTTCATGGGGTCCGGAGTCGATGTTGAGGACTCCCAAGACAACTCCCTCCCAACTGCAGTGTACTGTGCTGCCACCTCTGCTGGGTCTGTCCTGCCAGTGGGACGACATACCCAGGGATGGTGATGATGGTGTCTGGAACATTATCTGTAAGGTATGATTCCATGAGTATGACTATGTCATGCTGTTGCTTGACTAGTCTGTGAGACTAGTCAAAGTTCTATAGATTCTGGAAAGGTTCCTGTAGACTGGAAAGTGGCAAATGTAACCCCACTATTTAAGAAGGGAGGAAGAAGGAGAATAGAGAACTACAGACCTGTTAGTTTGACTTCAGTAGTAGGGAAAATGTCAGAATCTATTATTATGGATGTGATAACTGGGCCTTTAGAAAAAAAATTGGTCAGGGTCAACATGGATTTATGAAAGGGAAATCATGTGTGACAAACTTGTCGGAGTTTTTTCAGGATATTACTTGTAGCATTGATAAAGGAGAACCAATGGATGTGGTGTTTTTGGATTTTCAGAAGGCTTTTGATAAGGTCCCACACGGGAGGTTAGCAAATAAAATTATAGCGCATAGGATTGGGGGAAATATATTAGTATGGATTGAGGATTGGTTAACAGTCAGAAAGCAGAGAGTAGGAATAAATGGATCATTCTTAGGATGGCAGGCTGTTACTAAAGTGGGGTACCGCAAGGATCAGTGCTGGGTCCACAGCTGTTCATAGTCTATTTAAATGATTTGGTTGTGGGGACCTGAATTGTAATATTTCCAAATTTGCTGATGACACCAAACTGGGTGGGAATGTAAGTTGTGAGGAGGATGCAAGGAGGCTTCAAGAGGATTTGGACAAGCAAAGTGAATGGGCTAGAACATGGCATATGGAATATAATGGGCGGAATTGTCCCAGAAATTGGCAAAATCCCATATCGGGTGGGGAAAGCGATGTTTGACCAGCCAGCGGTAATGGTGGTTTTGTTTGCCATATCATGTGCCGCTTTCTTGAAAACATGCAGCAGCACAGGTTTCACATCGGATTGCTGGCAGAGCAGACTCTGATTCGCCTGCCCCGCTGTGACCTCAGTCCTTCAGTAATCTAGGCGCCATATTTAAAGACCGCCGCTACACAGAGCTAGCACTCTTTACAGGATCGAAAGGTGCTGGAAAGTCATGGCTGCCCAAGGGAGGAAACATGCTGCCCCCAAACTTAGCAATGCCTCCCTCAACTGCCTACTGGACACAGTGGAGGCCTGTCACAAAGTTCTCTCCTACAGCCTGGACAAAGACCAGCAAGCAAGGTCACCAATGCAGCACGGGAGGCGGTGGTAGCGGTGGTCAGTGCCACCACCCTGCAAAAAAGGACAGCCACCCTGTGCCAAAAGAGGATGAATGATCTCCTCTGTTCCACCAGGGTAAGTCACTCTTTTCATCGCCCTCAAATTGCGCACACAAACCCATCACACATCCACAGGTATCTCACTCATTGCCAGTTCAAGGGGAATTAGCATTCACTCTCTCATACACACCTTCATTGCCCTGCAGATCATGTCCTCATCCCATCCATGGCACCACTCAGCAGCCACACATGCCAGGCATCCTCCCCATCTGGCCTGGCAGGTGTCCTGCTTATGCTCTCTCTATCTGTACTCATGCAGGACAAGCTGGAACACAACAAAAGGGAGAGGTCACAGCCTGGTGCAGGAATGACCAACATCAAGGTCCTCATAGACATTGAAAATAGAGCCATCCAGCTGGGCAGCGAGGATCTGGACCATTCCTGTGCTGACGGTGAGGTTGGTAATGCTTAACCAAGTGAGGATCCAGCAATGCAACATCCATCAGACAAGCATGCTGTTAGTGATGTCTCCTGTTCCGCAGTCCCCTGCCATGCACTAGTTATCTCTCCATGCTTTCACAGGCACATCTAAGAAGCAGCCGAGGGGGTCCACGAGGCAGCTCCTCGACTCAAGCCCCAAGGACACCAAGGAAGAGCGATTCACAGACACTGATGTTGAAGAGCCGTCACAGCGCTCACCCATACCCTCCACCAATGCAGAGAAAACACACCTCGGAGGGACCTGGTTCTAGAGTAGCCTCAGGATCACATTCTGGTGAGCACATTGCACTGTCTGATCTACAGCAGGCAGAGGCAGAGACTTCCTCGGTTTATGATACTCGGAGGACTGAGCAGTCAGATGCTGAGCCTCGGAACTTGGTCATACCTCAGTTGCTGGAGCTGCAAAGGCAAGCTTGGGAAAATCAGGAAGGGATGTCTGCTGCACTCCTTAGACTGCAAAGCACGATGGAGGAGTCCAACCGCCTTCAGTCTGAGGTGATAGCGCTAGCATGCCAACGCACCAAGGTCAATACTGGCAGTATGGCGGCCGCCAGGGAAACTCTGATCCAGGACATAGCTCCTGCAGCAGTGCAGGACCAGCACTCCATCACTGAGGCATTTCCAGGCATCCATCAGTGTCAGCACAAGAGGGGGGCAGGGCAGTTTTATCTCACTTCAGCTTCCCCTTCTCCTCAAGGAGTCAGCCAGGAGCCCTCGGGCACCCATCTACTCAGGTGACTCCAGGAGTGACCGGCCCTTCCGAATCCCCTCTCCCTGTGAACCCAGCAGCTCCAGCTCCACAGGCCAAGGAGAATGCCACTTGCTGAAAGCAAGCCGGGGCCCTCCAGGTCTCAGCCCTCCAGAGGACGCCTGCCAAGGTCGACAGGATGTAGCAGTCAGCAGGCTGCCTCCACCTTCGTTGTGGATGTTTGGGGAGCACCAAGGCCAAGGTTAGAAAGGTCAAGAAGATTTAGTTGCACAATGTAGGCATAGGTGTTAATCACTTGTACTTAATGTTGACCATTGTAAATAAACTCCCAAGAATGCCTCCTTGACTACAGCTCCTTGTTATGTTGAGTAGCGCTTGTGTCAATCAGAGGTGAAACCTTGATTCTTGCACAAGATGAAGGCTGCTGTCACAGTCCACGGCCTCTCCCCTGTGCAGGGTGTAACTTTATGAGCACAGTGATTGTCCAACTTCGAAGTCACTCTCCAGATTAGTGATGCTTGCAGCTCCATGTGGCTTTTATTTGCTGCAAGAATCTTATATTGTGATAATCTGACATGTAATAAACTTTTAAGAAGAATGTTATAATGGAAGGTCACATGATCTTAGTATCCAATAGCAGAGTAGTGTGGGCTACCTCAATAGTCAGTAGTCTATAGTTAGAGTCTGTAATGTAGAGGGTTTGAGTTGAAAGCACACAAGTGTAGCTGCTGAGTCCCTTTGTAAATAAATAGAACGTGTTCTCCTAAGAACTGTCTGCTGATCTACTCTGTCTATGGTTTCAGTTGAGCCATCCCGAAACAAGTGTGCAACCTGGGTCTCTAAGTCCAACCAAACTAGTGACTAAGGTCCAACAAACTGGAGATGAGGAAAAAGCAACGAAGGACGAGAAAAAGTATGCTGGTTTCTTTCAATAAAACAAGTTAACAAAGGAAATCAAGAGAAACAAAATCAAGCCATAACTTGTAAGAATATTGTAAGTAGAATTTCCATCCTAATCGTTGAAGCAATCCCCTTAAAGCATGCTGCAATTTGGAAGAATTGATCTTTCCAGTCCAGCCGCGGATGATTGGTCTCATTATATTGAATGCCTTGCGTTCTTTTCCCAAGCAGAAAACATTGCAGGGGAGGAAAAGAGGTGAGCGATCCTCTTATCCATGAGTGGGAGTAAGACCTATGGATTGATTCAAAGTTTCACAGCACCCAGTGCCCCAGGTTCAAAAAGTTTTGATAACTTAGTGAACTTCGTAAAGAGTCATTACCAGCCAAAGCCCTTGGTAACAATGCAATGGTTCAAATTTAACTCAAGAAATAGAACCCTGGGAGAGACAGTTGCTTATTATGTAGAAAGTGTGAAGCAGTTAACAGAACATTGCGAGTTTGGTACACCTACAAATGATATGCTTAGAGATCATTTGGTGTGTGGTGTAAATGAAGATACAATTCAGAAGAGATTACTGTCAAAAACAAATTTGGATTTTAAGAAGGTGCTAGACATAGCACTGACTATAGAAAGCACAGTACGGGATTCGGAAGCCATATAGGGAGTGCAAAATGGCACCACCCTCCGCGCTGGCAGGAAGCCCCAGCCAAAAAGGGCATAAAATGCAAGGCTCTGCCAAGAAGTGGGAACAGCCATCACTAGCAGACAAATGAAAAGAAATGACTTAGCAGCAAAAACATGGAATTATGGTAACAGGAGTGGAAGCAGACAACTTTGAACAATGAATTGAAGTTTAAAAAAGTCGAACGTTTTTACTGCCATCAAAATGGACACCTCATGAGACATTTCAAGGATAGAATCAGGCTGACGTTCAAACGAAGAAATTATCCTGTGAGATCAACAACGTAGAAGAGCCAGAACTAACAGATTCAGATATTTATTTGTTGTATAATTTGAAGGTGGAAAGAGCAGGACCAATCTATGTAACAGTGTGAGTGAATGATAAGCCTGTTAGAATGGAGGAGGACACAAGGGTTTCTAATACAGTAATTGGTGAACATACTTTCAAGTATTTGAATTATGAGGAAGGAATTAAATTGAATTTGGAAGGAACAGATGCCAAATTGTAAACTTACACGGGAGAAGACATCAAAGTCAAAGGCATAAGCAAGGTTACTGTACAGTATGGAAGCCAATTGGTAAAACTATCCTTGATGGTGGTAGCAGGCAGAGGACCAAGACTACTAGAACACAACTGGTTGAGGGAAATCAATCTTGATTTGTCACAGACATTCCAAAAGGAAGCTGAAAACATTCCTGTTTTGGAAAAGGAGTATGTAAAGACCCTACAACCTAAAGAAATGCAGAATGTTCCAGTTCCTCAAGAACTCATTTTATTATTCAACTTCTTAGATTCATCAACGGTAGGTGCCAGACAGATCAGAGACTGGACAAGTCGAGACCCAGTCTTACCCAAAGTACGTGAACAAGTTCTTCATGGTTGATCACAAGAACAGGAATCTGATTAAATGAAACTGTATTTTCACAGAAGATATGAGATACCCAGCCAGGAGGGTATCTTATTGTGGGAAGCACGAGTGATTATTCCTCCAAAAGGATGAAAGCCATTGTTAACTGAACAACATAGCGCACATCTAGGAATTTCCTGAATGAAGACCATAGCAAGCAGCTATCTATGGTGGCCTGGGATGGATGGAGAAATAGAGAGCTTAGTGAGGAGTTGTATACAGCGTCAGCAAGTGCAAAAGTTACATCCAATATCTCGGGAATGGTCAGGAAGGCCATGGGTGCGCTTACACATTGACTATGTGGGACCTTTTATGGGAACAATGTTCCTGCTTATTGTTGATGCACACTCAAAATGGATGGACATATATGAGGTGAAGTCACCAAAATCTTCTGTTACAATTGAGAAGCTACGTCAAGTTTTCGCCATCAACGGACTATTAGAAATGGTCATATCAGATAACGGCATGGCATTTACAAATGCTTAGTTTCAATGGCTTTTGAGCCTCAATGGTATCACTCATGTAAAAACTTGACCGTACCATCCTTCCTCAAATGGACTGACCGAGAGAGCGGTTCAAACGTTCAAGGCTGGCATGAAGAAATTTACTGGAGATTCGATAGCGACCAAGCTAGCATGTTTTCTTGTCCATTATAGGACTACCCCTCACACAACAATAGGTGTCACACCTGTGGAATTGTTGGTGAAATGCCTTCCAAAATGCAATTGGACTTAATAGTGCCAAATTTAGAGGGGAAGGTGGAAAGGAGTCAGGGAAGTCAGAAAACTGGACGTAACTGGCATAGTCATGACAGGAAGTTTACCACAGGAGAGATGGTATATATGAAGAATTTTGGAGAAGGAATCCAGTGGTTATCGGGCAAAATAAGTGGAGTGAAAGTGGAAGACTGAATTATATGGAGACATGTGGATCATATCAGGAGGAGAGAAACAAAGTACCAAGAAATGATACCACCAGAGCTCACGACCGAGTCAACGTTTCCTGGTGAAGGAACTCAAATGAGTATAGATGTATCTGAAAGGTTGGCTGTACCTGCAAGAGTTGAGGAAACATATGTAGGTGCCCCCCCCAAAGAACCTGATGTCCAGACAACACCAGGAAAGGAGGTTCCTGACAAAACAACAGAAGCTGTAGAGCTGAGATTTTTTATACGCATAAGGAAACCCCCAGAAAGACTGAATTTATAAATTATTTATCTGTGTAAGTAATTTAATATTTGAGAGAAATTGTAGTTGTATTTCTGAGTAAAGGGGGAGAGATGTGATAATCTGATGTGTAATATATCTTTAAGAAGAATGTTATAATGAAAGATCACATAATCTTAGTATCCAAAAGCAGAGTGTGCAGGCTACCTCAGTAGTCAGTAGTCTAAAGTTAGAGTCTGTAATGTAGAGATAGGGTTTGAGTTGAAAGCACACACGTGTAGCTGCTAAATTCATTTGTAAATAAATAGAATGTGTTCTACCTAAGAACTGTCTGCTGATCTACTCTGTCTATGGTAGTAACTCAGCCATCCCGAATCAAGCATGTAGCCTGGGTCCATAAGACCAATCAATCTGATGACTGGGATCCAATATATATCCAAGCGTCACTGGGTTCCATGATGTTCTCTATGTGCCCTCAGCACCTTTGAGGTGGGGCTGCCTCCCCAATTCATCACCATCCTGACAGGTGAAAGTGCGGTGCTGAAGGGAACAGGTGGTGAAGCCTGCCAAAGGATTAAGTTGTCGAAATGTCAATGTGGCTGCTGTTTCTTAGCAGCAATTCAATGATATGACCCTCTTGACAGAGCATATCCGCACTGTCCTCAGCTAGACAGGTGTCAGGCGTTCACAGATGCAATGTGAAGACCTCAGGAGTATCCTCACTGCGCCTTGTCATCATCCTCCTGGAATCTTGCGGCATTGAGGGCCTCACGGCTATTCCTGCCTCGTCTGGCCAATGCAATTACCTCATCACCTGCATCCTCATCTTCCAGGATCTCATCACCCTCATCCTCTTCAACTTCCTCCTCATCAGTGGTGACATGCAGCTCTTGCATCTCCCCATCATCCAGGTCCTCCCCTTATTTGCATCACCAAGTTAGGTAGTGCGCAGCAAGCCACTATGATGCATGATACCCTCTGGGGAGTGCAATGCAGTGCTCTGCCAGATCCATCCAGGCACCGGAACCTCATTTTCAGGATGCCAATGGTGTGGTCAACCAAATTCCAGGTTGCAGCATGAGCCTTGGTGTACCTTCTCTCACCAGGAACCTGAGGCCTCTGCATGGGTGTCATCAGCCACATCCTTTGTGGGTAAGCCCTTGTCCCCAAGGAGTGAACACTGCATCTTGTGTGGTCCCTGGAAGCTGTCAGGGATCTGAGACTTGCTGAGGATGTACAAGTCGTGGACACTTCCGGGCTATCATGCACACACCTGCATGATCCGTTTGTTATGGTCACAGACCAGCTGAACATTGAGGGAGTGGAAGCTTTTGTAGTTCACATACTGAACTGCATGTTGCCAGGGAGATTTAAGAGTCACATGGATGGACTTGTGAGAATCTGGAAATCTCAGCAAATCCCAGCATCCTTGCTTCCTAACTTGGCTAATCCCTGTCGAAGTTGATTTTTGAGATCCTGCAAAGGTCTCCAGTGGAGCCCTGGAAGGAGCCACTGTCGTAGAAATTGAACGAGGCGGTAACTTTAACTGCCAATGGCAGTGACTGTCCTCCGAGTCCCCGTGGTGCCAAATCCTACAGAAGGTGGCATATGTCCGTGACTAGTTCCCTTAACATGCGCAGGCGACACTGGTTCTCACTCATTAGCAGGTAGCACATGCGCAGTCTATAGACCCTGGGTCGAGAGATGCGCCTACGAATGACAGCCCTTTGGGGTTCACCCTCTGCATGCGGAGGGGGTCTTGCCCCCGCTTGGTGTTCCGGGTTCCAACCTTCTCTTTGGTGAGCCAGGTGCCTCCGTCGCATTCTTCTTCTCTCCTGCCTATAAGCCACGAGGCAGACAGCGAGATCACCAGACTCCATGTTCTGATGGTCTCCTCACTGCAGTATCAAAGAGAGCAACACAAGGGTCAGCAATTACTCCTTAGGACTACACTTGGTCAAGTCATCGGCTGCGGCTGCCTCTCAAGGCCCCTTAACGCATGCAAGAGAGTCCAGGCCACCAAATGGGATGCCCAGTGTTTACTGAGCATGATGGCTCACCATGCCCACAGAACTGCCCCACACCACGTGGCTGAGTGGCGACAGCTTCAGCCAGTCAACTGCATCCTGAACTCTCATCACAGGCACAGGTATTTTCTGGATGCCAAGGCTTCGCAGTCTACTTGTACAATGATCGTGAGTTTTCAGTGTCAACTGACACATCATGCAAGGGACTAGGACCCTCCATCAGTGTTCGTTGGCTTTCCTAAGAGGATACTCAGGCTTGTCCAGTCGCCCAATGGTTCTGCAGCACCATAACACTCATTCGAATTTCAAGTGTATACGTGAGGGGTTAACAGTAGAGGAGCAATCATTGGCTCTGTGAGGAATTAGGGCTACTTGACTAGACTGACTCCAAGCATGTCAATTGAGCTCAAGCTAAACACTCTCAGCTGCTCAGAGTGCTCAACTTTGACTGGTTTTGTCAATAGCCCAGCTGTTTTCTTCCCCTCCCAACGCCCCTGCTTGTGGTTGTGCTGAAACTTCAGTGGTGCTGCCATGATCCCCCTGGCACTCTTGCGGTTGCCTTCACCTCCACCCCTTCCACTGTTGTCCTTTCCCTGAGGTTGCCTTCACCCCTCACCACCCCCCCCCCATCCTTGCACTGTCACCCTTGCCCCAACACCACAAACCAGCCACAAAGAAGCTGCTGCAGAGACTTGCCTGTGCCCCTACCGAATCCACAGAGCAACTGGATCATTGCGAGCATGTGCAATGTTGTGTGCACACACCTCTTGAGTTCTCATCGAAGTTGAGGTTGTCAAATGCATGCCTTTCAAAGACAGTTGTAGATCACACCGGTGTGAAATCATGCCGATGTGGGATTTAAATTTGATGTGGGGGATGATTCTGGTGTCTGGCCACAATAACGAGACACAGATTTATTAAAATTAAGTGAAGAGGCATACCAGGATGCATCATGGGATTACCACAGTAAATCCTCTGGAGCTGAGGCACACCTCGAATTTGTTCCGGGTGATCTGAATGGACACTCAAGGAACTGTAACTTTAAAAAAAGGAATTCTCAGTTGAAATTAAAAGTAGAACAGGGAGAATTCTGTTTGGAATTTTTGTTCAAAGTGTAAGTGGTTATTGAGATATGGGGCAGAATTTTGAGCTCGTTGGGCGGGCGCGGTCGGCGGGCACAGGAGCGGCCGGGAAATGTCCCACCACCTGCAATCGGACCCTGACCATGATTTCATGCTGCCAGCATGAGAGACACGCTGAAAGGCTCAGCACTGCTGGGGAGGGAGCGAGAGGAGGGCGAGCACTGAAGTTAGTGCAGGTGCGGGGAGCACAAAATGCAAGCTCCCTGAAGGCAGAGAGCTGCCTCAGGGAGCTGAAGAATTTAAAACCATCAAATAAAGATTTTAAAATGCAGAAAAAAATTTTCACACGGCGGACTCACTCACCTAAACGTATAGATTATAAAAATTCTGCCCAAAACATTTTTTTAAATTAATATCGTAAACCTCATCCCACCCTTGGATGAGGTTTCCTCAAAAATACAAAGGCCGTTTGGCCGATTTGCCTGCCCATCAACCATAATGTTGGATGGGCTGCGAAAAATCCAGGTTAATTACTACATTAACGGCCTTAATAAGCCTCTAATTGTTGGCAAGCGCGCTGCCAGCTCTTGCATGCACCTGCCGACCGAAATATGGTGTAGGTGTATGCTGACATTGGGACGCTCGCCCGATGCCATCGCGAATTATTTTACACTTGGGCCTGTAGGGCGCGTGCCCGCATGCCAAGCAAAAAATCCTGGTGCTTCTTGTTCTTCTTTTGTCAGGTATTAAAGGGAAAAACTTTTACTAAAATCTTGTCACGTGGTCTTTTCAGTTCACAACAGGGAATTCAAATTTCTTTTTGAAAGTTACTAGTCCCAACCAAGATCATAACACTGTTTTTGCAAAAGCTTCTACAAAAGTTCAAATTTACGATAACCAGCAGTTAGGTCCAAAATTGCATGCTAAAACTTGACTTTCTTATTAGCAAAGCACCTATTTAACACCTGTTTTCACCCTTTCATCAAATTGACCCCCTATGAGTCCAAATGTGGTGCAGGAACAATAGAATCTAGCTGTACATATAGACAAATCATTAGCAAAGCCATAAAAATACAAACAATGCACTGAGGTTAAATTCTAGTGGAATGGAATTCAAAAGAAGAGAAGTTATGTTAAAGTTATACAAAACCTTAGTTAGACCATACTTAGATTACTATGGGCGGTTCTGGTCTCCATAGTACAGAAAGGATGCAGAAACACTGGACAGCATGCACAAATGTTTTACAGGGATGATTTTTTTTTAAGTTATTCTTTCCATGGGATAGGGGCATCACTGGCAAGGCCAGCATTGTCACACATCCCTAATTGCCCTTGAACCGAGTGGCTTGCTGGGCCATTTCAGCAACCACATTGCTATGGGTCTGGAGTCACATGTAGGCCAGATCAGGTAAAGATGGCAGATTTCCTTCCCTGAAGGACATTAGTGAACCATATGAGATTTTACAAGAACTAATGATAGCTTAACAATCACCATAACTGAAAGTAGCTTTAAATTCCAGATTTTATTAGGTGAATTTTTAAAGTCCCCAAGCTGCTGTGTGGGATTCAAACCCATGTTCCCAAAGGATCAGCCTGGGTTTCTGGATTATTAGTCCAGTGACATTACCAATACACTACCCCCTACCATGCAGCATAGCCGAACTTTGATAACTGAACTGACAGGCTAAAGCAAACTAGAAAACTGAATAGTTTGGGGCTTTTTTCTTTTGAAGGTTGAAGGCTGATAGAGGGCTTTAAAATTATGAAAGGGTTTGATAGGGTGGACATAGAGAAGATGTTCGTCCAAAACTAGTGCACATAAATATAAGACGATCATGAATAAATCTAATAAGCAATTCAGGAGGAACTTACTTACCCAGAGAGTGGTGAGAATGTGGAACTTACTACCCACATTGTGTGGTTGTGGTAATACATGCATTAAGTGACTGCTAGAAAAGCATACAATAGAGCAAGGAATGATCAACCGGATGAGATGAAACAAATGTAGTGGGAGAAAGCTCACATGGATATAGATATCAGCATAGACCTGTTGGAGCAAATGGCCTGTTCCTGTGTTGTAAATCCTGTGCAATTCCATGTAAAAAAGCCCTCAGGATAATTTAGACAAGTTAGTAAAATAAACAGGCAGGTGGCAGATGTGTGGGGTAATACATTCTGGGAAGAGAAAGAAGGAATAATAATATAAAAATCATGGAAAAATTCTGTAGGAGGAATAGAGTGTTTTTTTTTAATCTTTCATGGGATGCTCGTGTTGCTGGCTAGGCCAGCATTTGTTGCCCATTTGAATTGTCCTTGAGAAGGTGGTGGTGAGCTGCCTTCTTGTACAGCTGCAATCCATGTGGTGTAGGTACACCCACAGTGCTCTTAGGAAGGGAGTTCAAGGATTTTGACCCAGCAACAGTGAAGGAATGGCAATATATTTCCAAGGATGTTTTGCCTGGCCAAGGTGTCTGGAATCAGGGGCACAGTCTCAGTATAAGAGGTAGGCCATTTAGGACTGAGATGAGGAGGAATTTCTTCAGTCAGATGGTGGTGAATCTTTGGAATTCTCTACCCCAGAGGGCTGTGGAGGCTCAGTCATTGAGTGTGTTCATTTCAGAAGTTGATAGATTTCTAGATACCGATGACATTAGGGGATATGGGGATAGTGCGGTGAGATGGTGTTGAGATAGAAAATCTGCCATGATCTACTTAAATGGCAGAGCAGGCTTGAGGGGCCGAATTGCCTACTCCTCCTTAGTAAGTCAGGATGGTGTGTGTCTTGGAGGAGAACTTGCCGTTGTTCCCATGTCTGCTGCTTTTGTTATTCTTAGTGGTAGAGGTCACGGGTTTGGAAGGTGCTGTCAAAGGAGGCTTGGTGAGTTTCTGCAGTGCATCTTGTAGATGGTATGCACTGCTGCTACTGTGCATCAGTGCTGGAAGGAGTGAATGTTTGAAGTGGTGGATGGGGCACCGATCAAGCGGGCTGCTTTGTCTTGAGTGGTATTAAGCTTTTTGAGTGTTGTTGAAACCGCCTCCTCCAGGCAAGATATACAGGGGCTCAAATATCTAATTCATTGGAAGTGTGAATGTAGGTAAGCAATGCCATAAAAAGGGCAATGATATTTTGGATTTTATAAATACTAAAATAAAATACAAGAGCAAAGAGGTTCTGATAAATTAATAAAAGGCAATGATCAGAGTACAGTACGCAGATTAGATCACCAACTATGGAAAAGGATATTAAATCCATACAGCAAAAAATCATCAGGATGATTCTAGAGAAAAGAAACTTTGTTTACGAGAAGAGAAACAAGAAACTGAAAAGATTTCCACCTGAATGAAATTATGAATAGTTTTGATAGAGTGAATAGGAAAAGTCTACTTCCTGCTTTTGCTGAAATCACTGACAATGGCAATGATTTTACTGACTCCCAGGAGGCAGCCTGGGAGGTGGAGGGAGCTGGTAAATCTTGGGAGCCGCAATGTAATGGTTCCCTGATGCAGTCCTGCCATCAAGGTATATTACTGACCGTGGGACTGGAAGTGGAGAAGTTTCCTGCTCCAAGGAGGTGGGCAGCCAATTTCCATAATTAGTGGCCCAATTGGGGGTCATTTTACAGTTGTCATTAAAGCTTTAATCATGGGAAATGGTTCATTTTCAAGGACTAAGAACGTTCTGGAAGAATGTGTTTTCTTAAAAGACACTGTCCCTTAAAGGGTTAATGCAAGGACTCTGGTTGCTGCTGTTCCTGGAAAAGACAGCATTTTACAAGGAAAGGAAATTAAGCAGTTTTAAAGACATTGGGCATGTGTCCCAACGACATCACGCATAGTTGCAATGTTTTGCTTGGCGGGCATGTTCCAGAGTCAGCTGCAAGCCAGCCGATATGTAAATGGCCTATTAAGGCCATTAAGGATCTAATTAAGGTTATTGTCATTGCTGCCTGTCCAACCTTAAGATTGGCGGGCAGGCGAAAAGGCCAAGCGGCCTTTGCATTTTTTAGGAAGCTTCATCCACGAGCATGATGAGATTTCCTAAAGCTTTTATTAAATAAATAAAAACATGTCCCACCTCATGTGATACAATCATATGAGGGGACATGTTTAAATAAATTTATGAATCTTTTATTTCAAAATTTCAGAAGCCCTTAAATCTCCCTGAGGCAGATCTGTGCCTTAATTGGCCCACCCGCGTAAATTGGCAGCGCGGAGCTGAACACGGACGATGATCAGCTCTGCACCCAGCCCCACCCGGTCCCATCGAGCCCGGCCGCCATATGACAATTTCTGCCCATGATTTCTTTTTAAATTCCCTCCTGGAGGCCCCAGACCTCCTGCAATTTTCAGCAGCGACCAGCTCTGCTGGTGACACTGCTGAGGCTTCAGAGCTGCTGGCCCTCTGAATGGGCCAGTCACATTAAGAGCTCATCCACTGTCTTTAATTGGATGGTAGGCCCGCAGCTGGCCAATTTGGATGCTGCCTACAGTAAAATCGCAGAGCAAGCCCACTATTTACCCCAATGTCAGGGAACCAAGTTCACTCATAAAAACAGCGCAAAGGGTCAATAATTTAAAATTGTCATTATCAAAGTGAGAAGAAACATCATGACCACTATCTTCATGCAGAGAAATGTTGGGGCATATAATGCTTTGAGGAAGTGACCATTTTACCTTTCTGACTCCCTTCCAGGCCTGCTGCTTCTTGATTTTCATTGGTGCTGGTAAGTCCAGCACCAGGCACTGCTCTCTTTGAAAACTGAAGGAGTCTGGATGATATCATCAGACATTGAATTTTGCTTTCAATTAAGCGATTGTGTGTCTAAGATAAGGGTCTGAGACACTGCCTGAATTGCACTGGTGAAAAGATTGACTGGCATGAAGTAAGTGAGATTGTGGTGATTGACACATTGCTGCATCCTTAACTCCCACATGAAGGGTCCAGGGAGAAGGAAATGTTTAAAATTGAGGCCACAATTTCTCTATATCTTGATATATTCTATATAATTTCTAATATAATTACCACAGCCTAGTCTGATCTTGTCCCCCTCATCCACATCTGTAAATGTGCAGTTCCAACAGAGATCACTGAATAGTAATCAGGAGTGGAAAATCTGACTTTTCCTCCCTATCTGCACTGACATCATTGATACCACCTGTACTGTCACACCTTAAGAGTTAAATTATGCAGGATTCAAACTTGGTATCTTCCTATCCGTACATCTTCGCTACTTATAGATTGTCACTCACTAATCAAAAGAGCCATGATCTAATTCTTAACTCCTTACAAAGATCAAGTCTGTCCAAAACCACAGACTTCTCTCTTTCTCTGTCTCTCACTCTTTTTACTTTGCATTTTTTGGACAAGGTTGTAACAGTAAACCACTTTTACTCTCTTTGATCATAATATGGCTTGAAAATGGTTTCAGTTGAGAAAATCTGACATAAAACTCAATGCAGTGGTGCAGACACGATGGGCCAAATGGCCTCCTTCTGTGCTGTAAACGTCTACAAGTATGACCTGCTGTTTATTCTGTACCTTGCTTTATCTTTCCAAGCTCCTACAATCACAAGACTTAAAATCCAAGCTTACCATCAAATCACTACTTCCTAATTTATTTCATATCTTCAACTCTTTACATTCTTTGCAACGATGCCTTGTAATATTTATCTTGGCACTTCAACTTGATGTCTCCACAGGGCAGAGATTCAGCACACTTTGGGCATATGACCTTGACATGCACCGTATTTTCCGTCCCAGATGATTCGCACACTGGAGGTGGGCACCATGACTTCAGTTGAAATGGTGCACTACAACTGAAAATTCCATCAACACAGGTCAAAGACTGGACTCAAGAGGATAATTCCAGCAACCTCCAACCAGCTGGTGAAATAGCAAAGAACACCTTCAAACAATTTTCACGCTCTAAGATAAATGCAATTCAATTTTCACCCTTTTCTTCAGTTTGTGTAAAGCTATAAACTGTGACAAAAACAAACATTGCTGGAAAAACTCAGCAGGTCTGACAGCATCTATGGAGAGGAAGACAGAGTTAATGTTTCGAGTCTGTATGACTCTTTATCAGAACTAAAGAGAAATAGTAATGTGGTGAAATATAAGCTGTTTAAAGGGAGTGGGACAGGTGGAGCTGGATAGAGAGCCAGTGATAGGTGGAGGCAAAGGAGAGATTGCCAAAGATGTCATAAACAAAAGGACAAAGGGGTGTTGACAGTGGTGATATTAGCTAAAGGATGTGCTAATGGTGACATTAAGGGTAGAAAGCAGGATGAGCAAGTGACAGATGGCCCTCATGGGGGTGGGGTTGAGGGAAGGGATCAAAATAGGCTAAAAGGTGGAGATAAAACAATGGATGGAAATAAATTTTTAAAATAATAATAGAAATGGGTGGGAAAGGAAAAAAATATATATAAAAAATGTATAATAATTATTAGAAAAAAGGGGATCAAAAAGGGGGTGAGGATGGAGGATTATAAACTGTGACATGTGACAGTTTGCTCATCAGATCCTTGCTGCCAAAAACCTGTATGCCCCTGCGCCAACCTCATCATTGGATGCCTGAGCCTAAAATGGCGGCTCTTCTAGTTGTCATTCAAATGACATTAACACCAAGAAGTATGTTGAGGGACCTATTTCCCTCCATTTGCTAATTTAAGATGAACCACCAGGCTCAACCAATGGGAAATGAGAGAAAGTGCTCAGAGACGGACATGTAGAAAAGCATATCCATGACGAATTGGTCATTCTCATTTGCTCTAGATCCACCATAAAATGGCAAGATGAGGCCAGAAAATCTAGGTCAAAATGTCTAAGTTAATACATGGAGAATGGTCATTTAGACTTGATAGCAAAGAATGCATGTAGTATCCTGTACCAGTGGGAGGCAGTGCCTCCAAGAGACAAAGGGAGAAAATTGAACAAAAATAAAACATAAAACTGGATCTGAGAGCCTGAATAAAAGAATTTAAGCCTTTGCTTGACATGATCTAATCGCTTTTTGTCTAGATTATAAGGGATTATGATTTCCAACATTTCTGACCCACTAAACTGGAGAAGCTCTATCAGATTGTAAGAAAGGTCTTTGTACACAAGGCAAATCTGAGCTTTTTGTCATCTGTCAGACAATACAAATCCATGTCTGTACTATTTTTATTATGTAAAGAAGTATTAATTTCCACCAACGTGCGGTCCATCATAGGTACAGGATCCAAATTCTCTCTTCACAATTTCTTCATATGTATGGGAGATTTGTTTCTAAATGCTTTTGTCTATTTTTAGTGGTGGAATATAATTCCATTGTCACAATATGTCACTCAGCACGATTACAACAGTAAACAAGAGTAAAAATGTTAGTCAATAAAAATACCCAGGGCAGAATTTTGACCTTAGCGGGGAGGGGTCTCAGTGGGGGTGGGCAGGGACAGTCAGGAAGCCGACTGCTGCCCGCAATTGGCACCGCACCATGATTTCACGCTGGCAGGCCAATTCAGGCCCGCCCAGCATGAAACTTGAGCAGCAGCGCTAAGCACTGCCTGTGTGGGGACGGTGGGGGGGGGGGTGCAGTGCAAGCCAGCTGAGCATGAATTTTGCCCATGTGTGTGGGTGAGCACTGCATAATCTCCCTGAGGCAGCTCCGTGCCTCAGGGAGATGAAGAGATATAAAAAAAATTTTAAATTTAATAAAAGATGTTCCCTCATGTGTCTCTGTCACATGAGTAGGGACATGCAAGTAATGAAAAATTAAAGGTTTTATTTTATTTTTATTTGCTTTCGGAAACTTCATCCCGCCTGTGGATGAGGTTTCCAAAAAGGCCTTTTTGCCTGCCTGCCAACCGTTAGGTTGGACGGGCAGCAAAATTGATTTAATTGGTTACTTAACGGCCTTAACAGGCCTTTTAATTGTTGCCGGGCACACTGCTAGGTCCAGCACGCCCCCACCGACCGAACTATTGTGCGACTGCGCTTTGAGGTCGGCATGCTCGGCTGGCGTCAACACGCATCATTTCACATTTGAGCACGCACCCGCCCACCAAGCGAAAATTTCTGCCCACAAGCTCTGGAATTCCTGAGGTTAGAGATGGCAAAAAGCCTGGTTTCCACATGGAAAATTAGAAATTTGGAACTGTTCCTGGTAATGCTGGGATTGCACCTTGTTCTAGTTCTATTTCTAGGAGGTGACCGTGGGTGAATGCTGGGCTCCAAGAAAATTTCCCTTCCCATACAATTTGTGTGAGCTTTTCCATGGTTCAGTGAGTTTATCCAGCATATAGTTAAACCAAACAGACCAGAAGGTCCCAGGTTTAACTGGTGGCCTGTTTGAATTAACTACCTAGGGAATGCCATGGGAAATTCAAAAGCATATTGTTTAAAAATCTTTCATAGGGTACACAATGCCTGTCAACTGTTTTGTTTTCTGTAACATTTTTACAACATTTTTTTAATATTCACAACACAAACATTTATACAGGCAAAACAGTATCTAAATAATTTAACGCCTTAAAATGGAGAAACTTTTTAAACATGTTGTCATCACAGTTTGTTGATGAACCAATTGAAACACTCAAAATGCTTCTTGAAACAAGCTTCATTTATTATTTTTTTACAGACTAACTTGGTTTTTCAATATTTCCTGAAAATCCATGAGGTTCTTCTTATCTTCCATCATGACTCCACAAAGAGACCAGAAAAACAGACCAAAAATAGCAGGGCCAAGGTACACCATGGGGAGAATTTCCTCCCCGTCATGTGTGCTGGGCAGGCACGCAGCCATTTTACATGGGCTGGCCAATTAAGGCCCGCCCAGCGTGATGCGCACCCGAAGCGCTCAGCACTCCCTGTGCAGGCTGGGGTGGGGGGGAGGAGATTCGGGGCCTGCGCTCTTTTGCGCATATGCAAAACCTACTTGAGGCACGGAGCTGCCTCAGGGAGATTAATTTCATTATGATAAATGGAAAAACAGAATTAAAAAATTTACTCAGACATGCCCCCTCATGTGACAGTGTCATATGAGCTGGGACATGTTTATGGATTTCAATAAAAATTTTTACTTAACTTATAAAGCCTTTATGAAAACTCATCCCGCCCGTGGATGAGGTTCCATGAGAAATGCGAAGGCGGCCTGGGCTCTTCGCCTGCCCGCCAACATAAAGGTTGAACAGGCAGCCCTGTTAATGGTGCCAATTGGTTTTTAAATGGCCTTAACAGGGCTTTGACAATTCGGCGGGCACATAGCCGACTCCAGTGCGCCCTCACCGAACAGAAGATCAGAATGCCGTGCGGTGATGTCGGGATGCACGCCTGACATCACCACGCATCATTTTACGCATCGGTGAGCCGGGCCCACCCCCGCACACCGACCAGAAGACTCAGGCGCATATTTCTGCCATTTCCAGGATTTTCCAACATGCCGGATGAGTGTGGGAACCTCTGTCTAATCCTTACAAGGCACGTTCTCAGGGATGACAAGGCCGAGTATTTCCTAGCTTCAACTTCTTGATTCTGCAGCTTATTTAGGATGTGCCATTGTGTTGAAGGCTGATATAGCAAGTACATTGAGCCATACCAGAAGTTTGGTGCTGAATCCCATTGGGGAAGGGCAGGTAAATGACCTGGGTCCCAGAAGACTGCCCTCGATTTCTAAAAAAGTATGAGATTGGGTTAGTTCCATAGGAGGTCCATATGTAGACTATGGGGATGTAGCTTATAAAGGGTAACAGCATGAGCATAACAAGTAAGAGAGTGAATATAAAAGGGATGGTAGATTTAGTATAAAAGATGTAACAAAGAAATTGTGTGCCAATTATTGTACGAAAGTTAATGCAATGATCCAACATTTTCTATATTGTAATCCATAAGTCCATGCTAATTTCTAAAATTTTAAAAACCGGACAATGACCTTTTAAAATGGCTGAAACTATATCTGTCTGATCCTGAACAAAAAGAACTACCTTGGCAATATTGCAGGAACTTGCGCCTCATTATTTCTGAAGAAATACTAATGACTCCTGTGGGCTGAAGAGACCAAATTCAAAGAGAACTATACAAAGGCCATCTGCATTTCATGTGCCAGGCCTGGCCAACCAGTGCCTATTCATCTGCTAAACAAAGGATCCCAGAACCATTGTTTCAAATGTTAATGGTTAGAACATTTAACAACCTCAGGGACCCAGACAAAGGGATACACACCCATTGTCAAAGCCAGAGTGAAGAGGTGGGAGTCATGAGACCTGAGCCTCTAGCTGATGGAACCAGTAATATTGCCTTGCTGCACTGAAAACTTAGTCTACTATTTTAACATCTATAAGCAGCAGCACAGAAAAGGGGCTCTTCCCTGATTGAATACTTGGCCCCATCTGCACTGCTTCTACTGGGACTTCTGTACCAGCACTTACAAGCCTGATTCAACTCTGTGTACCTGTCTCCTTGGGTGAAGTAAAGTCTATTGGGAAAGTAAATTATACAGCATCGGTTTTCAATCTGTCGACCTCTGTAAAGGAATACCTCGTTGATCTTTGATTCTGGATTCTGGGCTCACATAAAACAATAATTCTCTTCTCTGTGGCCTTTGCCCTGTAAATCTTTATTTTCTTTATCCCTCTTTTACTGTATGAGTGTAAAGGAGGCAACATTGTTACCCTCCTTCCACATTTGAGTGTCTACAAATAAACTAACCCTTTGACTTAATCCTAACTCAAGTTTGCTGTGAGGTTATTAAATAGAAATTGGATCACACCAAAACTGCCGGGTTGGGAAATACACTATTGCTTATGAAGGGGGAAGAAAATCAAAAACACCTTTCTGTTTATGGACTGGTTGTGAGAGGAGAAATCAAGTGCTGTCTAAATTTATCCGCCTCTTGTCTGTAACAGTTAGTTTATTGAATTTCAATTATAATTCTGTCCTTTTAGTTCTTCAGTTCAAGGTATGGCTTCATTATGAACCACTAATATTTTTTCTATAGGTTATAGTTTCACTGTAATTTAATACTGAAGCAACCTTATGTTATCTGTGATGTTAAATCTTCAATCAATTTGGTTTTTAATGCATTGAACTGAGGCCCAGTGTACTATAGTGTGTCTCATGATATATGACCAACATAGCACACTATGATTTAGCAATAATATGTGATCGTAACCATATGACAAGGACGGAAAAATCAATTTTTATTTTGTTCCAAGACCATATAGCATCTTAGAAAAGCTATTTAGAACCTGTTGCCATTTATTTCAAGCACTTTAATGTCTTATATGATACTGGGATTTAGATATTGTATTTTAATTTTACAGGGTGTATTCTCCACAATATTTGGAGCATAGTGAAATTTGTGTTTGTTAGAACCACTTGTTCCTGGCCCCATGGATTCTTCCAATGTCAATCCTAGTTAAATAATCACATCAAATTCTGGATATCTAGAGCTACTTCCAGGAGTTAAAAACCTGCAGCAGTACTTTGAAGGGAAAATTAATTATGAGGACAAAATTTCTCTGCAATCAACTTAGCTTGAGAAAATAGAGTAGAGGCAGAACAGAATGAAATGTTTGATGATGACTCTGAAAAGGTTCTGCCAGCTGAAGTGTGGCTGAGGAGGGTGGTCCTGTTTCGCACTAAAGGGCATGATCCACCGAGGCAAGTTGTACACATTGTATCAGAGGTGGCACCACAAGCTAATGTATGTGCCAAAGGATGTGGCACTGACAATAACTGAAGGAAAAATGCAGAGACCTAAGCAATTCAGTCAAAGTACCAGTACTCCTCATTATCTTGTACAAAGTAAATAGACAAAAGTTTGAATGCTACAAGGTGTTTCCTCTCGTTCACCCTTTCTTACAGCCCATTAGAGATTACCATGCCTTTCCATTCTGCATTAGGCACATTTTGAAGTTCTTTTCATATTCACATCCTTAAAGGGCTCCCCCCAACTGCCAAAAAAAAACTTTCATCTGAATCTTGCTGGAGGATGCATGTAAACATAATCACACCCACAAGGAATTCAGAATGGCTGCTTGGCTCATATTATACATACTTCTAATGGTTCCTCATTGCCCTGCACTTTTTCCCTTTGCAAGTATATATGGATTTCTCTTTTGAAAACCACTCTTGAACCTGCCTCAAACAATCTTTCAGATGGCGCATTCCAGATGGTAACAGCTCACTATATAAGAAAAAATTCTGATTTCCCCCTGGGATTTTTGTCAATTATGTTAAATCTGTGTCCTTTTCTCACTGCCCCTCCTGCCAATGTAAAGAGTTTATCCTTTTCTTATTCTTTCATGGGAAGTGGGAGGCACTACTGAGGCCACCATTTGTTGCCCACTCCTAATTGCCCATGAAAAGGTGGTTGTGAGATGCCTTCTTGAACCGCTGCAGTCCATCTGGTGCAGGTACATTCACAGTGCTGTTAGGAAGGGAGTTCCAGGATTTTGATTACATGACCATGAAGGATCGACAATGTAGTTCCAAATCAGGGTAGTGAGCAACTTGGACAGGAACTTCCAGGTGGTGGTATTCCCATGTGTCTGCTGCCCTTGTCCTTCTAGGTGGTAGAGGTCACAGGTTTGGAAGGCACTGTCTAAGGGGCCTTGGTGAGTTGCTGCAGTGTATCTTGTATATAGTACACACTGCAGCCACTGTGCATTGGTGATGGAGAGACTGAATGCTTAAGCTGATGGATGAGGTGCCAATCAAGTGAGCTGCTTTGTCCTGGATGATATCGAGCTTCTTGAGTATAGTTTGGAGTAGCACACTTCCCTTCCAGGCTAGTGAAGCGTATTCCATCACACGTGTGACTTGTGGCTTGTAAATGGTTAACTGGCTTTGAGGAGTCAGGAAGTGAGTTATTCGCCTCAGAATTCCCAGCCTCTGTCCTGCTGTTATAGTCACAGTATTTATATGGCTGGTCCAGTTCAGTTTCTGGTCTACAATAACCCCCCAGGATATTGATGGTGGAGGATTCTACGATGGTAATGCCATTGAATGTCAAGGGGAGATGTTTAGATAATCTCCTGCTGAAGATGGTCATTGTCTGGCACTTGTGTGGAGACAGTACAGAGGAGATTCCAGGGATGAAGAACTGTAGTTATGAGGATAGACTGGAGAGGTAGGGATTGTTTTCCTTGGAGAAAAGAAGACTGAGGGGAGACTTGATGGAAGTATTCAAGATCCTGAGGGAAACTGTTCCCACACAAGGAAGCATCAAGAACTAGAGGGCACAGGTTCAAAATAATTGGCTAAAGGAGTAATCTGGAAAGAACTTCCTGAGAGTCTAGTGGAGGTAGGTTCAATTGAAGCATTCAAAAGGAGATTGAATTGCTATCTGAAAAGAAAGAGTGTGCAAGGTTATGGGAGATGTGGTAGGGGAATGTGACTAGGTAGAATGCTGTTTCAGAGAGCTAGTGCAAACTCAATGGGCTGAATAGTCTCCTTCTGCAATGTAAAGATTCTGTGATTCTGGGACTGTTACTTGCCACTTATCAGCCCAAGCCTGAATGTTGTCCAGGTGTTGCTACACTTGGACATGCACTGCTTCAGTATCTGAGGAGTTGTGAATAGTACTGAACATTGTGCAATCTTCAATGAACATCCCCACTTCTGATCTTATGGTCCTTGATGAAGCAGCTGAAGCTGGTTAGACCTAGAACACTATCCTGAGGAACTCCTGCAGTGATTTCCTTCGACAGAGATGACTGACTTCCAACAACCACAATCGTCTTCCTTTGTGCTAGGTATGACTCCAACTAGTGGGTAGTTTTCCCCCCGATTCCCATTGACTCCAGTTTTGCTCGGTCTCCTATCCCTTGTGCCATTTTAGTAAATTCCCTCTGCACCCACTTGAAGGGCCTTGACTCTTTGTAGGCACACTGAGCCTGTTGCTTAGAAAAACCAGGAATGATAAATGTAAGTGTACATGCCAACTGAAAAGTTTTAGGTAGTATCTGGTCTTGTTCACTGAATGACAAAATCCTACCAGCAGTAAGGATACCATTGATCAAAAAGCACTCCCTCGCACATCTTAAATGGAACATTTTCTAAACATATAATAAATTATTTATAATGTCTTTTTACCCTTCAAGATTACATAATCTTTGTCCCGGCTATATGCTTCTCAAGATAATTGCACAAAGATTCACAATGTCTCCAAATGTTATTGTGAAGGAATCCAGTTATAGTAAGGAGTTATAAGATTAAAAGAGTGATTTTCCTATGGGTCAGAATTTCCCGGTCGGTGTGCGGGGGTGGGATCTGCACACCGACGCGTAAAATGATGCGGGGTGATGTCGGGTGTGTGTCCCAACATCACCCCACATCATAGGTTTTCAGTTCGACAGGCGTGCAGCCAATTCGGCTGCGCGCCCGCCAAACTATCAAAGGCCTGTTAATTACCTAATTGAGATTGTTTTCAGGGCTGCCCGTCCAACTTTAAAGATGGTGGGCAGGCGAAGAGACCAGGCAGCCTTCCGAAAAAGCATGAAACCTCACCCACGGGCAGGGTGAGGTTTCATGAGGGATTTAAAATGTTCGGAAAATTTTAAAATAAAAGTAATGGACATGTCCCAGCTCCTGTGCAGTGTCAAATGAGGGGATGTGTCAGGAAAAATTTTTTATACCTTTAATAAATTTTTAAAAGTTCAACCAATCTCCCTGAGGTAGCACTTTGCCTCAGGGAGATCTATGCACTCTTCTACACGCATGCGCGAAAGAGGGCACAGACCTGATTGGGAATACCCCCACCACCCCCCCCCCCCCCCTCCTCCACCCGCACAAGGAGTGCACAGTGCTTCAGGGCGGACGTCACGCTGGGCGGGCCTTAATTGGCCCACCCATGTAAAATGGCAGCGCACTCATCCCACCCGCTTGCGCCCGCTCCCACACAACACCACCCCCCCCCCCACCTCCGACAGGCAGAAAACTCTGCCCATGAAAGTAGGGATTAAAAAATTAAAAGCAGGGTTCATCTGCCTGAAAGAGTAAAAGGAGTTTATAAACATCCTGTGGCATAGAGTTCTCTTCATGTGGCATATTGTTCTCATCCCCTAAATCTCATCCGCTAACACAAGGCAGCTTTTGAAAAACAGAAACTGGATCCTGAAAATCATGGATGCAACACCTCAGTAAGGCATTGATGATACTAGTTTTGTAAATAATAGTTGTAAGTTACTACACTCTAACAATGGATAACCTTATTTTCTACAGATGCCCCTAAATCACTTGTCAACTGAGTCCAATAAATCTTAAGACACAACTGTGTAGTTAGGAAGTTACCACCATTTGCAATTCTCAGCACCCTGTTAGCTCTAAGGAGGTTGACCAGAATGTGTGTTCACAGTGTCCTGCTGGTGCAGCCTTTTCTTATGAATTAAAATAATTAAGTTTTAACTAGAAATTAACAGCTATACAGCCTCATTCAGGAAATAGGAAGGGGCAAGCCCACCCCAATTCATAAAAAACAAAAGCTATGCAGCTTAGAAACAGTACGAATATTGAAACCATACTTTCGATTTTTAGATTTGTTGGATTCGCTCTGGTGTTTCTTGTAGTAAAGTAACTGTTACTGTAGTGCAGTGATGATAGTTCTCCTCTTAATTGGGATAGCGGTATCTCGCTAAACTATATAACTTTTACTTGGGGATTTAAGGTAAATGCTACTTTAAATGTTGGTGGATATCTTAAATATCTTATTTAACATTATTTATACTTAAAACTTGGATTCTCTATTAGAAACAAGATTATACTTTCTTTTCCTAGAACTATTAACATTGTAATCGACTTTCCCAACAAATGTGAATTGCATGTTTAGTTCTTTAATAAAATTATATATAATTTAGAAAATATATTTTCTCATATAATCTTCTGTATACAAAAGTTGTACGCTCTTCAGTGGGGAGGTACATTGTTGAGGACCCTTATAATATCTGGGTTGTTATAATCTGGCTTAAATTTGTTAAAAAGGCTAACTAATACTCTGTGCAGTTTATTTTCATTCGGAGCAAGTTAAATTAGTTCTCCAGGCTCATTAAAGTGTCTGTGAGATCTATCTTCCTCAACTTTAAGCGAAAGTGATCATCTGAGGAGTATGCCTGATCCGACAGTCCCAAAAAAGGGACTAACAGTACCTTTAGTACCTTAATCATGAGAAACGCCAGAGTGAGTCCGGTGAATCTAAAAATCCACTGTATGGTTCCAATATTTATACCAGTTTGAAGCTACATAACTTGTTTTTTTACGTATGAGGTTGTTACCTCTTGACTAGTATGCCCCTTCTATTTCCTAATGTACAAATTCAAGCACTTATTTCAACTGTGGCAAAGAAACCTTCACATGAAGAACATCCTCTGACCTCATGAAAGGAAAAACATGGTCATCTCTGAAACATTGAAACCTAGCAGTCATCACCTCTTTTCCTTCTGCCCTTGGGGAAAAACTTAGAAGGACCACAAGGTTAGGAAATAGAGTCTCATATCTGGAAATACCAGGGAAAAAACATTGATTGCAATATCAACGTACACTGTATGGATAAATATAAGTTGTTTTGACTGATATTATAATGTTCTCTGATCCTTCATTTGATCTGAGATTCAATCATGTTTCTGGGAGAAATTAGATTGCATTTATGGATGCTATTGATTAGACCCTGCTTCATGTTTGCAGCAATCTGATTATCTCATTCAACAGACAATTCTGCTTTTCCATGATCAGCTTTTCTCCTTTGCAGTACTTCTTACCTGCTCTGTTAATAGGCTTTTTTTGAGGGAAAATTGTAGATAACAAAGCAGGCCCCAAATCTTCATTGGACTACATTGTAATACTGCCTCTCCTCCCAATCAGACCGAGCCTGCACCTCTCCTGAGCCCTTAACCTTGCACACTGGTGTCATAAGCCATGGCAGTGGGAATACCATTGGCGCTCAGAAGCTGTTCTAGCACTCTGCTCATGCCTACAAACACAGTTTGTACCATTGACAGCCACAGGATAGACAAGCTTCCAATAAAATGCAGACTTGCTTTCACAGCTTTGTTTCTGAGATTGTGCCCAACAGCAGAATTTTGACCCTGTGTTTGTGTATGATGGGCAAACTAAGAATGAAATCCTTTAGTCCAAATTGGGCCAAATTCAAAGCATTGTCTATGACCCCAAAATGGTTCAGACCACCTTGAGTCCAAAATGCAATCCCCTGTTATCCCTGGTATGAGATATCAGTGTAACTCGGGCAACAAGAAGTAGAAAGTGGTCAGAAACTCCTCTCTGCTGAAATTTCATCTATTTTAGTTAAATATTCCACCAGTGGTTCCAGGATGAACTTAGTTTGACTCTCTTGAATGAACCCCAAGAATTGTCAGTGCTTCTGCTTAGAGGCAGGAAATGGCATGCTGCAGAAGAGTTTAAATAACTGCAGCAACTTAAAGGGTCAAGCATCATCAAAATATGGTTTGGTTGAAACCAGCTCATAAATTTTCTGCATATTAACTTGCGATTTTCAATTTGATTTGGTGGCCAGTGGATGGAAATAGATTAGGGAGTCAAAGAGTTGATTGTAGGTAATACAGACAAAACATATTTGAATATATCTTCAGTGTCCTATGTTGAATTTTGTTCTCTTAATGTCTATGGAACATCTCTCAAAATGACCCAATTTATAAGAGTTGCTAGGCAGCTACCAACAAGTTGAATGGGGTGGAATGCGAGTTGTCTGAAATCACCACCTGAGGATGGGCTGTACTTTGCCACTGAAAAGTTGTGTTTCTTAATTTCCGCTTTTACCATCTTTCCCTTGCTGAATGGCTTACCATTTTCCTGGTTCTCTGGTCATTTATTTCACCTTAATTCCTTCAGCAAAGATAATACAGTATCCTTCATCTGTGCATCCAAAAACCAAACTCATCTGAAAGCTGAACGTTTTTTGCATGGGATGCCTGTGACCCGAGCCGACATGAACATTGCCAGCCAGACCCGACCTTAAGTGCAGGAAGTCTAGTTGTTTGCCTTACCTTGTGCCCAGCTGCTGTGAGAGTTTTAACTTCTGACCCAAACCCTATCATGGCAACTAAGTTCAACTAAGAAAATGCTGCCACTCGGGTAAATAACAATATCTGATTCAAATGGAATCAGCATGTCTTTGGAAGTACAGGAATAAGTGCCATGCAAAGGGGCTGCTTTCCCTTGCTTCACAAACTGTTTAACATGCCATCGAGGGAAGCAAAATCTTTTCTACAACTCCTTATTACTAGCTCATTTTCCTCAAGTCGCTACTTAGCCATCCTAACTATACCCAATATGGTGGGGTATATCACATCCGAAAACCAAAAATATCCAAATACTGAAATGCAATTGGCCCCAGGGTTTTCAGATGAAGGGTACTTGACCTGTAATTGTTTTGCCCGTAGACAGTCCTTTCCCCTTAACACTGAAGAGGAAGACCAGGAGGATCCATGCAGGGAGGGCAGGATAATCAAGCACCATATGCTACAATGTGGCACCCACCACACGTACCCAAGCATTTGTGTTTGTAGATCAAGGCAATCATATCTTAACCTCAACAATAAGCAATACTTGAGAAGATTGCTCTTCCCTCGTGAGATAATAATGGAATTGTGCCACCTGCTTGCCCTGTATCTGATGCCAACCTCTGTCGGATTCTGTCAGTGTCAGTCAAAGTCAAAACAGCCCTCTACTTCAATGCCACTGGCTGCCTTTAGGCAGCATCAGGGGACATCTCCAAAATCAGATAATCAGCTGGCCACTGACACATCCAGCAAATAACTGGTGCATTGTTTATGTGAGGTATCCAGTTCATATCATTTCCATGGGCCATGTGCATTAATGTGAGAGGGCAAATGACTTTTATGAAATGATTGGTTTTCTAAAGGTGCAAGATGCTATTGACAATATCTGCGTATGTGCCCTTTTTAAGAACACAATAAAATTTTCTCCATGGGAAAGGGTTGAATTCCTTCCATGTCCAGCCATTGTATGACTGGAAGTACCTCATTATGTACGTGAATGTACCCTATCCACAATGCTGCCATAAACCATTTATTTTAAACCATTCCCCCATGTCATCACTGTTCATATGTAAAAGGTAGATGTCTGGGTAACTGACTGAGGATCAGGGATACCCTCTGAGGTAGTGGCCCTTGACACGGCATTGTACCTTGGGGACACTTGTCTGTGTATCAATGCAATGAGGTTGATGGTGGAAGTTCGGCTGCTACCAGACCAGAGTATCTCCAGCATTTTCTGTTTTTATCTTGCAATATCACAGCTTTTTCAATGCAAGCCCTGCTGGGTGTCATTGCCACATTGTTGTCATCATGGCTGCAGATACTAGTGCTAAAAGGAGTTTCACAGAGGTCCAGCAATCTGTGCTCCAGCAGATTTTTAGGGTTGTAGAGATGCCACCTCAGGGAGTAGTAGTGTTTCTGTGGTGCATAAACCTGCTGTCCTTTCTCAGGATGACAGCATTTGTGCTTCCACCACTGCCACTCAACCAGTGCTCCTGTTGATGCCTGTCAATCAGTGAGACTGCTGCCTACTGATTGGACCAAAGTGTCTCATGAATAGAGCCTATGATTTTCAAGATTATGACAGAGCCTCACCCAATGGGCTGGGTAAAGCAGGTATCACAATTAAGATTTCTCCTCCCACAGAAATATTAGCAGCTGATACTTAGTTACCTGAAACCTATTAAAATTTCAGCCAGAAGCTCAAATGCCAATTGAAGTCAGTGAGATTTTAAAAAGGACATACTGCTGAAAGTGCAGCGTCATGTCTGAGCTGGCTGAAAAGCCTAATCATAGAGATCCTTGGGACTATTCCTATAAATGGCTCAAGATGGTACTCAAGGTTGACCCTCACGGCTCAGAGCTGTTCAGGGGTATTCTGCAAAGCTATCTGCAATCTCCCCCACTGAAAATCAGCAGCTTTCCACTAGCCATGCTTCAGGCACTGGGGGTATCACTGTGTAGGAACACCAAACCTGACAAAGACACATGGAAGACAGGCACTGAAAGAATGCACCAGGGTGAATAATTGAGAATTATATATATTATTTAAGCAAATGATGTGATGATCCATAACAAAAGGATAGTAAGGTGGGAAAGTATTCATCAGCAGGGGTAAGTGGATTTATCCAGGGGAACTGGACTCTGAGAACAGCCCAATAGGAACACGGATGCCCCTTCCCCATATGCTGTGAATGTTTAAGACAGAATGTTAATGGGGGGGCCCCAAGGTTGAAATTGGCTGGTCATGAATCAAATCAATGTTAACTAATGTTACAATCTGTCTACCCTGCATAATTTTGATGCACGCACAGGTCTTCCACACTTTCATCCTTCACAACGTGGCGATCAGCGGGGGCTACACCAGAAATAGTCAAAAGTGATATCCTCCACTACTTTTTACCTGAAATAGTGCCTGTCGTACTGTAATTGCAGCACCAAGAAGCCCAGTTTTTCAGCACTTCTCTTTACTGTCATCACAAAGACAGCTTACTTTCAGCTCTGCATATTGCACATCTCAAGACTACCTCAGTCATCTATTGCTGATGCTCTATTCATACCTTCAGCCCCTCAAAACACAACATCTCCAATGCACTTCTGGCCATCATTATACTTTGTAATCATATTATCTATCATCTCCAAACTCCGATGTATTCAAAACTCTGCCACATGGATCCAATCCCACTCACCCTTCATCATCATTTTTGTTGACCTACATGAGTTCCCATTTAAATTTTCAATTCTCAAGCTTGTACTAAAATCCCTCCATCACATCATTCTATTTCTGTAATCTCCTCCATACCTCTATTACTCCCAGAGCAATCCATTTCCCTGACTCTAGTCTTAGTGCATTACTATCCTTTTGCTCCATTAGTGGTCGCAGAGAGAGTACCTGCCTGGTCCCTACTCTCTATCATTCCTGTCCTCTGGGGCTCACCAGCTCACTCCTCCTTTAAAAGCTTTTTCAGCATCCATCTTTCACTAAATCTTTGCTCACTCTTCTATTCTTCCTCTTTCTGACTAGGTAGTTGTCCTCCTTATGCTCACTTGTATACTGTTCTGGGGCTTTATTAAGTTCAAATATACTATGTAAATGCAAGTAACCACAGTTGTTGTTTTTCCTGTTGCTGTTTTTGCTGCTGACCTTTTGAATACCAATTTCTAATTGCATAATTTCTATTAACTGAGATATATTATGAACTTCCAGATATTAAAATATCAATAGTGCCCAACTTCAAAAGGCTTCTCAATTTGCAGTATACATAAAATCATAATTCATTTTCTTTAGTTTGTTAATGCAAATATACTGCAATATCCAAAGAGTTAAGTAGACAGTGCATTTAGTCTAGAAAGGTGAGTATTGAATTATACTCTCTCAACTCCTCATAGGATCATCTGCTTAAAGTTCTCATTAAAATATCGTTGATAGTTTTCAGGAAATCATTATCCTATTCTACACTAGCTGTGCATCGTTATAATATTTATCTCTGTATCCAGTCTAATGCACTGTACACTGTGATAAATGATACATTTCCTTTGATAGCAGCATCAGGCTGCTGTGGAGGCAGTTATGTTATTTATTTTGTTCTTAATTGCACACAATGGAGATGGAAGTTAAGAGGTTAATTTACATTCTGACAAAGCAATGAGTTTGAAAACAAGACAAAAACAAATCTGTGATTTGGAACTTTCAGAGCACCCACTCAGAGTGGATTAATGAGGAGTACACGTCTGTGAAATTATGTGCCCTCTCAGTCGGTAAAATGGTCCTAGTGGTGCATGACCTTGAAATGAGGTGAAGCAAACTTCACCTGATCCACAATTATGAGAACCTAATGGGGAAGGGAGAAACCAGGGAATTGTGAAATGTCCTCAAAAATGAATGCAACAGTACATTCAAAACTACCTGCATAAAGACAAACAAATGAAATGTTAGGTTAAGTGATATTACATGCCTGGAAATATGATGATAAAATTAAAAATCTTCCTAAAGAATATTGAACTGCATGCAAAGGCCATGCAGGTAAATGAAAACTTATTTGCTAAAGGAATTTGATATTTTCTTTGTTCCCAGTGTTAATAACATTTATCTGTGTGTAATTTTCTGTCAGATGAAATGTTTTTGAGAGATGATTTCCAGCCTTACTGCCTTACATGACAGTATTACCAAGGATTCATCAAGGGACCATCTGTCGTAGCTATGAAAAGGAAAGAGATTGGGTTAGTGTGGTTAGAAGTTAAACTGCCTTTCATGGACATTCAGCAAATATTGCATTAACTAAGGGCTATTTGTGCTTCCCTGTCAGCAATCATTATTTCCATTTTTTATATTTTATTTTAAGCTATCATAGTATTAAAGGCTTTGAATCTATTCCACATTTCCATATTATTACAGATGTTCTCCCTGTTGGTGGAACTTTGGGTAAGATCTGATAATCCTACATAAATGAATATTTTCTTCATCTCCACATGCTTTAACAAAGAAATCTACCTTCTCCGCACTCAATTATAGCATTGCTATCAGTTCAAATTACAGAAAAGAAATATAGTGTTTAATATATGTACAGTCTATTCTGTGCTGCTAATAACCTGTCATTTTTTAGAATTTGGATGTCATATCGTATTTCATCGCAGCAATACCAGACAGCATCACACAGACGAAAAGTTTTGGCAAATTGTGAAGAATATTCCAGATCAAACCATCAGAAGGTTAATGCAGAGCTTTTCATTTTTTCTGACCTCTTGATCCGGAATGTGACACCTGCAAAATGAACAGCTCTCGAGCTTAAATTGTTTAACTGTAGCCTGATCAGTTTTATTATCTTGCTAATCCAGATATCAGCCATTTCATCAGAATGGAAGATATGCATATCATGAATTATTTTGACACTGAGACCTTTTAATTTTCACCAGCAATATTTCATCCCACCAATCAGGACCCAAGTCAATGAGGCTGCTCTCTTTCTGGGGTGTCAGAGGACCGTGCTCTTCTGACAGAGGCAAATCATCAGGGAGCTGTAATGAGCTAACACATCAATTATTATTCTTTCCCATATTCATGCATTTAATTATAACTTCAGCAAGCAGAAATTTCACAGTGGACACGGCCATACATGGGTAGTATTAAACTGATTTAATATCAAAGTCAACACTAATAACCCAGAAAGATATTTTTCCATATATAATTTTGGATCCTTTTTCACTGAAAGGCACTTAGCTTGATCTCATGTATGTAAATAGTATCTACTTCTGTCAGTTAATACACAATCAAGTGGGAAACTGGCCCATATAGATCATGGAGATACGAGCTTCATCCCTTGTCTCTGGTGAGTTAGCTGATCCCAGCCAAGGCAGCTGTAGGGGGACTACCATTGGCCTTGGTCTTCCATTGTCAAGACAAGGAAAAAATCTGAAGTGGTTTTCTTTTCTACAATCCTAGAATGTCCCAGTAGTCCGAGGGTCTTTTAGCATTGATCATGTGAGCTCACAGTGAAGAGTAGCTATTGGTATTGAAGGACTGCAATCCTTGACAACAATGCATGAGTCCTTCAGGAAATATGGAGAGAATCTTGGGAGAGTAAATAATGATTGTGCTATGATGATCTCTCAGCCATCCCCTCCTTTACATTTTTCTGCCTCGGAGGATAGGGCAGGTGGGGAGGGGTGGTTACCAGTATAGCACCTTTATTTAAATAGGAAGAAATAAATAAACCAGATAACTATAGACTAGTCAGCCTAACGTCAATAATGGGTAAGATTCTAGAGGCCTAAGTACAGGCTAAAATCAATACGCACTAAGATAGGGTTAACTTAGCATGGACTTGTATAAGGTAAGTTGTGTCTGACAAATTTAATATAGCGCTTGACAAAATCATGGAATGTACTATTAAAGGAAATGTGGTGGATGTTTTCTGTGTGGACTTTTAAAAGAAGTTCAACAAAATAAGTCAAATGTATTAAAGAGAAAGGCAGAGCCGCACATCTCAGATGTCAACGTTGGATTTCTATATTTGACCGCACCAAGTGTTCTCGTCTGCACTTGCTGAAGGATTTGCCTATAAATGACGGTGAGCACCATTAGCCTCACTATTATGCTGACAGCAAATTATGGCCCAACGTCATTTGCATGTGAACAAAGGGAGAGGTTAGGATCCATTTTTATGCAGAGAGTTGTTACAATTGCAGTGCCCCACCAGAAATAGTAGTGGAAGCAGAAAACATAACAAGTATTTGAAATGTTTTTAAAAAGCAAGATTTGAAAGGGTGATGGAAAGAGCAGGGGAATGGGACCAGGCTGACAGCTTTCAGCAAGTTGACACAGATGTTATGAATCAAATGTCTTCTTTCTGTGCTGTAAAATTTTATGATTCTCCTTTTCCCTCAGGGCCTCTAGGATGTTACATGCCAACCACTGCCTGATGGACTTGCGGTCAAAGGTGTTTCTCTGCATAAATTTTTCCATGTGGGACAGGTGGTACGTAACAGTCCAGCTACTTGGAGCATTACTCAGCAGCGTGGCCAGACCCATCCTTCGCAGCACCAGGGAGAGGTAGATCCTCAGCACGTAGTGACACTTGGTTTTTGTGTACCGATGGTCTACACACAGTTTGATACAGCCACACACAAAGGTGGCCATCAGGATGAGGACGATGTTGGGCACGTTTTTTCCCCCTTTATCTAGAGGCTTGTACATCACATCCCTGCAAACATGATCCATTTTCGACCTCCAGGTAAAGTGAAAGATGGCTCGGGTGATTGCCTTCGCACAGGAATGAGCAATGGGCCAGACATGCGCCACATACAGCAACAGCGAAAGTGCTTCACACCTGATGACCAGGTTCTTACCCGCAATGGAAAGAGAGTGTCACTCCTACATGCCCAGTTTTCTTTCCACCATAGACACTCACTCCTTCCAGTTTCTAACACATGCCCCAGTCCCTCTGAACCATATCCCCAGCACCCTCAGGCCATCCGTCCTGATGGTGAAGGAGACGGGTGGTTCCCCAAGCAGACTGTCAAAGTCATTTGGCAGAATGCCTCATCACCAGAACTTTCCAACAAGCACCAAGATGTAGCTTGTCTGGTGGTGAGAAAAGCCCTCCCCATCGGATCCCTCCTACACCAGGAGTCTCACCCCCTCTGCACGTTGCCCTCGAGGTGGCGGTGGTGGGGAAGAGACCATTGTTCACCTCCTTGTGGAATGTGCCTTTGCAAAGAAGGTCTGGAGAGAGATGCGGTGGTTTTTGTCAAGGTTCATTCTGAGCAGTGCTGTGACACAGGACTCTGTGCTTTACGTGCTGTTCCCAGGGGGACACATTGAGACAAACGTCAACTGCAGCTGGAGGATCATCAACTTGGTGAAAGACACTCTTTGGTCTGCCCGAAACTTGTTGGTCTTCCAGTGAAAAGAGTTGTCCCTAACTGAGTGTTGCAGACTGGCACGTTCCAAGGTCCAGCATTAGGTGCTGAGGCACTAAAGCTTGGGGCAGACACTGCAAATGGGGCAGTCGCATCCCGCGCAATGGGGAAAGGTTGCTAAGACCTTTCTGCCATAGTGCACCGAGGGGCTGGGAATTGTATAGACCCCTCGGGCTGTACGACTCAGAATGAATGTATGCATTGAACAATAAATGTATCATAATTCTATTGAAGCACCTCAGAGTGCAACATGATGTATGTCGATAACTCCAATATCATTGCACTGTCTGACTGTAACGACCATATTGAAATTACGGTAATATTCATTGATTGTATTGAAGCACCTCGTGAACCATGTGTAAAAGTTGAGTATGATTGCACTTTTTGTGATGGCCATTTAGAAGTGTTTTGTAATGTTCTTTCAGATATTTTATGAATAAAGTATATTTTTCCAAAAAAGAAATTATGATTCTATGAATGCAGAATTTGAACAAAAATGCCCATAAACTCCTGAAAGCTGCTCCCACTCTGTCACCATAATTTCGCCAGAAGTGAAACACATGTAAGCAATGTTGCAGCCAGACTTCTAGCAAAGCAGCACCTCTGAGGAAATTCCCCGCCATAATATTGGTTCCTGCTTCAGTTCAGCAGTAAGGGAGTGCTGAACTGTTGAAGGTGCCATCCCTTGGATGATTTCTCATATCAAAGGCCCATCTGCCTGTTCTGGTGGATGTAAATGGTACTATAGCAGTATTCAGTGAAGAGGAAGTTTTCCAAATTGTCCTGGCCAACATACTTTCCTTAACAAACACAACTGAAGAAAAGCTGAAGAACCGGTCATTCATCTGATTAACTGTTTTCAGGATTTTGCTTTGCACAAGTTAGCTACTTGTTTTCATAACAACTTCATTTTGATATGAAGGCTGAAGAGAGGCAATATAAACAAAATGTTACAGTTTTAAAGGGATTCAGGAGCAGGGATACTGAAGGGTGCATGTATACAAACATTTTTAAGATGGCAGGACACGTTGAGAAGGCTGAAAAGAAGCATATGGGATACTTGACTTTATTAGATACAAAAGCAAGGGAGTGGTGCTAAACCTTAATAAAACATTGGTTCAGTTCTGGGCACCACATTTTAGGAAGAATATACTGCTTGAGAGGGTGGTAGGAACAGATTCAATAGAAACTTTCAAAAAAGAATTGGAGAAACACTTGAAGGGAAAGAAATCACAGGAGTGTGGCAAAAAAGCAAGGATGTGGGCTTTTGTCAACAGCTCTTTCAAAGAACCAGCAGAGACATGATGGGCCAAATGACTTCCTTCTGTGCTGAATCATTCTTTGACCCTATACACTTCAAAATCAATTCATATTGTGAAACACTACATGATACCCTGAAGCTATATCATATGAACAGTTATTGGCCTGAATTTTCAGCTCAGCAGGCAGGCGTGATTGGCGGGTCTATGATTGGCCCCTGACCACAATTTCACGCTGCTGGCCAATTAATGGCCAGTCAGCATGAAACCCGTGCTGAAAATCTCAACGCAGCCGGGGTGGGGGCTGGAAGAGGGCGGGCAATAACATCAATGTGAGCGTGGGCTAGTGCTGACAGGAAGCCCCCTAAAGGCCTCAGGGAGCTGAAGACATGAAACAGCAAAAATAAAGGTTCCAAAAGCTGAAAAAAAAGTGTCCATGCACCATAATCAGTCACCTGAAAATTTAGCTAATGAAAATGTTGTCCACAGAAATTTATCTATATTTCATTTCATCACAGAAATCTCATCCTGCCCGTTGATGAGATTTAATGAAAAATGCAAAGGCCGCCTGGCCAATTCACCCATCTGCCAACATAAGGTTGGACGGGCTATGTAAAATGACAGACCATTAATGGGCTTAATTGCCCTCCTAATTTTTGTCAGGCACGCTTCCAACTTCTGCGTACGCGCACTGCCCAAAATATCGCGCGAACGTAGAATGACATCGGGATGCTTGCCCAACATCATCACTCGCGATTCGGTCAAGCGGCGCCTGCCTGATCAGGGTAAAACTCTGCCCAATTTCTTTCTCATTCTAGCGTGACAATGCAGTCCTGCTGAAAAGACATTTTAAAAATATCAACTTTATTTGTAACTATGTCAAAAATCATAGCATGGTATCATGGAAAATTCAGGCCTACCCTAGCTGTGCCAGTGTTAGTTCCCCCACTGGGCTTATCTACACTCTTGTCAATCCATATCCTCTAATTTATTTCTCCTTCAAGTGTTTATCTAAATCCCTTTTAAATAAAGTGATGGACTCTGTTTCACTAGCCACTTGTGGTGATGCATGATATATTCTAATAACCCTCTAAATGAAAAAAATTGTTTTAATTCCTGTTCTAATCTGTGCCACAACAAACACTGTTTATAATCATCAACAAGAAATATAAAATAAAATCCAATACCCCCACATAAAAGATCTACAGAGGTTGTAGCTAATTTATTTTCTCTTTGAAGTACTAGCTACAACGTGCAACTCTAATTAGTGCTTTAACAAATGTTTATAAAAATAAATCTATGCGGAATTGGTAATCTTTGCATTCCAAATTAAACAAAAGGGAGCTGCATGAAACATTTATTATTTGTAATAGACTAGTGATGAATAGATGAAAGAGTACTGAGATTATGGGCTGAAGCCCCCTGCCAGTATACTGGAAGGCAGGGAGGCACATAAAATAAAGCAGGTGGCCAGTCCAGTACCTTCACACCCATCGCCAACCTGTCTCCATGTTAAATGGGTCAGTAAGGCATCAGGCAGCCCATATGTCCTTAGGGCGACTGCGACCTTTAAGTGGTCAATTAGCGGCCACTTAAAGGCCCCATTCCACCTCTGCTACAATAATACTTGTGGCTGGGGAAGGCAAGAAGGAAGGAGATCAGCCCAGTAGGTTTTATTGCATGGGTTAAGGCAGGAAAGAAGGGGGTATCCCATTTGGGGGCTCCCCTCTGTCCATTAGGACCATCTGCCCAATGATTGTACCCCCTCAATTTGTGCCTCCCCCTCTAACCTCTAAAACAATACCCCATGCCTGCCCCCCCAACCCCACCCCCACCTCGCTGGGGCCTCCAATCCTTGCCTGATCAAAATGCACAGTTACCTTCAAGCCCAGTATCCAACTTCTTCCTTCCTGGGGAGTGCTTGTTACTCCAGCAGTGGCCACTATTTCCTTCTGGTGCTGCTGGGACTACAGAGCTGCTGGCCAGTTTGATTGGCCTCCAAATCCCATTCTGAGCTTGCGAAGGCTGGGAGCATATTATCGCTGCAGGGCAACCAGATTTAAAGTCGACAAGGTGCCAACCGGACCAACTTTTCAACCAGGGCGGGGGAGGACAAGGAATACATCTGCTCTAAAATTCATCCCTACGTATACTTGCATAATCTTAATTTAAAATATGTAGGATTGCACTGCTAAAAATAAATCAATTTGCGGATGCCAACAGAGTCATTTTAAAAACTGAAATGGAAATTTATCACTCAAATTTTAATCGGAATAGAATAGCTGCCTTGAGGCTTCACTTGAATCAACTGAAAATATATATATGCTTGTAATTATATTTATATCAGTGTTTGGTTTTTGATAGTGCTGCACTCTAATGTCCAATCATTCTTCTTAATCTAAGCTATAGAATGAATTGGGATTGAATTTGCACCAGAACAAATGTTGCCTAAAAATAAGTTACCCCAATAGCTGGAATGCAGCATCCACAGAAACAGTCAACTGGGGTTTATGCAGAAAATTTGAGAAATTGGGATATATCTCAGTTTTTAGTTAACTGAAAGATTGATGATGAATGTATGTGGATTTGAACTCATATTAGCATTAAATGACCAAACCCTTCAATTCATTTTCAGTGATATCACTTCTTGGTGCAACATTTCTTTAAAAAATCCTAAATTAATTACATTACATTAAAAATGTGTACATATTGAATTTCAAGATATGTTAAAGGTGCTGGACCGTCTCATCTAATTTTGGTCATGATTTAAGAGTCTTTTATGAGAGGGAAAAGCCAATTTTCATAAGCAATGGCTTTTTTTTTGCAAAAAAACTCAACCTGCTTTTGTCTGCACTTTCCAGAAATGTACCTAATTAACATTTAAAGCCAGAAAATGCTGGAAAAACTCAGCAGGTCTGGTAGCATCTATGGAGATAGAAACAGTTAATGTTTCAAGTCTGTATGACTCAAAACGTTAACTGTGTTTCTCTCTCCACAACTGCTGCCAGACCAGTTGAGGTTTTCCAGCATTTTGTGTTTTTATTTCAGATTTCTAGCATTCGTAATATTTTGCTTTTATTTAAAATCAGGTATCTTCTTCAATACCCTTATCTGTTAATGTATTACTTTTGTTATCCCTTGGTTAAAATAAATCTGCCTCACTTACTCCTAACTTTTCCCCTGATGTTTGAGTCCTTTGCTACAGGTAATAACTTGTTCAGGTTGATTTTATCATTCCCTTCATAATCCTGAGAACTTCAATAGGGTCACCTCAAAGTCACCTTTTCTCCAAAATAAAACAATCTTCCAACTTCTTCCCTAATAACTTAAATTCTGATACCTGAGAGTTTATTTTCCAAAGATGCACTCCTGCATAGAGCCTGGCCTGGTGCAAGTGTCATTCAGAGAATTGGCCTTCTGGCAACATCTTAGCTGCACATGTCTGTAACCTCTCATGGGCAATAATATCTGTCCTATGAATAGGTGTCCATAACTGCACAATGTACTCTAGATAAGGTCCTGTCATCAATACAACCATTTTAGATTTGTGCTCTGTTCCTCTGCAAGTGCAACCCTGTACCTCATTTGCCTTCTCTTTTATTAACTGCAGCTAAGCACTGTGCTGACAGTTCCATAGATTTATCGGCTATAACTCTGAGAACTCTCATGATTAGCATGCTGTGCCACTGTTCCATGTAACACTTTTCTTGCAGTGTTCCCTTACAAGTTATTTTACACTTATTTACGTGCAAATGACATGATGATGCATACAGATGTTATTTAAGTGATTGTATCACATTTGTGAAGAAATTTCTCAAGCCCTTTTAATGGAAACTATGCTTCTTTAACTAAAGAGAAGAGCCTCTGACTTTCTTGTTAATTTTTATTCATTCAAGGTATGTGGGCATTGCTGGCAAGGCCAGAATTTATTGCACATTCCTAATTGCCCTCGAGAAGACGGTGGTGAACTCCATTCTTGAACTGCCACAGTCCATGTGGTGAAGTTACTCACACAGTGCTGTTAGGAAAGGGGTGCCAGGATTTTGACTCAGCGATGGTGAAGGACAATCAGGATTGTATGTGACTTGAAGGGGAACTTGGAGATGGGTAGTGTCTGCTACCCTTGTTCTTTTAAGCAGCATGGATCATAGGTTTAGGAGGTACTGTCAAAGAAGCCACAGTGAGTTGCTACAGTGCATCTTGAAGATGGTACGCACGACTGCCACAGTGGGCAAATAGTGGAAGTAAATGTTTATTGTGTTGAATGGGGTATTAATCAAGGGGGTTGCTTTGTCTTGGATATAGTCAAGCTTCCTGAGTGCCATTGGAGTTGCACACACCCAGACAAGTTGAGAGCATGGCATCACACTCCAGACCTCAGCCTTGTAGATGGTGGAGAGGTTTTGGGAAATCAGGAGGTGAGTTACTCATTTCATGATTCCTAGCCTCTGACCTGCTCTTGTAGCCACAATATTTATATGGGAAGTCCAGTTCAGTTTCTAGTCAATGGTAACCCCCAGGATGTTGATAGTGGGAGATTCAGTAATGGTAATGCCATTGAACATCAAGGGGCAATGGTTGGACTCTCTCTTGCTGGAGACAGTCACTGCCTGACACTTGTGTGGTGCGAATGTTACTTGCCACTTGTCAGCCCAAGCTTGGATATTGTCCAGGTCTTGCTTCATTTGGACATGGACTGCTTCAGTATCTGAGGAGTCGCGAATGGTGCTGAACATTGTGCAATCATCAGTGAACATCCCCACTTCTTATCTTATGATGGAAGGTAGGTCATTGATAAAGTAGCTGAAGATGGTTGAGCCAAGGACACTACCCTGAGGAACTCCTTCAGTGACGTCCTGGAGCTGAGATGACTGATCTCCAACAACCATAACCATCTTCCTTTGTGCTAGACATGACTCTAACCAGCAGAGAGTTTTCGTCCCTGATTCCCATTGACTCCAGTTTTGCTAGGGCTCCTTGATGCCACACGCAGTCAAATGCCACCTTGATGTCAAGGGCTGTCTGAGGAGCTACGAAAGAAACTGAACATTGCAATCATCAATTAACATCCCCACATTGGACGTTCTGACCCTTTGATGGGGGGAAGGTCATTGAAGCAAGTGAATATGGTCGGGCCTAGGACACTGCCTCAAGGCACTCTTACAGCTATGGCCTGGGATGGAAATGGTTGGCCTCCAACAACCACAGACATCTTCCTATGTGTTAGTCTGTGATCTATTAACAATGCACTTGGGAAATTATAGTACTGTAAATCTCGCTTTAACTTTTCTCATTTCACGTCTTTCCACTTTAACATCACATTTATAATGGAAATGAGGTGCATGCTGAACATCTTGACATTCGTATTAACCTTGTTTTGTGCTGGGCGTCGCATGAACTGATTGGTGCCATCTTGGAGTGAGTACGAGTGCAAGTGAGTGGCGTTTAATCACGTTCAAGGCAACAGCAGCTTTTGCTGAAAACTGTACAGTACAGTACTGTACAAAGAAACACTATAAACATTATTTTTTTCAGCAGTAAGGTAACGTGGACTGTTCACTTCTGTGCAGTACAGGGGCAGCTCCTGACTCAGCTGTCCTCTTTTTAATTATGGAACCCCAGGGGCAGAATTTTACATTTGGTGAGCGGGCACGCACCCGACATGCCAGAATGTAAAACGACGCACAATGACATCAAGAGTGCATCCCGACGTCATTGTGAACTTGCGCGATATTTCATTCAGCAAGCACGCGCCACGGTGGGCTGTGCATCCACCGATAACTGATAGGCCTATTAAGGCTATTAACCAGTTAACTAACCTGAATTTTACGGTGCGAGAAAGCGAAGCAGCCTTAACGTTTTTTAGGAAACCTCACCCACGAGCGGGATGAGGTTTCTTGAAGCTATTACAAATTAAATAAAAAGTTTCATTTGAATTTAAAAACATGCCCCATCTCATAGGGGACATGTTTCATTGAATTTTTCTGTTCTTTTTAAATTTTTTCATAAAGCGCTTCAATCCCCCTGAGGAAACTCCGTGCCTCAGGGAGATTGAAGCGCTCTTTTGCGCGCGTGTGCAAACTGTGCGCTAGGCCTGGCTTTCCCTCCTCCACCCGCCCGCACAGGTAGCGCTTAGCGCTGCCACTTGCAATCTACGCAGGGCAAGGATTAATTGGCCGGCCCACATTAAATCACGGTGCGGAGCCGATTGCGAGTGGCGGGTGGTGCGTGGCTTCAGGACGCCCCCCCACCCCCCCGTCCGCTCTCGCCAAGCCCGCCCGACGAATAGAAAATCCTGGCCCAGGTGTGGCTGCTGTGGAACTTTGCATCAGGTAAGGCAGAGAGGCCATTTAAGTTGGTGAGAGTGGCATTTGCTGCAGGTAAACTTGCTTTCCTTGGCTCAATACTCACAGCATGCAGCACAATTACTTACATTTCAGGAGCCTTCTCTGCAATCTTCTGATTAATTTCGGAGCCCCAAGTGTGGCCCTTGTTCAATTGGGTGAAGCAGAGAGGCCATTTTTAAGTCAGTGAGAGAGGCATTCGCTGCAGTTTAAATTGCTGTCTTTGGCTCAGGGACTTTATTAGCAAAAATTACAAAGTCTTTCAGGAGGAAAGGGGAAGCCAGCAGGTGCTGACTCCGCAATCTTCTGATTAATTTTTGAGTCCCAAGTGCAACCATTTTTCAACCTTACATCAGGTGGAAGCAGAGACGCTATTTTAAAGTTGAATGAAATTGTCTGAAGCTTGTGATTTAGCACTTCAAACCTTTGGAATTACACTTAAATACGTGTCAAAAAAGCCTAGCAAGTGATGCTCGTGAACCTGTTGCTGCTAAGAAAACAATAAAGCTATTGAAATTAGAGGTTTTAAAATGTTTTGAAGCTGGAGAACAAGCACCCAAATTGGTAGAGCACTTTGGCTATCCCATAAGACCATAAGACCATAAGACAAAGGAGCAGAAATTAGGCCATTCGGCCCATCGAGTCTGCTTCACCATTCAATCATGGCTGATAAGTTTCTCAACCCCATTCTCCCACCTTCTCCCCGTAGCCTTTGATCCCCTTACCAATCAAGAACCCATCTATCTCGGTCTTAAATACATTCAATGACCTGGTCTCCACAGCCTTCTGTAGCAACAAATTCCATAGATTCAACACTCTCTGGCTAAAGAAGTTTCTCCTCATCTCTGTTCTAAAAGGTCTTCCCTTTACTCTGAGGCTGCGCCCTCGGGTCCTAGTCTCTTCTACTAATGGAAACATCTTCCCCACGTCCACTCAATCCAGGCCTTTCAGTATTCTGTAAGTTTCAATCAGATCCCCCCTCATCCTTCTAAACCCCATCGAGTATAAATCCAGAGTCTTCAAACGTTCTTCATATGTTAAGCCTTTCATTCCTGAGATCATTCTCGTGAACCTCCTCTGGACCCTCTCCAGGGCCAGCATATCCTTCCTGAGATACGGGGCCCAAAATTGCTCACAATATTCTAAATGTGGTCCGACCAGAGCCTTATAAAGCCTCAGCAGTACATCCCTGCTTTTATATTCTAGTCCTCTCGAAATAAATGCCAACATTGCATTTGCCTTCCTAACTACCGACTCAACCTGCAAGTTAACCTTAAGAGAATCCTGGACAAGGACTCCCAAGTCCCTTTGCACTCCAGATGTCTGAATTCTCTCCCCATTTAGATCTATGCCTCTATTCTTCCTACCAAAGTGCATGACCTCACAATTCCCCACGTTGTATTCCATCTGCCACTTCTTTGCCCATTCTCCTAACCTGTCCAAATCCTTCTGCAGCCTCCCCGCCTCCTCAATACTACTTGGCCCTCCATCTATCTTTGTATCATCTGCAAACTTAGCCAGAATGCCCTCAGTTCCTTCATCTAGATCATTAATGTATAAAGTGAAAAGTTGTGGCCCCAACACTGACCCCTGCGGAACTCCACTAGTCACCGGCCGCCATCCTGAGAAGGACCCCCTTATCCCCACTCTCTGCCTCCTGCCAGACAACCAATCTTCTATCCATGCTAGTACCTTGCCTCTAACACCATGGGCTCTTATCTTACTGAGCAGCCTCCTGTGCGGCACCTTGTCAAAGGCCTTCTTGAAGTCCAAGTAGATAACATCCATTTGCTCTCCTTTGTCTAACCTACTCATTACCTCCTCAAAGAATTCTAACAGATTTGTCAAGCATGACCTCCCCTTGATGAAACCATGCTGACTTTGCTCTATTTTACCATGCACTTCCAAGTATTCTGAAATCTCATCCTTAATAACGGACTCTAAAATCTTACCAACGACCGAGGTCAGGCTAATCGGCCTGTAATTTCCCATCTTTTGCCTCACTCCCTTCTTAAACAGGCAGGGTTACATTAGCAATTTTCCAGTCCTCTGGGACCCTCCCTGAGTCCAGTGATTCCTGAAAGATCACCACTAACGCCTCCATTATCTCTTCAGCTATCTCTTTCAGAACTCTGGGGTGTAATCCATCTGCTCCAGGTGATATATCCACCTTCAGACTTTTCAGTTTTCCTAGCACCTTCTCCTTGGTAATGGCCACCATACTCACCTCTGCCCCCACCCCCCGCACCCCCCCTCCCCCACCACCCCCCCCCAACTCTCTTGAACTTTGGGGATGTTACTCATGTCTTCCACTGTAAAGACTGACACAAAGTACCTATTCAGTTCCTCCACCATTTCTTTGTTCCCCACTACTACTTCTCCAGCGTCATTTTCCAGCGGCAGCAATGTCCACTTTTGCCTCTCTCTTACCCTTTATATATCTAAAAAGCTCTTGCAATCTTCTTTTATATCACTGGCTAGTTTACCCTCATATTTAATCTTCTCCCTCCTTATTTCTTTTTTAGTTGTCCTCTGTTGGTCTTTGTTGGCTTCCCAATCCCCTGGTTTCCCACTGCTCTTCACCGCATTGTATGCTTTCTCTTTAGCTTTTATGCTGTCCCTGACTTCCCTTGTCAGCCATGGTTGCCTCGTCCTCCCTTTAGTATGCTTCTTCTTCCTAGGGATGAATTTTTGTTGTGTCTCCCAAGTTACTCCCAGAAACTCCTGCCATTGCTGTTCCACTGTCTTTCCTGCTAGGCTCATCTCCCAGTCAATTCTGGCCAGCTCCTCCCTCATGCCTCTGTAGTTGCCTTTATTCAACTGTAATACCGTTACATCTGATTCCAGCTTTTTCCTCTCAAAATGCAGGGTAAATTCTATAATATTATGGTCACTTCCTCCTAAGGATCCCTTCACCTTAAGCTCCCTTATCAAATCTGCCTCGTTACAAATCACCAAATCTAGAATTGCCTGTTCCCTAGTGGGCTCCACTACAAGCTGCGCCAAAAAGCCATCTCATAGACATTCCACAAATTCCTTTTCTTGGGACCCCCTTACAACAATACAAACAATCAAAGAAAACAAGCAAAGTGTTACATCTTTAAACTCTACCAAGGTAGGTCAGACTAGAAGCAGCAAAATGGACAACATAGAAAGACATTTGGCAGTCTGGATCGAAGACCAAATGCAAAGTGTCTCTTAGTTTTTAAAAGGGAAACCATGCTTGACAAATTTACTGGAATTTTTCGATAACGTAACTAATAGAGTTGATGAGGGGGAGCCAGTGGATGTAGTGTATTTGGACTTTCAGAAGGTTTTCAACAAAGCCCCACATAAGAGATTAGCATGTAAAATTAAAGTGCATGGGATTGGGGGTAGTGTATTGAGATGGATAGAAAACTCGTTGGCAGACAGAAAACAAAGTGTAGGAATAAACGGGTCTTTTTCCAAATGGCAGGCAGTGATAGTGGGGTACCGCAGGGTTCGCTACTGGGACCCCAGCTATTCACAATATATATTAATGATTTAAATGAGGGAACTAAATGTAATATCTCCAAATTTGCAGATGACACAAAGCTGGGTGGAAGGGTGAGCTGTGAGAAGGATGCAGAGATGCTTCAGTGTGATTTGGACAAGCTGAGTGAGTGGGCAAATGCATGGCAGATGCAGCATAATGTGGATAAATGTGAGGTTATCCACTTTGGTAGCAAAAACAGGAAGGCAGATTATTATCTGAATGGCTATAAATTGAGAGAGGGGAATGTGCAATGAGACCTGCGTGTCCTCGTACACCAGTTGTTGAAGGTAAGCATGCCGTTGCAGCAGGCAGTAAAGAAGGCAAATGGTTGGTTGGCCTTCATAGCGAGACGATTCGAGTACAGGAGCAGGGATGTCTTGCTGCAATTATGCAGGGCCTTGGTGAGACCAACCCTGGAATATTTTGTGCAGTTTTGGTCTCCTTATCTGAGGAAGGATGTTCTTGCTATAGAGGGAGTGCAGCGAAGGTTTACCCGACTGATTCCTGGGATGGTGGGACTGACATATGAGGAGAGATTGAGTCGGTTAGAATTATATTCGCTGGAGTTCAGAAGAATGAGGGGGGATCTCATTGAAACCTATAGAATTCTAACAGGACTAGACAGGGTAGATGCAGGAAGGACGTTCTCGATGATGGGGGAGTCCAGAACTAGGGGCACAGTCTGAGGATGCGGGGTAAACCATTTAGGACTGAGATGAGGAGAGATTTCTTCACCCAGAGAGTGGTGAGCCTGTGGAATTCGTTACCACCGAAAGTAGTTGAGGCCAAAACATTGTATGTTTTCAAGAAAGAGCTAAATATAGATCTTGGGGTGAAAGGGATCAAAGGATATGGGGAGAAAGCGGGAGCTAGCTATTGAGTTGGATGATCAGCCAATAATGAATGGCAGAGCAGTCCTGAAGGGCCAAATGGCCTACTCCTGCTCCTAGTTTCTATGTTTCTATGAATTCCAAAGATTCACAACTTTCTGAATGAAAAAAAATTATCATCTCAGTCCTATCCTGAAACCATACCTCCTAATTCTACATCCTCCAATGAGGGCAAACAGCCTCTGATTGCATTCCCTGTCAAGTTCCCTCAGAATCTTATATGTTTCTATGGCACTCTTGGAAGACCCATGTTCATTCTGACAGCTGTACTTAGCTGACAGTGGGATTAACAGAAAAATAAAACCATTTGATCTAATATGTTTCTCCTTTATCAATCACATCAATTCCAAACCAGATTAGCCAAAATGAGAATTAGGGCTTCAGAACAACTTGGTCTTCACTAATAATTAATGCATTGCACATCTGGAAACATCTTTGTAAACATATTGTAATTAGTATCAATCTGTATATCTCACTAATAAACTCATTTTACACATCACTATTATTAGAATATAGTCTATACTGTCTTTATTGCATTACTATGTTATATAGTATTTGCTCTTATATAGTTTTTCAAAGCTGATGAGAGTGGTAAATATCTGTTTAAAATTTCAAAGCTATTGTGAAGAAATTGAAGATGTTGCTTTCATCCCACCAAGTGTCTAGAGGGACTTTTTAAGTAAAAATGCTGGGTGGAAGAACAGACCCACGATGCAGGGCCCCACTGAAATTATTTTTAATTCACTCTCAGGATGTGGCCATTTCTGGCAAAGCCAGCACTTATTACCCACCTGTAATTAACTTTGAGAAGGTGATGGTGAGTCACCTTCTTGAAACATTGTAATCGTTCTGATGAAGGCATTTGCTCAATGTTTTGAGGTAGGGAATTCCAGGATTTTGACCCAGTGAACATGAATATGTGGTGATGCATGCCTAAGCCAAAATGGTGTATGATTATGAGGGGATGTTGGCCTTTATAGTGTTCCCATGTATCGGATGCTCGTGTTCTTCTAGGTGGTTAGGTGGTGGGGGTGCTTTCGAGAAAGACTTATCAAATTGCTGCAGTGCATCCTGTAGATATTACACACTGCAGCCACAGAGCACCTTCCATGAACTCCAACATGTTCATTGTGCAGACTGACCATATCCTGTCCTACACTAAGTCCCACTCATCCATCACTTTGAAATTCATGAACTACATTGGCTTCCAATTGCCCAATATATTAAATTTGAAACCCTCATCCTTACTGTCAGCTGTCTCTGCACCCAAATTCCACACTCTCTCTGAAACCTCCTCTCCTGTTATATCACTACTGCACCCTTCGGCCATCCAACTCTTGCCCTTTGTGCATCCCTTCACTCTGTCACAGCTGCTGAAGCCCACATTCTGCTTAGTTTAAACCCCTGGAATTTCCTCCACATTTCCACTTCTCTTCCCCTTTTCTAAAGCCTTCCCAAAATCCCTTTTTCAACCAAACTTTCTGCCTACTCTAGTATTTCCTCCCACTATGGCTCAGCCTTTATCCTCTTACCTACCTTCATATTCATAATGCCTTGATGTGTTTCTAGCCTCAGTTTTAGTGTAAGTTGCCGTCATTGGTTGTTGACCTTCCAGTATCACTTTTTTTTAACATTGGCACGTGGGATGAATCTGCTATTGACCCAGATGCAAAACTGGAGTAATAGAATTACAAATAGTTCTTGTACCATACTTCAGAACAGAGGTCAGCAAAGCTTGTGAGTACAAAGTGTTATAGGGCAAACATGTTAATAAAATTTCTAATTTCTCCTGCAGAAACCACAAAAATTGTATTCTCACAAAAATAAGTTTACTATTAAATGAAAATATCCTTTCTTTTCCAAGTTTATAAGTATGTCCAGGTTGATTAATTCAGCTTAAAGTTTGAAAAGTAAGGATTTCATAAGTATGTTATATTTATGAAATGATACCTGGAGTTTATTTTGAATTGCACTGAGAAATGTCTAACTTTCTTAGTTTCTGAACAATTTATTTAAACGATGGGAAGGCAACTTTAGAGCATAAAATAACAATTAGAAAGGTGGTTTTGTTTTATTATTAAATAAAGGTCATTTCAAACAATTGTAGGGAATGACAACTGTTAGAATCATTTAACAGTCATGTATGCCTTCAAATGTGACTAAAATCAATGTTAGACTGTTTACTGTGAGCTATTTATAAATAAAACTTAACTGCTTGCGGGGACTATGTATTTTTGACAGTAAAGCTGTGATCCAAGTTGAATGATGTTTTCATTATGCCATCTACTGTAGGAAACAAATCGTGCAAATCTGCTCTTCATTAAATACATAGAAATACATACACATTATGAACAGAAGCAGACCATTTGACCCAACCAGTCCAATGCTGGTATTTGCACTCTCCACAAACAAACAGTTCTCCACAAACAAACAGTTCTAACCACATTTACCTACCCCTAAATCCCTTTAACCCCTATTTATTTATTCACATAGCCAATCTAATTATTTTAATGCGTAAGCAATAAAAGATATATTTACATTTTTCACATCTTATTGAGCTACTGAAACACCTGAAGGTACTTCACACTGCAGTGAACTTTTCTTTCGTCAATGGAATGTGTGCGTCGCTGACAAAGCCAGCATTTGTTGCCCATCCCTAATTGCCCCTGAACTGAGTGGCTTGCTAGGCCATTTCAGAGTACAGTCAACCATATTGCTGTGGTTGACATTGTGGGTCTGGGGTCACATGTAGGCCAGGCAAGGTAAGGATGGAAGATTTCCTTTCCTAATGGACATTAGTGATTCAGATGGGTTTTTACAAAATGTCAATGATAGTTTCAAGGCCACCATTACTGACACCAGCTTTATATGTTTTATTAATTGAATTCAGATTCCACCAGCTGCCATGGTGAGATCTAAACCCCTGTCCTCAGAGTGTTAGCTTAGTCCTCTGTACAGTGATGATACAACTGTGCCAGCCTCTCCCCCATGATGGTAGCATTGATTATACAGTATGTTAAATATTTCTTGAGTTGGCTGATCTGACACCAGGATCCTGTTAACTAACTATGGGCTGTTAGTCATCTCTGAAAAATCAAAAAAATTTCAATAAATACCCAACATCCCCAGGGGCAAAAAAATCCTTAGGATCCTGGCAATCATTGGTGGGAAACCCAACAGTACCAACCCCCAGAAACTAGCAGAAAACCAGTTGCTTTGATTGATTCCCACCCCATGGAAAAGATATCCAGTCTGCTTGGGAGGCGGTAACAGAAATTCTCCATGCAGTATCCACCACTCAGAGAGCCTGAGGAAGAAGATTTTGTTGCAGAATCTCTCAGGAGTCATCATTTCCCTATACCAAGTAAAAGAAAGCACTTGCATTTATATAGCATCTTATCTTGCCCTCAGGATTTCCCAAAGCACTTTACAATCAATGGTTGCTTTTTGAAATCCAATTACTATAGCTAAATGAGACAGACAATATGTACACGGCAAGCAGCGAAAGACATGATTGACCAGTTAATCATTTTTTTGGTGATGTAGGTTGAGGGAAGAAAATTGGACAGAACCCTGCAAGAATTCTCTTCTTCAAACAGTGCATAGGAGAAAGCAGTTAGAACCTCAGTTTAGTGCCTCATCTAAAAAGTTTACATCTCTGCAATATAGTGCTCCCTCAGTATCTAACTGATCTACCAGCCTAATTTGGGATTAAACCTCTGGTGGGCCTTGAATTCACACCTTTCTGAGCCTTTGTCAAGGTTCCATCCAGTTGTAACAAGCTAACACTTGGATGGTCAAAAATACTACAATAAGTTTTATTTCTACCTGTTCATCTTGATTAAGGACACACAAAAGCACTAAGGACGGAACTTTACTCCAGCGGGATTTTACGGTCCCGCCGAAGTCAATGGACTTCAGAATAGCTCACTGCATTTTACAGCCCTGCTCCCGCCACAGCAGGGCCATAAAGTCCCCCCCCTAAGAGAACTGTATAGCTCTTTCATAGCTTAACACATCTATCCTTACTGTACCAGAGCAAATTTTTGAACTATGACTCTGAACTGTAACAATTGTTGCATTTACATTGATAAAGGTGCCTCAAAGTAAACTTCAGATAAACATAGCTGTGTGATGCACGTTTGTTTATTTACACCCACTGGAATGTGGTAAAGGAACCTAGGTGTCATTGTTGTATACTTTGTAACATCTCAAAAAACTATTTCTCTTTTCTTAACTGTCAGCATTCATAATATATTTAAGAAAGCAATGCATAACAGGAGGGCGAAAACTACATGCAAAGAAGGGCTTTAAGTGAACTTGAAGACTATTGTCAAAATCTCAGAGATTGAGATCAGAGGAGTGTGGGAAGGATAAACGTGAGGCCTCCCTCAGGAGTCAGGACCACCCTTTTCCTGTTACCCTTTATCCCTCTGTTTACAAATTCAAAAACTACACCATGATATACATCGTCATGCCAGTTATATTTGAAGGGGTGTTTTGCTGCCATAATTCTAGTCTGTATTTCTTTACAGTTTATGTAGAGGCCCCTCCAACATCTACCAGTGTCATTAATACCACCTGACAGAAGCATTAGTGCCGTTAATTCTACCCCAAGTGGACTGTATAAGTGAATATTTCCAAATAAAGACACTTATAATAAAATACACAAGTGACATTCTGAAACCACAGACACTTCCAAATTATTAACTAAGGGCAGCCTTCAAAGCACCAAGCCCTGATGTCACATTTTAAAATGGTCAAAGTACATGCTGTTTAAAGGTCATGATGATCAATAGATTGTTACTGACTTCCCTTTTGTCCTGCTTGTAGTGAGGCTTAAATTATCCCTTGAGCTGTTTCGCCTGACTCCAAAAGGAACTTTGTTGACAAGGTTGGCAGAAGATGCACACATACTGATCCCACATGGGCCTAGAAAATGCGCATGCACCCCACCCCATAATTAACCGTCATCTGAATGTGTCGTAAGGAACAAGTTTCACTCTACAGGCACGGCACTTACATCAGTTTTCGTCTAAATTGATCTTCTTAGCATTGCCACAACTGATTAGGTGCTGATCATAAGTGTAATTCTAGTTCTTCAAGATTGCTAGAAAAATGTTTACAGTACATACAATGACCATTTTAAAAATAAGGACACTGCAAAAAAAATGACAACAAATACTAATCTGTTAGGCATTTTTTATTTACAGGTTTCATTGTATATCCAATGCCTCCTCCACCTGCTCCATGGCTAGGCCTTTCTGTATCTATATTCAGCTTCTGTTCTTGGCTGTCAGGTCTCCAAATTCTTTGATTCTTGGGAGTCTGTTTTCTCATTCAAATAATCCAGGCATAGTTTGAGGTCAGAGTGAAGCACATGAGTAGAAGTATGTAGTCGTGGCAATACATTAGCAGCAAGCTGCTCATGACCTTCCCTATTTAGATCTCACAGGGTTTGCATATGAATAAAAGTGACTATCTGAGCACAGTCATTATCTAGGCATTTGGATCAAGCCAAACTGCTGTCTAAAGTCTAATTTCAATAGATTTCTGCAATGTAGCCTCCAGCCATGAAGATCTTTCATACAGGGAGACATCAATGCTTTTAACTCCTTTTATGGGGGCACAAACTGACCTCAGCATTAATCACAGGTTGCTTCTATGCAGATCAGTGGGAATGTTGAAGGTATGCCTGGTAGTAAGGATCTGGACACAGTAGGCACAATGAAGAAACTGCTTTTGCAGATGTTATGACACAGCAGTTGGTAGTGGCTGAGTTGTTTAAATCCCAGAGGGAAACTTGAACAACTGTCATAACCTATATTTTCAGTTGGAATGTTGGAGGTGCAGCTCTGAGTTCAGGAATAAGACCATCAGAGGTTTTTTATATAAAACTAAATTAAACATTTATTAATTTAAAAACAAATTAAACACATACACATGTTTACAAATTACTACCATAATAACTTTTTAACAAATCCCCAAATTAATCACTCCTAGTAAATCTTCACCAAGGCAATAATAACCCATAGACTTTAAACAGGCATCAGGCAAAGCACGTTTGACCTTACAAATTCAAAATGATGTTCCTTGCAATTTGGTGCTTTTGCAAACACTGTTGTAGGCTTATAGGCTGGTTAGATCTTAAATGCCTCTGACTTATACACACAAACTCCTTTCTGTTTATAGCTAGTTTTTCTTTTGAATGTAAATTTTCCATTGTATTACTAGGGACAGAATTTTGCCCTTGGCGGGGGTGCTCAGTGGGGGTGGGCAGGTATGGTCGGGAAGTGACTGCCATCCACAATCAGCACCGCACCGTGATTTTACTCCGGCCGGCCAATTAAGGCCCACCCAGCGTAGAACGTAAGCAGCAGTGCTGAGCGCTGCCTGTGCAGGCGGGGAAGGAGAGCGAGCAAGCCTAGTGCAAACTTTGTGCATGTGCGCGAATGAGCGCTTCAATCTCCCTGAGGCATGGGGCTGCCTCAGGGAGGTGAATTGCTGTTTAAAAAAACCAATGAACACAATAACAAGGTCGTAAAACATGTCCCCTCATGTGACTCTGTCACATGAGCAGGGACATGTTTTTAATTCAAGTGTAAAGTTTTTATTTTATTTTTATTTGCTTTAGGAAACCTCATCCCACCCATGGAGGAGGTTTCCTAAAAAGTGCAAAGGCCACTTGGCATTTTTGCCTGCACACCAACCATGAGGTTGGACAGGCAGCGTAAATTTGAATGCAATTACCTTCTTAGTAGCCTTAGTAGGCCTTTTAATTGTTGGTGGTCACATTGCTCTGGTGCGTACCTGCCAAACGAAATATCGCAGGACTACACGATGATGTCGGGACTCCCACCCAAAACATCATTTTACGCTCGACCGGGTCAGGCACACCCCTGCCCGCTGAGTTCAATATTCTTCACAGAATCACAGAATCACAGAGTGCAGAAGAGGCCCTTTGGCCCATCAAGTTTGCACCGATATGTGAGAAACACCTGACCTACCTACCTAATCCCATTTACCAGCACTTGGCCCATTACCTTGAATGTTATGACATGCCAAGTACTCATCCAGGTGCTTTTTAAAGGATGTCAGGCAACCCGCCTCCACCACCCTCCCAGGCAGCGTGTTCCAGACCGTCACCACCCTCTGGATAAAAAAGTTTTTCCTCACATCCCCCCTAAACCTCCTGACCCTCACCGTGAATTTGTGGCCCCTCGTGACTGACCCTTCAACTAAGGGGAATAGCTGCTCCCTATCTACCCTCTCCATGCCCCTCATAATCTTGTACACCTTGATCAGGTTGCCCCTCAGTCTTCTCTGCTCCAACGAAAACAACCCAAGTCTATCCAACCTCTCTTCATAACTTAAATGTTTCATCCCAGGCAACATCCTAGTGAATCTCCTCTGCAACCCCTCCAGTGCAATCACACCCTTCCTATAATGTGGCGACCAGAACTGCACACAGTACTCCAGCTGTGGCCTCACCAACGTTCTGTACAACTCTAACATGCCCTCCCTACTTTTGTAATCTATACCTCGATTAATAAAGGCAAGTATCCAATATGCCTTTCTCACCACCCCACTAATATGCCCCCCCGCCTTCAGAGATCTATGGACACATACGCCAAGGTCCCTTTGTTCCTCAGAACTTCCTAGTGTCATGCCGTTCATTGAATACTTCCTTGTCAAATTACTCCTTCCAAAGTGTATCACCGCACACTTTTCAGGGTTAAATTCCAACTGCCACTTATCTGCTCATTTGACCATCCCAACTATATCTTCGTGTAGCCCAAGACACTCAACCTCACTGTTAACCACCCGGCCAATCTTTGTGTCATCCGCAAACTTACTAATCCTACCCCCTACATAGTCATCTATGTAATTTATATAAATGACGAATAATAGGGAACCCAGCACATATCCCTGTGGTACGCCAGTGGACACTGGCTTCCAGTCACTAAAGCAGCCTTCTGTCATCACCCTCTGTCTCCTACAACTAAACCAATTTTGAACCCACCTTATCAAATTAGTCTGTATCCCATGTCCATTTGCCTTCTTTATAAGTTTCCTATGTGGGACCTTGTCAAAGGCTTTGCTGAAATCCATACAAACTACATCAACTGCACTACCCTCATCTACACATCTGGTCACCTCCTCAAAAAAATTCAATCAAATTTATTAGGCATGACTTCCCTCTGACAAAGCCATGCTGACTATCCCTGATCAAACCTTGCCTCTCTAAGTGGAGATAGATTCTCTCCTCCAGAATTTTCTCCAATAGTTTCCTTACCACTAATGTGACATTCACTGGTCTGTAGTTCCCTGGCTTATCTCTACAGCCCTATTGTTATTGTTTTTACACACCTCCGCAAATTGTGCACATATTTGCTCCTCAATTTCCCGCTGACTATCTGGGGGTCTATAATAAACACCTAACAATATGGCCACCCCTTTTTTATTTCTAAGCTCTAGCCACAAATCATTCGATGCCCCCTCCAAGATATCATCTCTCCTTACTGCAGTAACTGACTCCTTAACTAATAATGCAATGCCCCCTCCTCTTTTAGCCACTCCCCTGTCTCGCCTGAAAATTCTATATCTGGAATGTTGAGCTGCCAATCCAGCCTTAGGTTTTTAATTTTACATCTCCGAGCAATAATATCCTTTCATTCCATCAATTTTATTAGTAATAAAAACACATTGCTTTGTGTCTACCAAATAGGTGCAAGATTTTACTCCCACTCTTGAATGCTTTATTCAACAAATGCAAATTTACGCTTTACCTTTTATCCTCCTTACATTTATCTAATTAACATCTCAAAACTACTATACCTCAAAGCATCCAGACTAGCTGTCTTTAATCCAATTAAGACACACACAGTCAAATGCATAGGCTCAGACCCCACTACAATTCCATTTTAAAAATAATTTCCAATAGCATTATAGATATTAATATCTCTTCATGACACAGGACAATTCCATTCCTACCCACCCATCTCATTCCCTCAAAGGCTGGAAGTGTGCTGGAAGAGGGCAACTTCTGCAGCATCGGACTGAGCCAACTTATGATCCAACACAAGAAAACAGTTCATCAACTCAGTCCCAAACAGCTCTAACTCATAGCCACTGGGTTAGGTTCCAGAAGACAGACAGCATACACTATCATCAAAAGGGATTGGACTAGACACGTACACTGATCATGTCTAGGGTATGAAATCTGCTCCCACTTTAATTAAGTTTTATCCCAAGAGTGTACTATTGAAGGTAATAACAAATCGAAGGATGGCTAATAACTTTATTGTATAAGGTGAAGGGGTAAGTTGTTGGTGATGGGGTACTGGGTTACTACATTGTACACAAAACAGTTACTGAATGAGGCAGCTGAGGCACGTGGGGAAGGTGTCATCTAAGCATAGCCCAAGGCACTATTACCATGCCATCATTCAAAGTCATTGTCAGTGCCACCCCCCTACCCTTTACACTGGTTGGACCTTCTCTACCTGGTCAGTGGCTATGCTGAATCAGGGCTCAAGGAAGTAAAATATATTATTTGAGTCTGCCTTCTCCTTCATATAACCCAGGGATGAAGGATAAAGGAATTGTAGCTGGGAAGCAGACATTCACCAGCATGATTCAGTGTTGCTGGAAGTTGAACAACCTGGAACTAAACAGAGTGAAGCTCCTGCAAGTCATGAACTCCATGGCATTGTGTAGGTGCATCAATAACACTCCAGACATGTGAATCTTAGAACACAGAAGTTAGAGATTTGTCCAAAATCAGCCAACACTGATTTTCAATGAAGAAACCTGTGAAGCAGTTTTTCCTACTTAATAACAAATATAAGGATTTATCTTGATCTTAATTATAAATAATAGTTTAACAATTTACAAAAAATATATCTTCACAGATAGAGTACTAAAATTGAACATGTCATATAAAGGCAATGAAACATCACCCTCTGGTGGACATATGAAAGAAGTTTAACAGTCTCAGCTCAAGAATTGTCTTATTATCTTAAAATATTTATTCCTGAGTTTAGAACTATTACATTATAAGTATAGTTTCCAAATATTTTATAATTATTTTTTAATCTTAAAAGAATGCTAGTCTGACCTTTGTAACTTTGATGAATGCAACTGCATCCTTAAAAGCATCCAAGATGTCAAGTTATGTTTTGGCTGGAGATGTATTGCTGCCAATATAATCTTACACCCAAAGGAGTTTTGAGTATTTAATACTTTTGAGTTATGCAGCATTTTAAGAAATGCATATAAACAATGATGGTCTTTGTAACCTTAAAGTGTGAAAACAAATCAAATGATTCAAGTAGCAAAACATTTATTTGTCATCCACTCTATACAGCTGGTGGATTAATTATTACAAAGACTCATTTTGAAAATTAGGCATTTCAAGATTACTCACTCCACTCATTTACAGAGATTAACTTTTCTTTAAACTAACAGATGTCATATTCCCCCTCCTACCCCCAACCATTCCCCAACGACCCCTGCCAATTTCTCTGAAAATACTAAATCATAATTAGGTCTCTTTGATGGACGGGAAATATGTCAAGATTGAAAATATCACAATGGCTAAGACCATTCTGCTATTATCTTTAAATGCAAAACTGCACCACTTCAGACTACTTTGGCTGGCTTGATGTAAACCTAGTTGACAGTTTTGTTGTCAAAATGTAAACAAAATAGGTCTAAGTGTGAACAAATTATCTACCCCTTAACCTGGAAAGCTACAGAAAATATTAATGCAGCAACTGAGGTTACCCTGCTATACAAATCAATGTCTGATACATCAAGGCCTCCAAGTCTTCCCACAGTCTTTGCCTGCCAGGAATATCACATGCCACCCAAAAAGAGGGAGGACCAGCACAGAGTGCCTCAAGACTGCAGACCAGTGTCAAATTAAATTCAGCTACTTCATCAGGGCAGTACAGGTAACTCTGGACAATCTTCCTTATCATGCTTGCTTGGTCACCAACACAATCTTTGCCATCTTAAATCAACAATTGCACAACTAATCCCTCATATCGCTCTCTAGGATGCATCTCTAACTCAGAATCTTGAGCTATGTCTACACAGCTCCTTTTATGGCAATAATTACAAGTACAACCTAAACCGCCCCCCCTCTACTTTAGCAGGCTGATATTCCAACTCTTATTTTAGCTTACCCAATCTTAACTTCTACTCTGCAACAGTAAGAAGACTATGACTAAAAGGAGAAAAGGCACGGAATACATTTCTTCCTCTTTGACTATAATGATGACTATGAGGAGGACCAGGCTATACAGGGGTCATTGAACCATGCACAACTTCTCAGATACTGAAGCAGTCCATATCCATATGCATTAAGACCCACTGTCTGAGACAGTGTTGCGGGAAGTTGAACCACCTGGAACTAAACAGAGTGAAGCTCCTGCAAGTCATGAACTCCATGGCATTGTGTAGGTGCATTAATAACATTCCAGACATGTGAATCTTAGAACACAGAAGTTAGAGATTTGTCCAGGAACTCCAAGAGGTGAAGAGCCAGCAAGCCTCGCTCTTTGCCTCGGAGGCCTCCAAGATCATCTTCCGTTCCAGAGTCCGCTCCGTGGAGCAGGATGAGACGTGCTCACGTTTCTGCTTCTAAAAGGTACACAGAGAGAGCTCTGTGATTAGCAGCCTGAAGGAAGAAGATGGCTCAGTAAAGTCATCACAGTCCGACATTTTGAGGATCAGCAAATCCTTCTATGCCGGATTATATGACGTGAAGCCCACAGACAGCACGGCCTCCCAGTCCTTCCTGTCCTCTATCATGGAGGTCTTAGACGACAGTACACGGGAGAGTCTGGACAAAGCACTAACTCCTGACGAATTGACTGAGGCTTTGAGTCCTTCGAGAAGAGTAAAACTCCCGGAAGCGACGGCTTACCGGCGGAGTTGTATTCGGCTCTGTGGACTGGATCGGCCCAGACCTGCTAGAAGTGTACGAGAGTATGCTCCTGGCCGGCAGTATGTCAGAATCCATGAGGAAAGGCATTATCACCCTCATCTACAAGCACAGGGGGAAAGGGAGGAAATTAGAAATTGGCGACCCATTTCACTGTTGAATGTGGACTATAAAATTCTGTCCAAGGTCATTGCCAATCGGGTCAAATCCGCTCTGGAATTGGTGATCCACCCTGACCAGACCTGCACTGTGCCAGGCAGGAAGATCTCTGACAGCCTCGTGCTGCTCAGGGATACGATTGCCTATGTGCAGGACAGGGGTGTGGACACCTGCCTCATCAGCCTGGATCAGGAGAAGGCCTTTGACAGAATACCGCACACCTACATGGTGGATGTGCTCTCCAAAATGGGGTTTGGGGAGGGAATTCGCAATTGGATCCAACTGCTCTACACTAACATCAGTAGTGCAGTCTCAATCAATGGGTGGGAATCAGATAGCTTTCCTATTAAATCTGGAGTCAGGCAGGGCTGCCCTCTCTCGCCTGTTCTTTTCATGTGTTGCATAGAACGCTTTGCTGAGTCCATCAGGAAGGATCCGGGCATAAGAGGAGTGACGATCCCAGGTAGTGGAGGCACTCAGATCAAAGTCTCCCTGTACATGGATGATGTCGTCGTTTTCTGCTCGGATCCGCTGTCGGTGCACAGACTTATCCACATCTGCGACCAGTTTGAACTGGCCTCGGGAACCAAGGTAAATCGTGGGAAGAGCGAGGCTATGTTCTTTGGGAAATGGGCTGATCGATCCTTTGTCCCCTTCACTGTCAGGGCTGACGGCCTGAAGGTGCTGGGGATATGGTTCGGAGGGACCAGGGCACGCATTAGAAACTGGAAGGAGCGAGTGTCTATGGTGAAAAGGAAACTGGGTATGTGGGAGCGACGCTCCCTCTCCATTGCGGGTAAGAACCTGGTCATCAGGTATGAGGCACTCTCGCTGTTGCTGTACGTGGCGCAGGTCTGGCCCATTCCACACTCATGTGTGGTGGCAGTCACCCAAGCCATCTTCCGCTTTATCTGGAGGTCGAAAATGGATCGTGTCCGCAGGGACATGATGTACAAGCCTCTAGATAAAGGGGGAAAAAACGTGCCCAACATCGCCCTCATACTGATGGCCACCTTTGTGTGTGGCTGCATCAAGCGGTGCGTAGACCCTCAGTATGCAAACACCAAGTGTCACTACATGCTGAGGTTCTACCTGTCCCCGGTGTTGCCAAGGATGGGTCTGGCCACGATGCCGCGGAACGCTCCAAGTAGTTGGACCGTGCCGTACCACCTGTCCCTCGTGGGAAAATTTATGCAGAGAAACACCTCCGACCACAAGTCCATCAGGCAGTGGTCGGCACATAACGTCTTAAAGGCCCTGAGGGAAAAGGAGAGGGTGGATCCTGTGGGATGGTTCCCTGAGCAGACTGACAAAGTCATTTGGCAGAATGCCTCATCAGCAAAACTTTCCAACAAACACCAAGATGTAGCTTGGCTGGTGGTGAGAAAGGCCCTCCCTGTAAGATCCTTCCAACATGCCAGGAGTCTCAACCCCTCTGCACGTTGCCCTCGAGGAGGCTGTGGTGGGGAAGAGACCGTTGTTCACCTCCTTGTAGATTGTGTCTTTGCGAAGAAGGTCTGGAGAGAGATGCAGTGGTTTCTGTCGAGATTCATCCTGAGCAATTCTGTGACAGAGGACTCTGTGCTCTACGGGCTGTTCCCAGGGACACACACCGAGACAAACATCAACTGCAGCTGGAGGATCATCAACTCGGTGAAAGACGCTCTTTGGTCTGCCCGAAACTTGTTGGTTTTCCAGCGCAAAGAGTTGTCCCCGAACGAGTGTTGCAGACTGGCACATTCCAAGGTCCAGGACTACGTGCTGAGGGACACAGTTAAGCTTGGGGCAGCCACCGCAAAGACGCAATGGGGAAGGGTCGCTGCCTAAGACCTTTCTGCCACAGTGCACTGGGGGGCTGGGAACTGTAAAGAGCCCCTCAGGCTGTACAGCTTAAAATGAATGTCTGCAAATGATTGTAATATTCATTGTTCGTTCTGATACACCTTGTGATTCATGTTGTAAAAGTTGAACCTGATTGTATTTTTGTAATGGTGATTTGAAATGGTTCGAAATGTTTTTGAAGATTTATGAATAAAGTATATTTTTGCAAAAAAAAAAAGACCCACTGTCTAAGACCTTTCTGCCATAGTGCACTGAGGGGCTAGGAAAGTATAACCCCCTCGGGTTGTACGGCTCACAATGAATGTATGTATTGAATACTAATTGTATTATAATTATATTGAAGCACCTCAGAGTGCAACATATTGATAAGTCCAATCCCATTGCACTGTCTGACTGTCTGTAATGACCATATTGAAATGATTGTGATATTCATTGATTGTATTGAAGCACCTCGTGATCCATGTGTAAAAATTAAATCTGATTGGACTTTTTGTGATGGCGACTTAGAAATGTTTTGGAATGTTCTTCCAGATATTTTATGAATAAAGTACTTTTTCAAAAAAAATCTTCGCCAACCGAGTGTCAGATCCTTCCTACACGCCAGGAGTCTCACCCCCTCTGCACGTTGCCCTCGAGGTGGCTGTGGTAGAGAAGAGACTGTTGTTCACCTCCTTGTGGAATGTGCCTTTGCAAAGAAGGTCTGGAGAGAGATGCAGTGGTTTCTGTCGAGGTTCATCCCGAGTAGTTCGTGAAATGGGACGCTGCTCTACGGGCTGTTCCCAGGGACATACACTGAGACAAACATCAACTACAGCTAGAGGATCGTAAACTCGGTGAAAGATGCTCTTTGGTCTGCCCGAAACCTGTTGGTCTTCCAGTGCAAAGAGCTGTCCCTGACCGAGTGTTGCAGACTGGCACATTCCAAGGTCCAGGTCTAGGTGCTAGGGGGATGAACTAAAGCTTGGGGTAGCCACAGCAAAGGCCCAATAGGGAAAGGTCACTGTCTAAGGCCTTTCTGCCATAATGCACCGAGGGGCTGGGAATTGTATAGACCCTCGGGCTGTATGGCTCACAATAAGTATATGTGTGAATACGAATTGTATTATAGTTGTATTGAAGCATCTCAGAGTGCAACATGATGTATGTCGATAACTCCAATACCATTGCACTGTCTGACTGTCCGTAATGACCATATTGAAATGACTGTAATATTCATTGATTGTATTGAAGCACCTCGTGAACCATGTGTAAAAGTTCAATCTGATAGGACTTTTTGTGATGGCAATTTAGAAATATTTTGTAATGTTCTTTCAGATATTTTATGAATAAAGTATATATTTTTTTAAAAATCTGCCTCAGAGTGCAACATGATCTATGTCAATAACTCCAATACCATTGTACTGTCTGACTGTCTGTAACGACCATATTGAAATGTCTGTAATGTTCATCTATTGTGTTGAAGCACCTCATGATCTATGTGGAAAAGCTGAATATGACTGCACTTTTTGTGATGGCCATTTTGAAATGTTTTGCAATGTTCTTTCAGATAGTTTATGAATAAAGTATATTTTTCCCAAAAAAAACCTGAACAATATTCAGGCTTGGACTGATAAGTGGCAAGTAAAATTCATGCCACATGAGTGCCAGGCATTGACCATTTCCAACAAGACGGAATCTAACCATCCTCTCTTGACATTCAATGGCTTTATCACTGCTGAAATCCCCCCCATCAACATCTTGTGGGTTACCATCGGCCAGAAACCTAATTGAACCAGCCATATAAATACTTGGCCTACAAAAGCAAGTCAGAGGCTAGGAATTCTGCAGCAAGCAACTCTCCTCCCAATTAGGCAACATCTTTGTTTTAAAATTATTATCCTTGTTTCAAATTCCACCATGTTCTAGCACCCCCCCCGCCCCACTTTTCTCTGTAATTTCCTCGAAGTATATGCACTCCCCCAATTCTCGCCTCTTAAGCTTCCCCAGTTTTAATCACTTCGCCATTGGTGGCTGTGGCTTCAGTTTCCTAGCCCCAATCTCTGGAATTCCCTCTCTAAACCTCCCTACCTCACTTTCCTCCTTTAAGGCACTCTTTAAAACCTGCCTCTTTGACCAAGCATTTGGTCATCTGACCTAATATCTCCTTATGCGGCCCAGTGTCATACTCTGTTTTATAATGCCCCTGTGAAGCCCCTTGAGATGTTTCATTGCATTAAAGGTGCCATATAAATGTAAGTTGTTGTTGTTGGGATCCCATTCAAACAAAAATAAAATGGACGGTGGGCCTCTGACCTTGGTTATATCAATGTCAGTAGAGGAGTGAGAGAAATGGCACATGTACAAGCAGGCAGGATGTGGCACCGAGTATTTGACAGGATTTTGTGAAAGTAGTCATTGAACTCTCTCACAAACAGTCTGATGGCTCTCTCTGTGGTGTAGTGGCCTCAAACCTACATTTTGCTTGAATCCTTCCCTCCTTTTGTGTACCCCACAAAACCAAAATTCACATTCCCATTAAATGGAATGCTTCAGATTATTTTTTTTTGCAAAAATGCAAATAGTTAATTTCTCTACTTCATGTGTCTCTGCATTATTGTTCACTTCCACAGTACTAGCTGTTGCTGTTAGTTCCTGATCTCCTCCCTTGAAGTTCCACCTCAATGGGAAGTCCGAGGATGGTGTCATTCTGCTGCTCCTCATTGAAGAACTGATGAGCAATCCATACAAATAGCTTGTTTCGGTTGGGTCCTGAGATTACCATGTTACCAGTGTCAACAGCCCAATGCCTGTGCTCACTGATTGCTGCTGTTTGTCACAAAACTGGGAGGATGGATGGTGAACACCCTGAGAGATCATGTCCTCATGTCTCTTCTGCCATACTTCAGTTTATAGCTGGCCCTGGTGAACAATCCAGGATCTGTGTGGGAACAGACCCTTGACTGTCACTACAGAATGTGAAGCAAGGTCTTGAGGTTCTCTTAAACTAGCCCTCTAGCCTATTTAGACGAAAGTTGTGACACAGATCCAAATTGGAGCCCAAAGCTTTAACAGAAGCAAACACAGCATTGGCTAGCAAAACTGCTGGGCCTCTGCAGCTGTCACTTGCTCAAGGGGCTCTGCTGGTTCCCAAAGCCCTCTTTGTATGGCTACATAGAACAGCATAGCTGCATTTTTGCCACCATTCCAAGCAGGGAGCTTTAAAGATGGTCAAAGGTGTGAAAGAAGAGCTTTGGATAATTAATCAGCATAACCCAGTATACAGCCCTGTGGATTCTAACTCTCCATTGCAGCTTTTCTGCTGCCACCTCACTTGATGCTCTTCACGATTGCTCAGTGCTTCATCGGGTGTTCAGTGATCTCTCCTGGCCCACTCACAGATCTGCCATGATCTCATTGAATGGAGGAACAGGATCAAAGTGTTAAATGGTTTATTTCTGTTCCTATGCTTTCTCCACACCTGATTCCCCTGCAGTGGATATTTCTATGATGGTGATTGTGGAGACTGCTGTATGGGTAGCCATGCAAGGGAGTGTGAAGAATGTGCCTGCATTTAAATGCAACAGCCCTTTAAGAACTGCTGCATACAGGATTTTCTTACTACGGATGCTGCAGTGTTTCCTGTGCATGTGAAAAACATGCAGAGAGCATATAAAATAATTTCAATTACCCTACATTATAGACTACTACATATCCAGTATGGGGGTACCAGGGAGGACTGAAACTGCAGATCTATTTTTTATCATAATTGGTTCACTGAAAAATATATAGTTACATCCCCTGCACGGACCATTAAAACTTCACTGATTCATCAGTTTGCTTTATAGAATATTAAAAATAGAATGAATCAAATACCACTATATCCATTCTAAATACATTATAGAAATGTGGTCAGCATTTGTTGCATTCATGTCCTTTTATGTAGTTCTGCCTCGCAATATATAAACTTTCCGCATTTGTCTCCTGCCTCGATCAGCAAGTTCCTACTCTATTTTGACTCTTTTCCTGGTTCCATGACTCAAATAAATATCAGGGAGTTTAGCTTTCTGCTTCCTTACATCCAGGACCTAAAGATATTCTGTGGAAACAGTAATGCAACAAGCCAGTGTTTCCTGCAATGTTAGTAAGGATATGCATATGCCACCTTGTAATGAGATTTACTTTGTAATCCGATACACATTGCTGCACAATGTCCTGATAGACACCTCGCTTGCCTCTTTCTTATGAGCAAGCTAAGCGGCTAATATATAGTGCAGACTATTATATAGTGCAGTTGAAAATCTGCAGTCCTTCTCGCCTACTTCTGCTACAAATTCAGAGACAATGTAGCAGAAGGACCAGAATCTAGATACATTGGATACAGCTTGCCCCAGGAGTTTCCACAGAACATTATTAGTGCGACCCAAACAAGATCAGTGTTGAAGGGACGAACATGGCTGAGAGATGGCTTCCAGGCCAAGGCTTCCTTGGTTTGAAGCAGTGAATTAATATATTGAGTAGATTCGGGTACATCAGCCTCCTAAATGGTGCATGTGGGCCCTAAGGGCTGGGCCCCAGAAACCCAAGGTCATAGTGCTAAATCTTTTTAAACCCGACTCCTCCTCCCTATTTTAACAGCTTATCCAGTTTTTGGACTGGGCATGGCCTTACTGCCACACTGTCAGCATGCTTACGGCAAGAATGTGCCAGAGGGACCAAAGACTTGCAGCCCCATTACCAAAGATTTACAATTCAACCTTGCATCCTCTGCATTGCACATATGCTAAAGAACTTCACAAATTTCAAAGAATCTTAACTGCAGTTTTGTCATGCAAATACTAATATTTGTTTTGATTGCACTGTCATATTCAATTAGAGGCACCTGCTCAATAATTCAATCTAATGTTGCGTACCAATTCATCCTGAGGAAAGACCCGAGTCCCAGACTCATCCCATCACTATATGCCGAAAAAGTACTCCAAAACATTAAAGTAAGATCATCTCAGTGACACGCTCTGCTGATGAATAATATGGTAACAAAATGCATTTTAATAGTATTCATTTTGCCAAATTTATAAACAGTTTATTTAAAATATATGTTCATTTTCACGTACATTGAACATTTATACATATTGAAAATTGTAAATTATAAATTTAATTGTTTTTCATCATTAAGAATTTCTGACGTTCATTGCCATGACTTGAATAATGAAAAATAGCATGTTTCATCGTGTGAGCATTCTATGAGAGTGGCTGCAGTGGTTACAATGGATTTGTTTACCAAACTATTGCTTCATGCACAATGAACAGTGGCTAAGCCTAGCCTGAAACAATACAGTAAAAATGCTTATTCAAGACAATAGGGACAAGACATGTTTTTAAAAAAATAAATAAAAAGTTGTTTTTTTGTACCAAATAATAAAGGTCAAATCAGACAAGTGACCAGATTAAAAATCTTATTTTAAGAAAAGCATATTTATATTGCAATTATTAAAATACATGACATTTCATTTGGGAGATGGGACACCAAAAAAGGGGACATGAATATAAAACATGCACATAATGGGTTTTCTAAACTTGTAATGAATTTTTTGTAAAATGTGTTGGGTTAAATAGTGAAAAATATCAACAAAACATTACCAATTCTTATTGTGCTATTTTTTATATAAAACGCATGGAGTTTAAGTTGAGAATGTTCATGGATACTTTGCAGTCCTATAACCAAGTACTAATCATTAAATAAGGAGTAACTTGAAAAAAGCTGAAAGACAGAACTTGTGTTTGCACAACACATATTTCATGTCCCCAGGTGATCCTAAAGTGCTTCACAGACAATTAATTATTTTATTCAAGGTGTCCACTGTTACTGGGCCAGAATTTTTGTCTAAATGACGGTGAGGCTAATAGCACTTCCCTTATTTATGCATAAATGGTTCAGCAACTTCAGACCTCCGTAAGTCAACAAAAGTCCTAATATACAGAGCTGCCATCACCACACTCCTGCACTACAGTGAGACCTGGACAGTGTATCAGCAAAATGTTAACAGTGCTAGAGATATGCCATTAACAGTGTCTCTGCCACATCCTCCAGATTCAATGGGCGAGCCAGCGAACAAACGCTAGTGTCTTTCTTGAAGCTAGCTCCACAAGCATTCAGGCAAAACATTGCAAATAAACTTGGATGAACAGGAAACTGTAAACAAAAACAGAATTACCTGGAAAAACTCAGCAGGTCTGGCAGCATCGGCGGAGAAGAAAAGAGTTGACGTTTCGAGTCCTCATGACCCTTCGACAGAACTTGCCAGGAAACTGTGCCTGGGTAACAGAAAAGTGTTTTCCTGCTGGGTCCCATGTTCTCAGCCTTCAAATGGGTAACATTCCAGGGGAGGACAATGGGTGGAATCTTCCAGCCCTGCCCACCACCGGGGTCGCCCAGTCCTGCTGAAATTCAATGGACTTTTGGCTGGGCTGCCCCATCCCTGCAGCAAAGGGGCCGGAAAATTGCATCCAAAGAAAACATTTCAAAGACACTCTGAAGCTCTCCTCAAAAAATGGCAGCATTGACACTAATGACTGGGAGGAGTTTGCCAACAATTGTTCAAAATGTCGGCAAGTTGTCCATCAATAAGAGGTGATCTTATTGAAACATAAGATCCTGATTTGTTAGGGTAGATACTGGGAGGATGTTTCCGTGGTGGGAGAGACTTGAACCAACAGACACAGTTCAAGAATAAGAGGTCTACCATTTAAGATGGAGGTGAAGAGAAAGTTTTTTTCTCAAAGGGTCTGTGCAATTCTCTTCCCCAGAACGCACTGGAGGCTGGGTCATTGAATTTATTCAAGGCAGAATTAAACAGATGTTTGACAGACAAAGGAATCAAGAGTTATGGGGGGACAGATAGCAAAGTGGAGTTGAAACACAAGCAGATCAGCCATGATCATATTGAATGGTGGAGCAGGCTCAAAGGGCTTGAATGTACTACTCCTGCTCTTAAGCCCAATGTTCCTTATGATCTATGCTCTGGCAAGGGGCAGCATTTCAACTCAAAGTTGCAGTCAGAGTTGCAGCACCCTACTGTTAGTTTCATAAAAACTGTATCCCACTGCCTGGTTTATCATTGAAATGTGCTGAATGGTATGAAGTTGCTGCAGTTGCATGATAGAAAGGAACTAAACATGCTACAGAAAGTCTTGCCCATTTCAGTCTTAGTACCCTTTTAACAATGTGATATATATTAATTACTGTCAGTCAGCCTCCTGGCACTGAAAATTAACCATTACAAGACTCGTTGGCCAGGATTTTCCCTACCCGCCAGCGTTGGGCATGCTCGGTGGCCTGAGCGGACAATATGGTGTGAACAGTTTCATGATGGCGTGAAACCAGTTTGCGATCACTTGCTCAGCCTGCCTACAGCGGGCTGCGTTTCCCGCCATCGGACATCGGGAACCTTATTGTAATGCATCAATATATCATTATTAGGCCTGCACGCCGGAATTGTCCCCCTCAACCTGCTGGATCGTCCATCCACGTTGGCTTTAAATGCTGTTGTGAAACATGTCGTGTGCACTTGGTGGGCTACACTTTGAGGTGAACTAGGAGGTGAGAGCACAGCAACAATGTGCAGCACTCGCCAGGGTTGCCTGTTGGATTTCAAGCTGGAGGAACATTGTGGCGGGTCAAGGCAGCCCTGCCATTGAGGTGGCTTTGGGGGGGTGCAAGGACAGCCCTGCTGTGGAATATAGCACACAATCATTCAGGGTGGGGCGTAGGTTGGGAGAGGGAATTGGCCACGCATTAGGGAAACCTTGTATAGAGTGACCATTCCTCTGCAGCTGAGACAGATCAGGTGCAGCCATATTGATATGATTGGATAAAAACAAAAAACCTGCAGATGCTGGAAATCCAAAACAAAAACAGAATTACCTGGAAAAACTCAGCAGGTCTGGCAGCATCGGCGGAGAAGAAAAGAGTTGACGTTTCGAGTCCTCATGACCCTTCGACAGAACTTGAGTTCGAGTCCAAGAAAGAGTTGAAATATAAGCTGGTGTAAGGTGTGTGTGTGGGGGGCGGAGAGATAGAGAGACAGAGAGGTGGAGGGGGGTGGTGTGGTTGTAGGGACAAACAAGCAGTGATAGAAGCAGATCATCAAAAGATGTCAACGACAATAGTACAATAGAACACATAGGTGTTAAAGTTAAAGTTGGTGATATTATCTAAACGAATGTGCTAATTAAGAATGGATGGTAGGGCATTCAAGATATAGCTCTAGTGGGGTTTTTTTTTATAATGGAAATAGGTGGGAAAAGGAAAATCTTTATAATTTATTGGAAAAAAAAGGAAGGGGGAAACAGAAAGGGGGTGGGGATGGGGGAGGGAGCTCACGACCTAAAGTTGTTGAATTCAATATTCAGTCCGGAAGGCTGTAAAGTCCCTAGTCGGAAGATGAGGTGTTGTTCCTCCAGTTTGCGTTGGGCTTCACTGGAACAATGCAGCAAGCCAAGGACAGACATGTGGGCAAGAGAGCAGGGTGGAGTGTTAAAATGGCAAGCGACAGGGAGGTTTGGGTCATTCTTGCGGACAGACCGCAGGTGTTCTGCAAAGCGGTCGCCCAGTTTACGTTTGGTCTCTCCAATGTGGAGGAGACCACATTGGGAGCAACGAATGCAGTAGACTAAGTTGGGGGAAATGCAAGTGAAATGCTGCTTCACTTGAAAGGAGTGTTTGGGTCGTTGGACGGTGAGGAGAGAGGAAGTGAAGGGGCAGGTGTTGCATCTTTTGCGTGGGCATGGGGTGGTGCCATAGGAGGGGGTTGAGGAGTAGGGGGTGATGGAGGAGTGGACCAGGGTGTCCCGGAGGGAGCGATCCCTACGGAATGCCGATAAGGGGGGGTGAAGGGAAGATGTGTTTGGTGGTGGCATCATGCTGGAGTTGGCGGAAATGGCGGAGGATGATCCTTTGAATGCGGAGGCTGGTGGGGTGATAAGTGAGGACAAGGGGGACCCTATCATGTTTCTGGGAGGGAGGAGAAGGCGTGAGGGCAGATGCGCGGGAGATGGGCCGGACACGGTTGAGGGCCCTGTCAACGACCGTGGGTGGAAAACCTCGGTTGAGGAAGAAGGAGGACATGTCAGAGGAACTGTTTTTGAATGTAGCATCATCGGAACAGATGCGACGGAGGCGAAGGAACTGAGAGAATGGGATGGAGTCCTTACAGGAAGCGGGGTGTGAGGAGCTGTAGTCGAGATAGCTGTGGGAGTCGGTGGGTTTGTAATGGATATTGGTGGACAGTCTATCACCAGAGATTGAGACAGAGAGGTCAAGGAAGGGAAGGGAAGTGTCAGAGATGGACCACGTGAAAATGATGGAGGGGTGGAGATTGGAAGCAAAATTAATAAATTTTTCCAAGTCCCGACGAGAGCATGAAGCGGCACCGAAGTAATCATCGATGTACCGGAGAAAGAGTTGTGGAAGGGGGCCGGAGTAGGACTGCAACAAGGAATGTTCCACATACCCCATAAAGAGACAGGCATAGCTGGGGCCCATGCGGGTATCCATAGCCACACCTTTTATTTGGAGGAAGTGAGAGGAGTTGAAGGAGAAATTGTTCAGCGTGAGAACAAGTTCAGCCAGACAGAGGAGAGTAGTGGTGGATGGGGATTGTTCGGGCCTCTGTTCGAGGAAGAAGCTAAGGGCCCTCAGACCATCCTGGTGGGGGATGGAGGTGTAGAGGGATTGGACGTCCATGGTGAAGAGGAAGCGGTTAGGGCCAGGGAACTGGAAATTGTTGATGTGACGTAAGGTGTCAGAGGAATCACGGATGTAGGTGGGAAGGGACTGGACAAGGGGAGAGAGAAGGGAGTCAAGATAACGAGAAATGAGTTCTGTGGGGCAGGAGCAAGCTGAGACGATCGGTCTACCGGGGCAGTTCTGTTTGTGGATTTTGGGTAGGAGATAGAAGCGGGCCGTCCGAGGTTGGGCGACTATCAGGTTGGAAGCTGTGGGAGGGAGATCCCCAGAGGAGATGAGGTCAGTGACAGTCCTAGAAACAATGGCTTGATGTTCAGTGGTGGGGTCATGGTCCAGGGAGAGGTAGGAGGAAGTGTCTGCGAGTTGACGCTCAGCCTCCGCGTGGTAGAGGTCAGTGCGCCAGACAACAACAGCACCACCCTTGTCAGCGGGTTTGATGACAATGTCAGGGTTGGACCTGAGAGAATGGAGTGCAGTAAGTTCAGAGAGAGACAGGTTAGAATGGGTGACAGGAGCAGAGAAATTGAGACGACTAACGTCACGCCGACAGTTCTCAATGAAAAGATCGAGAGAAGGTAAGAATCCAGAAGGAGGGGTCCAGGTGGAGGGAGAATATTGGAGATGGGTAAAAGGATCCGTTGAACTGGGAGAGGACTCCTGCCCAAAGAAGTGAGCCCGGAGACGAAGACGGCGGAAGAAGAGTTCAGTATTATGCCGAGCCCGAAATTCATTGAGGTGAGGGCGTAAGGGTATGAAACTAGGTCCTTTGCTGAGCGCTGAACGTTCAGCATCGGAGAGGGGAAGTTCAGGGGGTATAGTGAATACTGAAATCCACACTCAGTGCCATGCGCCGCCATATGAACACACTCGACCTCTCCCTCCAGCAGCACCGCCATACCCTTTTTCAAAGCTGCGCGTGCCCCCAGTTTCATTTTATCCTTCGGCTCATCCGACGCCTCAACAAGAAACTTTTTGTCTTTCCCTCAAGTGCTAAGGAACGCAAGCTCCAACAACTCATCGACACCAACACCCATCTAGGACCCTCCACCCCTGCCTGTCCCTCCGTCCCCACCCTTTCTTCCAATCCCAACCCCAGCCGTGTATTCACTATACCCCCTGACCTTCCCGTCTCCGATGCTGAACGTTCAGTGCTCAGCAAAGGATTTAGTTTCATACCCTTACGCCCTCACCTCAATGAATTTCGGGCTCGGCATAATACTGAACTCTTCTTCCGCCGTCTTCGTCTCCGGGCTCACTTCTTTGGGCAGGAGTCCTCTCCCAGTTCAATGGATCCTTTTACCCATCTCCAATATTCTCCCTCCACCTGGACCCCTCCCTCTGGATTCTTACCTTCTCTCGATCTTTTCATTGAGAACTGTCGGCGTGACATTAGTCGTCTCAATTTCTCTGCTCCTCTCACCCATTCTAACCTGTCTCTCTCTGAACTTACTGCACTCCATTCTCTCAGGTCCAACCCTGACATTGTCATCAAACCCGCTGACAAGGGTGGCGCTGTTGTTGTCTGGCGCACTGACCTCTACCTCGCGGAGGCTGAGCGTCAACTCGCAGACACTTCCTCCTACCTCTCCCTGGACCATGACCCCACCACTGAACATCAAGCCATTGTTTCCAGGACTGTCACTGACCTCATCTCCTCTGGGGATCTCCCTCTCACAGCTTCCAACCTGATAGTCGCCCAACCTCGGACGGCCCGCTTCTATCTCCTACCCAAAATCCACAAACAGAACTGCCCCGGTAGACCGATCGTCTCAGCTTGCTCCTGCCCCACAGAACTCATTTCTCGTTATCTTGACTCCCTTCTCTCTCCCCTTGTCCAGTCCCTTCCCACCTACATCCGTGATTCCTCTGACACCTTACGTCACATCAACAATTTCCAGTTCCCTGGCCCCAACCGCTTCCTCTTCACCATGGACGTCCAATCCCTCTACACCTCCATCCCCCACCAGGATGGTCTGAGGGCCCTTAGCTTCTTCCTCGAACAGAGGCCCGAACAATCCCCATCCACCACTACTCTCCTCCGTCTGGCTGAACTTGTTCTCACGCTGAACAATTTCTCCTTCAACTCCTCTCACTTCCTCCAAATAAAAGGTGTGGCTATGGGTACCCGCATGGGCCCCAGCTATGCCTGTCTCTTTATGGGGTATGTGGAACATTCCTTGTTGCAGTCCTACTCCGGCCCCCTTCCACAACTCTTTCTCCGGTACATCGATGATTACTTCGGTGCCGCTTCATGCTCTCGTCGGGACTTGGAAAAATTTATTAATTTTGCTTCCAATCTCCACCCCTCCATCATTTTCACGTGGTCCATCTCTGACACTTCCCTTCCCTTCCTTGACCTCTCTGTCTCAATCTCTGGTGATAGACTGTCCACCAATATCCATTACAAACCCACCGACTCCCACAGCTATCTCGACTACAGCTCCTCACACCCCGCTTCCTGTAAGGACTCCATCCCATTCTCTCAGTTCCTTCGCCTCCGTCGCATCTGTTCCGATGATGCTACATTCAAAAACAGTTCCTCTGACATGTCCTCCTTCTTCCTCAACCGAGGTTTTCCACCCACGGTCGTTGACAGGGCCCTCAACCGTGTCCGGCCCATCTCCCGCGCATCTGCCCTCACGCCTTCTCCTCCCTCCCAGAAACATGATAGGGTCCCCCTTGTCCTCACTTATCACCCCACCAGCCTCCGCATTCAAAGGATCATCCTCCGCCATTTCCGCCAACTCCAGCATGATGCCACCACCAAACACATCTTCCCTTCACCCCCCCTTATCGGCATTCCGTAGGGATCGCTCCCTCCGGGACACCCTGGTCCACTCCTCCATCACCCCCTACTCCTCAACCCCCTCCTATGGCACCACCCCATGCCCACGCAAAAGATGCAACACCTGCCCCTTCACTTCCTCTCTCCTCACCGTCCAACGACCCAAACACTCCTTTCAAGTGAAGCAGCATTTCACTTGCATTTCCCCCAACTTAGTCTACTGCATTCGTTGCTCCCAATGTGGTCTCCTCCACATTGGAGAGACCAAACGTAAACTGGGCGACCGCTTTGCAGAACACCTGCGGTCTGTCCGCAAGAATGACCCAAACCTCCCTGTCGCTTGCCATTTTAACACTCCACCCTGCTCTCTTGCCCACATGTCTGTCCTTGGCTTGCTGCATTGTTCCAGTGAAGCCCAACGCAAACTGGAGGAACAACACCTCATCTTCCGACTAGGGACTTTACAGCCTTCCGGACTGAATATTGAATTCAACAACTTTAGGTCGTGAGCTCCCTCCCCCATCCCCACCCCCTTTCTGTTTCCCCCTTCCTTTTTTTTCCAATAAATTATAAAGATTTTCCTTTTCCCACCTATTTCCATTATAAAAAAACCCCACTAGAGCTATATATTGAGTGCCCTACCATCCATTCTTAATTAGCACATTCGTTTAGATAATATCACCAACTTTAACTTTAACACCTATGTGTTCTATTGTACTATTGTCGTTGACATCTTTTGATGATCTGCTTCTATCACTGCTTGTTTGTCCCTACAACCACACCACCCCCCTACCTCTCTCTCTCTCTATCTCTCCGCCCCCCACACACACACCTTAAACCAGCATATATTTCAACTCTTTCTTGGACTCGAACTCAAGTTCTGTCGAAGGGTCATGAGGACTCGAAACGTCAACTCTTTTCTTCTCCGCCGATGCTGCCAGACCTGCTGAGTTTTTCCAGGTAATTCTGTTTTTGATATGATTGGAGTTGGGCCTCTAGCTTCTCTGCCCATTCAAGCAATGCAGAGGCATTAAAGTGCCACCAAGTGCTCCAAAGATTTTCACCCCCCGGCACAGTCTGCAAAATCATGAGCGTTTTAGTGGACTGCAGAACATTTGACTACTGCACTCATTCCACAATCTCCTTGCTAAAACTGGCCATGGCGCAGTCACTGGTGGAGGTGTTCACAGCTCCTTGCAATGTCATCATCCCGGTTTGGACCAGTCTCCCCCATGGTTCAAGCTAACAGTGCAGCCTTGCAGTGCAGGTTAGGAGAATGCCTGCGCCTGAGCTGAGAGCACAGCATGCAGTCCAATGGACAAAGCTGCCACCAATCAGTCAGGTGGATTGGGGCGGAGAAAGGTAGGGTTTCGGGCAGCGCACTAATCTCTGGCCATCCAAGTGATGGCCACCACACTTAACCAAGAGAGGTTCTTAGTACATCCATGCCAATCCACGGGTCTCTATCTTTCATCCTGCAGGAGGAGTACATCAGGATCATGGACCCTGGTGAACTAGTTGTATGCCTGATGGTCAATAGAAAATGAAGATGATGGAGGAGGGAGCAACTGAGGTTCCTGGCTGCGTAAAGGCAGGAGCAGCAACCACAGGAAGAAGGGATGTCTGGGGCTCCCAAACAAGCCGCCAAAGAGCCACAGTGAACCATCATTGGTTGGTGCCTAGCGACACCCAGGCTCTATAGACGCCGCCTTTCATTCCTGCAGATGACTGACAACTAGTGTCACTGAAGACGGCACATGTCTAGGGAACTGTTCAGTCACAGCTGCCAGTTACTGCAGAATTTGGTGTGACATGGAGGGCATCCACTGCAAGTGTCCATGAAAGTGACCGCAGTGCTCAATTATTATGCCAGTGGCTCCTTTCAGGGCTTCACAGGTGATCTTCGTGGGATCTCATAAGCATCCACACTCTCAATTGCATCCATGAGGTCACAGGTGCCAACTTCTCCATGGTACACAGCTTTGTGCATTTTGCCAAGGACCGGGACAGCCAGGATGCAAGGGCAATTGGATTTGCCCTGGTCTCGGGATTCTCACAGGTGCAGGATGCAATTGATTGCAATCATGTGGCTCTCAGCTCTCCGTCACTACACTTGATGAACTTTAACAACCACAAGAGTTTCCACTCATTGAATGTCCAGCTGGTATGTGACTATCAGAAAAGCATTCTGCAGGGCTGCGTACCGTTCCCAGGGAGTGTACACAACTCCTACATCCTAAGTCACTCACAAATCCCTGAACCCTTCCAGCATCTACAGAATCTGCAGGGTTGGCTCCTTGGGGACAAGGGTTACCCGCAGAGGCCGTGGCTGATGACACCGTGCGGCAGCTCAGACAGCAGCAAAGCGACGCTATAATGAGGCTCATGCAGCAGCTCACAACTTGGTGGAGCAGACTATTAGGATGCTGAAGATGAGGTTCTGATGCCTGGACCGGTCTGGTGGAGCCCTGCAATACAGTCCACAGAGGGTGTCACGCACCATCATTGCCTGCTGCACACTTTACAACCTGGCACTGCAACAGGGAGATGACCTGGCTGAGGAGGAGTTGCAGGAGCTGGAGGTCTACTTCGATGAGGAGGACATCGTTTTGGATGAGGGTGAGGAGGTCCTCGAAGGCGACAATGACGGGGATGAGTCCCTCGCACCAGCCAGACGAGGCAGGCGCATTCGGGAGGCACTCATAGCTGCCAGATTTGTGGAGGATGATAACATGTGAGGAGACACCATAGATCCCCACATTGCACCTGTGAACATTCGACTCCAGTCCGGCTTATGGCAGCACCCATACTCTCTGTGAGGATGCTCCTGTCATGGAGATGTAATGGAGACCCTAATCGTCGCTCAGTTCCAGGAGGATGATGAGGACATGCATTGAGGGTGCTCCATAAACCTTCAAACGTCCTCTGAGAATATTTGAGTCCTGTTTGGACGAGGGCAGCTCGCTTGCGCTCTATGAAATTTTAGAAGCATCTGATCCTTTGTCAGCCTTCAACACCTGACCCCTTCAGGAGCACAGCGTCACCTGTCACAGAGGCTGAAGAGATGGGACCAGCCCCAACTGAAAGGTGCTGAGAGCACACAGAGAGAATGAGGGAGATCTGTGACACCTGCCCACTACATTCTGGCAAAAATGACAAGTGCCGCCGAAGTGCAGGCATCAATAATGTTTCCAGGGAGTGAGAAGCCAGACAATCAGTGGGTCTGAAGGCCACACAGAGCACAGGGAAGAGGCCCTGGACAGAGACACCTGCATTTTGTCTTGTGCAGAAAGGTTTCACATCTGAGTGACAAGAACACTGCTCACCAGAACAAGAAGCCATAAGCAGGGAGACATTCTTTGGAGTTTATTTACAGTAGTGAACATTATGTACAAGTGATTCAAACCCATGGCCAAGCTGTGCAAGTACTTTTACCTAACTTTCCTAACCCTGCCGCTATATCTTGGTGCTCCCCGGACATCCACAGCAGAGGTGGAGGTAGCCTGCTGACTGCAAAGCCCTGTCTGTGATGACATTGGCGGGTGTCCTCTGAAGGGCCAAGACCTGGAGGGCCCCAGCCTGTTTTTGGGGTCCTGTTGTGTGGCAGTGGCATCCTCCTCAGTCTGTGGAGCTGCTGAAGGCACAATAAGAGGTGATTCAGATGGGCCGGACACTCCTGGAATCACCTGGATGGATGGCTCCAGGGTGTGCACCTGCTGATCCTCCTCCCTATGGGTGCCCGAGGGCCCCTAGCTGACTCCTTGAGAAGGGGAAGCTGGAGTGAGATCGAGCTGCCCCACACCCCTCTCGCACACACACTATTGAAGGCCAATATGGCATCAGCGATGGAGTTGAGCCAGCACAGCAGTGCAGGAGTGAAGTCCTGAACCAAGGTCTCCATGGCAGCACATGCATTGGCATGCCAGCGCTATCACCTCAGTCTGAAGGCAGATGGACTCCTCCATTGTGCCTTGCAACCTGAGGAGTGCAGCAGACATCCCTTCCTGATGTTCCCAGACTTGCCTTTGCAGCTCCAGCAACTGTGACATGACTGCGTCCAGAGGTTCGTCACCTGACTTGGACTCAGCAAATTTCTGGCCTCCAGCAGTCCTCTGAGTGCAGGGGGCCTGGGAAGTCCCTGCCGCCGCCTGAAATGGATCAGACAGTGCGACGTGCTCACCAGATTGTGACCCTGAGGCTACTCTAAAGCTAGGTCCCACCGAGCTTTATGTCTCTGCACTGGTGGATGATGTGGGTGAGTGTTGTGATGGGACTCCAGAATCCTCTTCAGAAGTTTCCTCGGAGCTTGATTGGAGACCCTGGGTCATGGACTCTGTCGGCTGTTTGGCAGATGTGCCTGCGAAAGCAAGGGGAGATAATTAGTGCATGGCAGTGGCCTGTGAAAGAGGACATATCACTCACAGTATGGTTGTCTGATGTACAAGTGATTCAAACCCATGGCCAAGCTGTGTAAGTACTTTTACTAACTTTCCTAACCCTGCCGCTAAATCTTGGTGCTCCCCAGACATCCACAGCAGAGGTGGAGGTAGCCTGCTAACTGCAAATCCCTGTCTGTGATGACCTTGGCAGGTGTCCTCTGAAGGGCCGAGACCTGGACTTGGTGAAGCACTACTGACCTCACCGTCAACACAGGAAAAGTCCAGATCCTCGCCGGCCAGCTGGATGGCTCAGTTTTCAAAATCCGTGAGGACCTTGATTTCAGGCATTCCTCCAACAGTCAGCGACCTCTCCCTCTTGTTGTGTGCCAGCTTGTCCTGCGTGAATAGAGATGGAGAGAGTGTATGCAGGATGCCTGCCAGGCCAGATGATAAGTATGCTTGGTATGTCTGGGTGGTGAGTGGTCCCATTGAATGGGATGAGGGCAATGAAGGTATGTGTGAAAGAATGACTGGTGATGTGACTTGCACAGGCAGTGAGTGAGGGCCCTGTGGATGTGTGATGGGTTTGTGAGTGTGTGCATTGAGAGTGATGAGAAGATTGACTTACCCTGGCGGAACAGAAATCATTCATCCTCTTGCGGCACTGGGTGGCTGTCCTCTTCTGAAGGGCATTGGCGCTGACTACCACTGCCACCACCTCACAAGCCTGGTTGGTGACATCACTGCCAATCCTGTGGCCAAAGCGGGGGTAGAGGACATCACGGCGGGCCACCACGGTGCCCAAGAAGCATTCCAGTGATATGTTGCTAAACCTGGGGCTGCAGTCTTCTTGCCTTTTGTGGACATCTTCCCTGTAGCAGTCATAGGCTGGAACCACTGAGGTGAGGTGCAGGAGGGCTGGACTTTAAAGCGGTGAGGTGATGGTGGGCAGGTGAATGGAAAGGCCGTCTGCCATGGAAATGGTGTGTTTCCCGGGAATGCATAAATAGTGTGGCAGTTTTGGGATGATATGGCATGAAAACCTGCCATCGCGACTGGGGAGTAAAACGTAGTTTTGCCTGCCTGTTACCACACTTAGTGCAAATCTGGGATGATTCCACCCATTCGGTCAGACTTTAATTGTCATAGATTTTAAACATGTTAAATTTTCTTTTCTGTTTACTTTCACTTTCTATCTCTTGTTTTCTGACACTTAATCCAATCTTACTTTCCATCTCTTTCTGTATGATTTGACACTGAGCCCACACCTCCTTTTCTGGCCTTATACTATTCATTTAATAATCTTTCAATCTGATTGATGAAGGTGATACGCAGTTGCTTGCCCTGTTTACTCAGGTCCCAGCTGTCCAGTCTCCCTCACTGTAATGTTATCACCTTGCACTTTCAGCAACTCCCTGCAAGTGTCAAAGAGAGTGGAAAAATATACCTAAAGCACAAGGGAAGCTGCTGATTGGTGAGGAGTTGGTGAGTGTTTTATTTCTTCCAGAATGGGGACAAGTGTTAAATTTTATTGCTGGTAAGTTTACATAACTGTCTAATAAATAGAGGCATGGCAGAGTACCTCAGGCCCATTGAATGCACATCCTGTGCCACGTAGGAACTCCAGGACGCCTCTTGTGTCCTGGGCAACCAAGCGTGCAGGAAGTGTCAGCTGGAGGAGTTCAAGATCCAGGTTTTGGAGTTTAAGCAGCCATTGGCGTCACTGCAGTGCATCCACAAAGCTTGAGCAATGTAGGTAGCATATTTCAGGAGGTGGACATTCCTGTTCTTAGGAGAGGGCAGAGAGGGAAAGGGTGACCGCCAGACAGACAAGGAGGACTGGCAGGCCTCTCCAGTGCATTTTGCTCTCCAACCGATATTCAGTTCTGAATACTGGTGAGAGCGATGGTTCGTCTGGGGTGTGTATTCATCTGTACAGAGCGAGAGTAGGAAAGTCAGAAAAGAAATAGTAATAGGCGATTCAATAATTAGAAGAACAGACAGTTCTTTCTGCAGCCATGATTCCAAGGTTGTATATTACCTCCCTTGTGCTTGATCAAGGGTGTTACTGAGCAGCTGTGAAATGTTCGGAGGATGAGGGTGAACAGCCGGTGGTCATGGTCCACACATAGCTAACAAAGACATTGTAGAAAAAGGGACGAGGTCCTGCAGATAGATTTTAGGTAGTTGGGAATAAAAGGAAGGACCTCAAAGGTAGTGATTTCCAGGTTATTCCTGGTGTTACCCTTCGGTGACTATAGAAATAGGAGGGTGGTACAGATGAACATGTGGCTGGAGAGACGGCATATTAGTGAGGACTTTAGATTTCCGGGGCATTACGAGCAGTTTCTGGGGGCTGGTGGGGCCTGTACAAACCAAATGTTTTGCACTTCAACTAATTATAGGGCAGTTTTCTAGTGCTGGCGGAGAGTTTAATCTAGCTTGGTAGTGGGATGGAAATCTGAGCATAGATTCAGGAGGAGGAAAAGCAAAGCTGGAAACTGAAAGTAGAAACTTAGTAATTGAGTGTAGAAAGCAGTAGAAACAAAGGCTAACAAATAGACAGAGGAATTTGGTAGTGATCAATGGGATATACTTAAACATAAGGAAACTAATGATTATGGCAGATGAGCATAGAGAACAAGTAGACATTTGGAAGTATAGTATCATAGCTATCACTGAAACATGGCTCAAAGGAGGACAGAAGTGACAGTTCAGCATTTTCAAAAAGGACAGAAAAGTGAATAAAAAAGACAGGAATATTGGGCAGAATTTTCAGGTCAGTGGGCAGCGCGATTGACGGACCTGGGGTCGGCCGGGAAACGAACCGCTGCCCATGATCGGCCCACAACTGCTATTTCACGCTGGCAGGCAATAAGGCCCATCCAGCATGAAACGTGGCTGCCCAATGATCGGGAAGGGATGGGTGGGGGCGGGGGCCTCTCGGCCACCGAGTCCAATGATGACATGGCGGCCAGTTTAAAAACAGCACAGACAGCCCCTTGAAGGCTGCCATGGAAGAACACCTCTGCTGCGTTTTCAACAGTAAAGTTATGGAATCAAGGGTGGCTGGAGATGCCAGGTGGGAGGGCAGGTCGGCTGGGCACTCAGCCCCCCGGTTCTCTGATGAGAGCCTCGCTGTGCTCCTGGAGAAGGTGCCTGCCAGGAGGGACACCCTTTTCCCCAGAGATGGAAGGAGGAGGCTACTGCGCCTCATGAAGAAAGCATGGGAGGAGGTGGCAGTGCAGGTCAGCAGCCATAACGTGGGGCAGCGCACATGGGTGCAGTGCCGGAAGCGCTTCAATGACTTGCTGTGCTCAGGAAGGGTGAGTACCATGTTGGTATGGGTCAGTGTGCAGAAGTGCTAAGGGCTGGCTGTACTCACATGGAGCTCAGGGGTGTAAGGGTCTGAGTGCCAACTGTCAGTGATGCCAGAGCTGGCCAAGGGGTGAGCTCTGGCTGCTTGTGCTGAGTGCCTTGTGACTCAGATGTGCCCTGCAAGGTGTTTCTCAACTGGGATTGCCAAGGCTGCAATAGAGCTGCAGGTAGAGAGTGGTCTAATCAATACTCCTCTGTCCTTTCAGGAGAAGATGAGCCATAACCAACTGAAGAGGTCACGTACAGGCGGAGGCCCGCTCAACCTGCTGCTGCTGACTAGGTTTGAACAGGACATTCTTTAGCTGGAGAGCCAGCACACTCTCCGTGTAACCAGTTGAGGGGAGGCTGGGGTGTCAGGCAAAGAGATCAGTGCACAGAGTTGAGAGTTTCGGATTATGCAACCATTCTAGTGTGGTCTCATCATTGTGGGATCCTCAAACCTGGACCCCCCATTAATCATTGAAAGACGATGACACCGTGATGCTGATCTCCATTGTCTCACCAGGGTGCCTGGCATGCACAGTGACAGTGTGAAGACTTTAACTAATGACATGTCCCTGTTCTCCCTTAGCTTTGCCAGTGGGCACACATTCTCTGGACCCCAAAGGGCCACCCATGACGCCACAGGACTGCCAGGCTTCATCCTCACCAGTGTCACAACTGCACTCTGAACCAGGCACCAGCGCATATACCAGCACCTCGGTGGGTGTTAGATCGTCAGCTAGAATATTGGTGCACATTGGTGAGGGCACTTCACACTCACTTGAGGTACAGGTGGAGGCAGAGTGTGCCCAGAGTGCTAGCAGTCAGAGGACTGATGGAGACCAGGATGATGCTGAGTCAAAGGCAGATGATGAGTCTCTGGTGTCATCTGTTAGATGGGAGATGCTGGATGTCCAGCAGAATGTGCAGAATGATCTAGCGGAGATCCCTGAGGGTATGTGTGCCAAGGTCTCCGTTGTGGAGGAGTCCATGCGGAACTTGAGCACTGCGTTGACTCTAATGGCCGAGCGCACTGCCTCCTCCATTGAGAGAGCGGCAACTCTCACGGAGAGGCAGCACCAAGGACAGAATCAGGAGTTCCTGGGGTTGTACTCGGACCCACAAGCCCTCACATAGGAAATGACCTCAGGTGGTCAGTGCCAGTGTGGGAGATGGATGAGGCACCCAGTATCCTAGCTAGATGCCCATCCATCAATGGCGAGCAGGAAGGCCCAGAGTGATCTCAGACTGGTGCACGACCTGCTTGTTGCCTCTGTGGGCTCTTCTCAGGGCACTCCAGATGATGGCAGCAGATCCTCCGCCCCTCTGCTAGTGACTGTGGCATCTAATAAGGCTGCGATGACTGGGGAGATGACTGGCAGCTCCTTCCCAGGCGGGGTCAGCACAGGCTCCACTGGTCAGAGGGCGACTGCCAAGGTCATCAAGGCTAACAAGACAGCAGAGTCGTGTGCCAGCGAGGTGGGGGAGCTACTAAGGCGTAACACTCGCAAATGTAAGCTTAAGGCACCGTGAGCACAAGAGGGATTGTTCATAGGTGATCTTCTGTTCAGTTATGTTTGGTTTATATGTCTACTGGTGTGGGCATCAACACCAGTAATGGTCATGTTAATGTGATTTCAATGTGACAATAACATTAAATTTGCTTTTGTTGTGATGGCCCGGTATGCTTCACCTTTTATTTTTGGTGCAGGGTATGCCAATATGTAATGAGTGGCTCTATACTTTATTGCACAGGCACTGAGTTGCCTTTGGGTTCAAACGAAAGGGTCATTTCAACATCCGGGGTGAAGGGAGCAGCCCTGGCATGAGATGGAAACAGATCTTTGGCAGCTTAGCTGAAGGAGCATTGGATCAAGGAGTCCCTGGTGTCCCTGTCTCCCTGAAGGATACAGAGGTCCGCCTCCATGCCCTCAGCGTTCTCCTCACCATGCTCCTCTTCTGACTTACTACTTGATTACTGGATGCATCCTCTTTGGCCTGTGAAGCTGCCTCAAGATCCTCTTCCTCCAGTGGGACCCCTCTTTCCAGGGCCAGACTGTGGAGGGTGCAGCCTGCAACCACTATCAGTGACACATGATCTGGGAGATATTGTTGTGCTCCCCCTGAATGATCCAGGCATTGGAAGCATATCTTGAGAAGACCTATGGTTCTCTCTATCCCCGCCCTTGTGGAGGCATGACTCCTATTATACTGCTGCTCTGCCACTGTTCTTGGGTGGCGGAGAGGCGTCATGAGCCACTTTTTCAGCGGATAGCCCTTGTCACCCAGCAGCCATCCATTCAGCCGGGCTGGAGCACTGAAGAGCTTCGGCATCTGGGAGTAACTCAGGATGTAAGCGTCATGGGAGCTGCCAGAGTACCTTGCACAGAGTTGTAGAATCAGCATCCTGTAATCACATACTATCTGGACATTCATCGAATGGAAGCACTTCCTGTTGACGAAGGCACCCGGTTGACCTGCTGGCGCCTTGATGGGCACATGTGTGCAGTCTATTGCACCCTGGATGTGGTTGAACCTAGCAATCACTGCGAAGCTTCTGCTCGCTCAGCCTGACTGGCCTCATCTGTACAGAAATGAATAAATGTCACTATCTGCCTGAACAGAGCATCTGTCACCAGCTTGACGCAACAGTGAACAGCTGATTGGGAGACTTCACAAAGATCCCCCACTGACCCCTGGTAAGAGCCGGAGGCATAGAAGTTGAGGACCACTGTGGCCTTCAGAACACTAGCATGGGGTGTCCACCCACATAGTCGGAGCTGATCTCAGGCCCAATCATCTGACAAATGGAGGTCACTGTCTCCCTTGAGAGGCAGAGCCTCCTTCAGCATTGCACATCAGACATATTGAGGTAGATGTATCATCACCTGTAAACAGCCTGGCACCTGGATAGTGGCATCTTCTGTGGCCCCTTACACCTTGGACTGTCTGTTGACCCTGCGCCCTTGTGCCTGAGCCTCTCCTCTCACAGGTCGTTCCCCTGGGAGTTGCATAGGGACACCTGATCTCCTTCCCCTTCTCTTCCTCCTCAGAGGTGGTGCCACCATTAGAGAGCACAATCCCCATTACCAGGGTCACAGAAGGCTGTCTGATACCTGGAAGGATCCACACAGTCTGAATCCTCCGGAGTCCTTGGAGACAACAATGAATCCTGAAATGAAGGCTGGAAATGCTGAGAATGCATCCCTGAGCAGAGATGAAGCTGCCAAGTACCAATAAGCAACCGGCAGCGAACTATCTCCTAAACTCCTCACTATTCACACTGGCAATGCCGCCCTTGGGTGAGGTTTTGCAAATTGTTGCCTGCCCGTTTTGCCTGTGCAGCGAGTGCAAAATTGTACAGGCAACTTAAAACCTTGGTCGATTACCTTTTTATTTGCCCTAATTAGCATCGTAATTGATGGCGGGTGCGGCTCTGACACCCACGCGCGCCTGCTGACCAAAATATTGCGCGAGCAGTGGAGAACATAGGGATGCTCTCCTGACATCATCTTGCACAATTTGACTTCTGATCGGGTCAGGCACGCACCCACTCGGTCAGCATAAAATACTGCCATTGTTTGTAGAAGCAATTATAGTTGTGAGGAGAGATGAGATATTATGAGAAGCATCAAATAAGGCCATATGGATTGAACTGAAGAACAAAAACAGGGCAAACACATGGCACAGAGTATACTACAGGCCCCCAAACAGTCAGAGGGAGGTAGAAGACCAAATAGATAGGCAAACTTCTGACAAGAGCAAAAACAATAAGGCAGTTACAGTGAAGAATTTCAATTACCTTAATATTAACTGGGATAGAATTAGGGTAAAAGGCATAGACAGCACAAAATTCCTATAAGCATTCACAAGATTTTTTTTTGCCAGTACACATTCAGCCAAAACAAGAGAAAAGGAAGTTCAGGACTTAGTTTTAGGGAATGAAGCTGGGCAAAGGGGTATCTGTGGGAGAGCATTTTGGTGGGAACGATCATAATTCAATTAGATTTAGAGTAATTATGGAAAAAGTCAAAGACAGACCAGGAGTAAAACTTTTGAACTGGGGAAAAGTCAATTTTACTAAGCTAAGATGTGACTTAGCAAAAGTGAACTGGAAAAAACGACTTGAAGCAAATCGCTGGCAGGGCAGTAGGAGACTTTCAAGGAGGAGATAGTGAGAGTTCAAAATAAATATATGTTTCCACAATGATAAAGAGTGGGCCTCCCAAATCTAGAGCCCTTGGATGTCAAGGAACATACAGGTAAGATAAGACAAAAAAGGGAAATTTATGCCAGACAGTGAAAGCTCATTACTGCAGAAAGTGCAGAAGAGCAAAGAAAATGCAGAAGTGAAATTAAAAAGAAAATTAGGAAAATAAAAGAGAGGTACAAAAAATATAAGCAAATAAAATCAAGGAAAACTCCAAGAAGTTTTACAAATATGGCACGATCCCTGTAGAGACTGAAGATGTTTAAAAAGAAAGGAACCCACATGAAGTCAACGGATGAAAAACTGATGGACAAAATTTCACTGTACAATAATTTATTGTAACAAATTTATTATGATAGGATGACATGCACATTTAAGGGAGTATATCTGAAACTGCTGCTAATCATTACTACCTCAACTGGATGTGTTGTATTAGCCCTGTGATTTGTAGTCAGTCTGCAGGCAGCAATAGTAGAGATTAGATGTAATATCCACAGTCTCCAGGTTAATTCTAGCTTTATATTATCTTATCTTCAAATAAAGAACCCACATTATTGTTCTACCAATCTTTGTGAACGATTGGCATGTTTACATTGAAGAGAAGAAGAACGTAACATGGTGGCAGAGTGGCAGCATGTTTTGAAGATTTGACTGAGCAGAACACAACCCTTCCACATCCAGCAGTAGAAAAGAACTGATGTGAAAATGAAACAACTATCAAAACTTACCATGGGTAAGTGATTCTGAAGCTCTGTAGGAATTATACCCACCATATCTCCATTCTGGGATCACACCTCGCTCCAAGCAGCAGGCATCAGGTCCTGGTGAGATTGTTCAAATCTGGGAAAGCTTAAGTAGTTAAAGTCTACCTGCTGTGAAGTTTAAGTAGGAACAGAAATTAAACAGCAGACTCCAGGTGGCCTTGCTTTCATCAGAACTCCACAGACACGAAAATTCATTACTGCTTACAGTCCCCTGCAGGGTGTCTAGGAACCTAAATACTGCAGATTGGGCTGGGAAGAAAAATCTATCCAGTATCAGTCTCTAACAGCTACAAGAAGCCTGTAAAAAAAAAAATTTTTTTCACTATTTGCTTTCACTTTTGAAGTTCTGCAGTCATTTTCCCAACTAAATCATTGATTTGTGGGTGGAGCTTAAATCAACCCAGGAAAAATGAGTAAAAGCTCAACAATGCCATCATTGAAGTCAAGCAGTAACCTATGACCAGCTAAGATAGTGATCAACAAAGGTACAGCAACTCAGAGCTAATTTAACTCTAAAAGAGGTGGACGAAGCTTGAATAGTCTTCAAAAATCTCCAGATAGCATTAGAAACCTGCAAAAAGCTAAAAGATGATGGTAAAATTTCAAATGCTCAAATGAAAGGCAACAGCTCTCCTGTCTGAATTTATTTTCTTCTGACAACATGTCGAGCTGTGTTTTCTAGATCTCAATATTTCCAAACATGATAAACACGTTATTAAAATTAAAATTGCTTTAGGCAATGAAAGCCTCCTCAGACTGACACATCAGGTCTGCCCAATGACCATCCGAAAAATCCAGGAAAAATATGGTCAACACTCAAAGATCAATTATGAGTGAAATTCAGTTTCAGACTACGTCACCTGGAATGCATGTCTTTAAGGCAACAACCAACAGAGACCACTGACCAATTCATAAGTAGATTCAGAGACAAGGAAAATGACTGGGAATTCAAGACAGCTGAGATTACCAACAGATTAACTTAGTTTGTGATATCATCTACCCCAATGGAAATGTTCCAAAATGGCCCCTTTGGACCAAACCAAAGGTTACACCATGGAAATATTACTGCAAAGTGGACACAGGTATGAAGCCATGCTAATGGATAGATAGAGACTACAGGGTTTGCATAATTCAAGCACCATTGGCACAATAACCATGCAGGCAAGCCTAGTAAGTAATGCAGGCGATGCGGCCTCATAAGTGCACCTAGAATTTGTCCACCTTTTAGTGCTGTATGCAAGGCAATTGGCCAAGCAAGTGCCAATGCAGAAAGCAAAGACCAGAACATATGGTTTGACATCATGAGAAGCCACAACCTGAAGCCAAATAGGCACAGCATTCAAGCCAACCAAGAACATGTACCAAACAGTGTAAAGGCAAGATCCACAAGATGTCTAGCCAAGCAATATGGTCGGAAGATGAGGATGACCAGACACTCAAAGTGAGCAGATATTCAGCTTGGTGAACATCAAAGAATGCATTGACGCAATGGTACCAACAGAGTCTTTGCGGCCATCCACTTTAAATGCCCACAGATGAAAGGTCAACATAATCTATATGGAAAACTTGATGCAGGTACAGGTGCAAACCTCATTCCTCTTTGCACACTGAAATGCATAATTCCACAGAAGTGGCAAGTGATGATTCAACCAACCACTACCAAGCTCACTGTGTACAATGGCTTGGAGATTCTGTCCTTGGGATCCGTTACCCTCAAGCGTTGCTGAAAAAAAAAACCCAACCTTATGACCCCAGATGTTTATGCTGTGGACACCACAGGCCCAGTGATCACAGGCATTCTTGCAAGCAAGGACCCATCCTTGGTCACCATCCATAGCAATGTCAAGACCATGATGAGGACCAGAGACCATAAGGAGCACCATTGGAAACCCTGTGCTCACACTGGGAGAAGATCACCTAACTCTGCAATGAGATCATTAGCCAACTGGCTACATGATACTGTTTGAACCGAACACATACACCCACTCCGAGCTTGCAAACTTGCAGAACCAATGCAGAAGTACTATTTGGTAGACAAATACGGACAAATCTCCCCAGTCATCATCCGATGATACTCCCAGGAGCACGTGATGTATTATTCAACAAACAGGGGAAGATGAAAGATGCCCACGACCGGCAGGTGGGTGATGAATTACCCAATTGGAACATGGGACAGAAAGTATGAGTCCAACACCCAACTGATGGCACTTGGAATTCAACGGAAATCGTCAGCATATACCCAGAACCAAGATCATATCAAATACGAATACCAAATGGCATGAGAGTGCGGTGAAACATGTCAAATCAATACCTCTGAGAACAGAAACACTGAGTAAGCCTATTGTGAATAAAACAGGATCTAAGACACAATGCAAACAAAGCACTCTTAAACAGCATTCTGAAAATGCTCAACAGCCTCCAGCAAAGATCACCATAACTAAGTCTGGATGGATAAGCAAGCTGCCAATACATTTCAGAGACTTCTAAATTTATTGCTCTTTGCTGAAGTATTTGCGGATGCAATGTTATTTTCTTTTGTTTTCATGTAAATATGATCACAAGGGTCACGACAAACATATGAAGAGCAAGAGAATAACTAAGGAAATATGAGGGCCCCTTAAAGACTGAAAAGGTAACAATTGTGGAGGCAGAAGTCATGGGCATGTTTCTTAATTAATACTTTGCCTCTGTTTTCACAAAAGTGGGGGACGAAGCAGATGTTGTAGTTAAGGAAATGGAGCAGTAACTATTGGATGGGATAAACATACTGAGAAAGTAACTATTAAGGGGTTTAGCATCTTTGAAAGTAGATAAATCACAGGTTCAGACAAAACATACCCGAGGTTGTTAAGAGAAGGGAGGAAAGAGCGAGGGTCTGACCATCATTTCCCAATTCTCTCTGGCTACAGGCATGGTGCCAGAGGGCTGCTAACATAAGAAATAGAATCAGGAATAGGCCATACAGCCCATCGAGCTTGCTCGATCATTCAATACGATCATGGCTGACCTTTGACTTCAACTGTGCTTTCCCATGCACTCCCCATATCTCTTATTCACTGGGAGACCAAAAATCCATCAATCTCAGCCTTAAATATATTCAATGGTGGAGCATCCACAATCCTCTGGGATAGGCAATTCCAAAGACTCTCAAACCTGTGAGTGAAGAAATTTTTCTTCATCTCAGTCCTATAAATGATTGTCCCTTTATCCTGAGACAACACCCTCATGTTCTAGATTCCCAGCCAGGGGAAGAAATGTCACAATGTCTACCCTGTCAAGTCCCTTCAGAACCTTGTATGTTTCAAAGAGATCACCTCTTATTCTTCTAAATTTCAGAGAATATGGACCCAATTTACTCAGACTGTCATCTTGAGGCAGACCTCTCATTCCTGGAACCAACGTAATGAACCTTCACGTGTATTGCCTTCAATGCAAGTATATCCTTCTTTAAATATGGAGTCCAAAACTGGGAACAGTACTCCAGATATGGCCTCACCAAAGTCTTGTAGAACTGTAGCAAGACGTATTTATTCTTGTACCCAAATCCTCTTGTAATAAAAGCCAACAAGATATTTGCCTCCTTTATTACTTGCTGTAGCTATATGCTAACCTTGTGCCCCTTGTACAAACACACCCAAGTCCTCCAAACATGAACATTTGTAAAATATTCTGATTTTCTATTCTTATTACCAAAATGAATAATCTCACACTTCCTCACATTATACTCCATCTGCCACCTTGTCGCCCACTCTCTAAATCTGTATATATCTCTTTGTAGCCTTTTCGTGCCCTCCTCACAGCTTGCATTCCCATGTTGGACCATTGTTTAAGAAGGGAGAAAGGGAAAAACTGAGTATAGGCCAAGCTAACTTGGGAGGTCAGCAAATTATTGGGAAAAAATCAGAGGAACAATATTAACTGTTGTTTGGAAAGTCACGGATTATTCAAGGAGGTACTGGAGGAATTGGCTTCAGTGAGGATGCTGGAATTTATTTGCTTGTCTTCCCACCTGACTTGCGGTATTCTGCGGAGGCACCACTGGTGGAATTTCTCCAGCTGCCAGAAGGTCCTTTGATAGGTGACCCAAGTCTCACTGCTATATAGGAGGTTGGTGACAACAACATTGTAGACTAAAGCTTTTGTTCTCTTCTGGAGATCACTGCTGTCAAAGAACCATTTTTTGTGCAATTTTTGGAAGGATGCGCTGGCACAGCTGATTCTGTGCTGGATCTCCAGTTTGAAGGTGATCTTTTGAGAAAGGTAGCTGCCAAGATATGAGAAGTGTTCAATGACTTCCGAAGTCTCTCAATCAATAACAATGGCTCTTCCAGCATTACAATCATGATCAAGCAACATCAGCTCTGCTGGTCTGGACACTGCATCTGCATGCCAGTTAATCAGCTTTGAAAGCAAGTCCTTTCTTCACAACTTAAGGGTGGCACCCAACCTCAAGGAAGACAGAGAAAACATTTAAAGGATATTCTGGAGGCTTCATTGAAAAAGGGACAAATTGATAGAAATGCATGGGGGGAACTTGCTGCTAACCATGCCACAGAGAACTCCCCTTTCTCAGAGCAACTCTTGCCATGTCTCTGCAAAGGCATGTGGCTCTAGGATTGGCCTAGTGAGTCACCCGAGGACACACAAATCATGGATCCTGGAGGATGTCATCCTCGTTTTGAGGGACTGATGATGATGATGAGGAATCAAGGAGATTGAGCATGACTTTGTACTGGGGAGTTCATGTCTGACTAATTTGATGGAACATTATGAGGAAAAAGCAAGGAAGGAGTGTAGCACATTTCATGTAGTCCACATGAATTTTAGCAAGGCTTTTGACAAATCCCTACATGATAGGCTTCTTAGAAAAGTAAGGCCCATGGAACCCAAGGCAAAGTGACAGGACCGGATTTTTGTCCCTAACTCGGGTTCACAGAGTTGGGGTGTTTTCTGGCTCGGCAAACCTGACCTTAAAAATATCTGCCCGCAGGTCATATTTTTGGTCAAAGTGGGGCAGCCTGAAACAGGAATTGGGCGGGCCACCCTGGATTAAGTTTGGAGGCTGCTGAGTGCAGAGGTGGGCTGGACATGAGACCTGCCTCTGTATTCTGGCACTGTGTTTAAATAAATCATAATTATAGAAAAAAAATTCCTCCATTCACCCCTCACACCCTCCCTATGCTCCATCCATGCCAACTTATGTCAACCCATGCCTCCCACCACCCTTTGCCCTTGAGCCCTCCATGCTAATTCACCTAGTATCCTTGGACAGTTCCTTGAGAGCTTTGGCACTTGCTAGATAGCTTTGACAGCTGGACAACTCCTTAACATTTCCTTGATAGTTGGCCAGCTCTTTGACAGCCAGCACTTTCTTGACAGCTAGACATTTCCTTGACAGCTGGATAGTTCTTTTATAGTTTGACAATTCCAATAAGTCTGTGAGTAAAAAGTACATAATCATGTTTAACAATGCCAAAGGGGTGCATTTTATCTCTAGAAAGGGTGCCTTACCTCTCCTCAAGGTAAATCATAGATCCTGGAAGATCCTCAGGATCCTATCCAAAGGTCATCTTGCCTCTCCAAAGGGTACTCTGTCTATCCATGAGAATCCATCAAGTTCAGAGCTCCTCTTACCTGTTCTAATCTACAGTTTCTGGATTTCACACCCGTTCTTCCAAAACCCCACTTCGATGAAGGCAGCTGGTGAGTTAAATGGCCAGCTGCCTCCACAAATCATGCATGCGCGAACCCCCGGCCCGACTCCAGTCCCACCCCCGCGATGATGGAAAATGCTGGGTTCGGGGGCAGGACTTAATATTTTCAGCCATTTCCAGGAGCTTTGCCATCTGTCGTGATGAAAATCTGGGCTGCAAATTGGATCCAAAATTGCCTCAGTGGCAGGCGATAGAGAATAATGGTGCATGGATGTTTTTCTGACTGGAAGGCTATTTCCAGTAGATTTCCCAGGGGTCAGTACTAGGTTCTTTGCTTTTATGAGGAGCATAGATAGACTGGATGGGAAGGACCTAGTTCCCTTAGCAGGGAAGTCAATAAACAGGCAACATAGGTTTAAAGCAATTGGTAAAGGATTAAGGGGAAGTTGAGGAGAAAGTTTTTCACCCAGAGAATGGTAGGGGTCTAGAAATCACTGTCTGAAAACGTTGTAGAGGCCGAAACCTCATCACATTTAAAAAGCATTTGGATATGTAGCTTGTAGTACTTCAAGTACAAAGCTACAGACCAAGAGCTGGCAAATGGCATAAGGCTAGATAGATCTTTTATGGGTATGATGGCCTCCTTCTATATAGCATAAAGAATAAGAACAGGAGCAAGCCATCTGGTTCTTCGAGATTGCTCCACCATTGAACAAGGTCATGGCTGACCTTCCATCTCAACTTCACTTTCCAACACTATCCGCATGTCCCTTAATTCCTTTAGTACCCAAAATCTTTCAATCTTTGTCTTCAATATATTTAACGTCTGAGCATACACAGCCAAAATTCACAATCCTTTGAGTGAAGAAATTTCTCCTCATCTCAATCCTGAACCCCTTATTCAGGGACTGGGATTGTGTGCTTTAGCGTTCCCAGCCAGGGGAAACATATCTCAGCATTTACCTGTCAAACTCTTAAGAACTTTATAGGTTTCAATTAAATCACCTCTCTTTCTTCAAAATTCCAGGTAATACAGGCCATTTATTCAAGCTCACTTCATATGATGACCACCCTCCTACCAGGAAGCAGTCGAGTGAACCTTTGTTGCACTCCCTCTTAGGTAAATTTGTCACTCGTCAGGTAAGGCAACCAAACTGCACATAGTACTTTAGGTGTGGCCTCACAGTTGTGGTAAGACATTTAGCTCTTATACCCCAATCGCTTTGTAACAAAAACTAACATACTATTTGCCTTCCTAATGGCTTGTTGTACCAGATTGCTAACTTTGTGATTCATGCACAAAGAGCCCCAGGCCCTTCTGAATGTAAACATTTCCTAGTCTCTCATTATTCAAAAAGTATTCTGCTTTTTTACTTTTCTTACTGAGGTGGAAAACTTCACATTTCATCACATTGTATTCCATCTGATGCTTTTTGCCCACTCACCCAACCTTTCTATGTCTCTCTGCAGCCCTTTTGTACCCACCTTATCACATACTTTACAATCTAACTTTGATCATCAGCAAACTTGACATATTATACTCAGTTTGCTCATCTAATTCATTAACATAGATTGTAAATAGCTGAGACCCAAGTACTGATCCTTGCGGTACCCTGCTAGTTACCACCTGTGCCATAAATTTCTCTTCAATTTTCCACATAACTTAAACATGCAAGGGAAAGTCTAATAAATGGTAGGCATGTTAGATGCATTGACACAGTAAATTACTCTCCAATAATCTGCCTCAAATGTAGTTGTTTAAGAGGAGTGATGTGGTGGGTCGGGATCTAAGATGAACTTTCATTTTGCTTCTCCAGTCTCCACGTTCAAGTAAGTAAATTTGAAAGACTTTAACTTGTGGGCAACGCATGGTTCCAAGCTCTGGTTTTATGGGGGCCAGCTAGTACTGGTGCCTACTGCCTCAGATCAAACTAGTTTTGAAGTGTGAGCTTCAAACTGCCCCTTATTTGAATACGAACAAGAGCTACTTCAGACATGGGCCTCTGATGCACATTTTTAATCCTTCGCCAATACGGCAGCTGAATCACTTCTGACCTGAAATATGTGTACATCACATACCCAGCATACTATTTAGTAGGCCACTCAGTGCCTGGAAATTGGGCGCTGCATGGACAAACTTACAGAGCACCATCTGTTGAATAAGGCAGTAAACTAAAAACCTGTTTGCCAGTCTTATAAATGTAAAAGCTTCTCTGGTACTGTTCAACGAACCTGTGCAGAAGACTAAATGGCTCATCAAGGTTGTTCCATAGATACGATCAGTCAAATGGCCTCTTTCTGCACTGTGAAGTTTCTAGTGTATGTGCTTTATTAGTCTTCAGGAGACTGCATCAACTCACATCAGTTGATACAGCAATGTGTCACCTACCTTCATTAATTCAAGGTGTCCTTGAAACTCAAACTTGTCCAGTTCCTTTTTGAAGGATTAAATATTAGTTTTAACCTTTGGTAACAAGCAATAATTGTGTAGACATGGATGTGGCACAAACATGCTGTATTCATATATCTAGATTTTGAGAGGCAAATTTGACCTGTAGGTAAGGATTTTATCCAGTTGTCACTATGGAGACTCGAGTGAGGCATTAAATACATTAATAATCTTCTGAAGGTGGTGAAGAATTTAATACATTAATAGTATTAATCTTTTTGTTATACAGTTGATTTTCCAGGCAACTTTTCTTGGTGGAAACATTGAACTTTATTTACAAGACAGCAGCAGCTACATTTGTGCATCTAACTCTACAACTAAAGAAGAACTCCCTCCTAGAGGCTCCCCGTGCTGCTAACTCATTGGTTTACACAGATAATGTGAACTTATAGCACAGGATTATTCTTAAAGCTACAGTCCTATGTCTATCAGTCCTACGTTTACCAGAATTATAATTACTACATTCCTCCCCCTTTGACTTTTCCATACATTTTGTATTTACAAGGATATTTATCTCATGACATTATGATATTTACACAGGTCTAGAAATTACAAGTTCAGCCTTTCAGGTGGTTTCCTGATCTGTGTACAGCACCATAGCCCTACGACTTGCGATTCTTTGGCAGGAATCACATTCTCTGGAACCGCAACTCATTAGACCCAGGCAGTTCAGTGTGTTCCACTCTGACAGAAACAAACATTGGACATATCTATCCTTGGTTGAGCAATTTCAACAGGAACCATAGGGTCAGCAATGGTTACTGGTGGAACATCATTTTGTTGGGGTATCTCCTTTCTTCTTAAATGATCCACATGCTTATAGGTGATCCGGCCCTCCACTTCCACATGGTATGATAATGGTCCAGTCACAGAGCTTAATTCACCAGGTAATCACTTTGGTCCTCAGCTGGAATTCCTTACATATACTGCTTCTCCAACAGTAAATTGTAATTCACAACTATGCAAATCATGAGTCACTTTTTGGTTCCCTTGACTTTTCTCCGCCTTACCCTCCAAATTGGGAAGTATCAGGTTCAGTCTTGTTTCAGTCAGGTGCTTCATCAGTAATTCTACACCTGCCACTGTTTGGGGGGCTGTTCTGTAGTGAAATAGGAAATGCAAAAGTTTAGTTTCTAACAATTCACCTGTTAACTTTATCATTCCCACTTTTTGTTGTCTTTTTGGAACCTTTTTTGACGTCTTCTTTCTGCCAGAGTTTAGTCTCGGTCTTTTTTGTATTCACTATCGACCAGACTTCTCTCAGGTGAAATCTCAACTTGTCTTAGTTCAGTAGTTGAGCTCCACATGGCTTCATTATCTACCAACATCTTGGAAAGTTCCATGACTTTGCTTTCAAAGCCTCTAGCTTCATTCAGCTGGTTCTTCAGCTCTTCTGTCTCCTTCTGGTGGCTTCCTCCTGGAATCTTCAACATTGCTGCATCTTCTTTGCCAACTAGTCCTTCAGTTTGTTCAGAGTGGTGTTAAATTCTTCCTGTTTCTCTTTGTAATTTTCCCAGAGGCACAAACTTTGACCCAAGGGATCCTTGTAGTGTGTGAAGGTCTTTCAACAGGTTTTCTTTTTCTTTGTGAAGCTCACTTGCTCCATCTTGAATTCTGTCATTCGGCGGAGTTTCCTTAAGTTTCTTCTGCTTTTCTTCATTATCGTTGTTTAAGATAGTCATCATTTCTTCAAGTTGCTGAATAGCCACACATTCCTTTTTCATCCAGTTCGGGTCCTTGGGCTCTCCAGGTTCTTTCTGAAGTGCCTTGCCTTGTTCCTTTTCCAACTCAGGGACTCTTCCAGCTTCCTTTTGAAATCTTGCTGGCCAGTCGAGGTTAATTTCCCTCAACCAATTTCAACCTTGAAGACGTGGTCCTCTGCCTTCTAATACCATCACTGGTAGTTGTGCTGGTTGGTGTTTATAATAAACAGATACTCTGGTGCTACCTTTTACCTGGATTTCTTTGCTTGTGTACGTTTTCAACTTGTCAAAGGTTTGTTCCAAATTTAATTGTTAAGCACTTTTATTTAAATATCTGAAAGTCTGTTCCCCTACTACAGTGGTAGAAGCACCAATGTCTACTTCCATTTTTAAGGGTTTACCATTCACTTGTAATGTGACAGTAATTGACCCTGTCTTCCCAGCTTTCATGTGTTAAATGTCAGAATTGGTGTTTCTGGCTCTTCTACACTATATACTTCATTGGACTTTTTTTGCCTGGAACCTGTTTTAATCTCGCTTTGCAATGTTTCAATATGTGCCCTCTTTTGTGACAAAAATAACACTCGAACTTTTTAAATTGCCAATCATTAAGAGTATGCTTTTTCCACATCAATGAAAATTAGTTTCCAAAGTTGCTGCTAAGGTGTTTCTTCTATATTTTTGGTTAGCGGGGGCTGTTTCCTGCTTTGCAGCAGAGTCCTGCCTTTTTGCACCAACTTCGGCTGACTGTTCCCACCCAACTAGGAAAACTGTACCATTTTGCGCACCTTGAATTGCTTGTGAATCCCTTACAATGCTTTCTAAAAATCGAGATCCACTTCAGTCAGCAATCTTCACCGAATAGCATTCTCTTGCACGCCACAGAGCAGACGATCACTGAGCATATCATTCAGGGTTTCACTGAAATCACAGTATTCCATTAATTTAATTGTTTTAATTCAAATAATTGTTTTAATTTCAACACTTAGGTAGCAATGGTCTCCCCCGGGGCCCTATTCCGTGAATTGAACCTGAACCTCTGCATTGTGACTGAGGGCTTGGTTTGGAAATGTCCCTTAACCAGGTTTACTAACTCACTGAAGGTCTTCAAATCTGAGGCACCAGGGGCCATCAAGCTTTGAATTAAACTGTAGGTCTTGCTCCTACAAATACTCAGGAGAATCACTCTCTTTTCCTCCCCTGTGATTTAGCCATTCACCACTAGATCTGGCTGGATTACATTAAAGAACTATCAGATCCTGCTCTAGTCTGCTAAAACTGTTCACTATTCCTGGGTCATCCTGGCCTGCAAAGGTAACCCTTAGCTGCTATACTTTACTGCAAGCTGACTTCTTAAACCCCATTCCCCAGTCTCCTCCACCCTCACTTCTAATAAGTGCGAGCAGTATAGTTTAAAATACACAGGGACAGCATGCAAATTTGGCCTCAAAACCTCAAAAAGAGCCCACAAAAAAATCAAAGATGGGGCAAAAAAAAAATTCAAAATATTGAAAGGAAGATCACTCTCGTACATACACTAAACTTTTGAGTCTGGAACCCTGAAACCCAGAAAGTAATTGTCCAGAAGTTTTTCAGTCAGCGCCACATTTCTCCGATTTGCTGTGCTGCACTGCAACAGCCCTGGACCCCTGAATTGATGCTAAGGTAGCTTCTAACTTTGCAGTGTTTTTGCTCCTTACTCTGTGTATCTAATGTATCCTGTGTTGGACCCTCTCCGTGAATCTGTGCACACTCACAACTGGGTGGCTATGCTGTGGTACTGCTTCAGCACCTTTTTGAATTGCCCTCCTCTCCAAAGTCTGGGCAATTTGTTATTCGTTATTTTCATTTGTGAGCTGCTGATAATGCTGTCTCTCTCTCTCCACCTCCCCCCACCACTGGTTTGTTGTTGGGGCCTTGTAAATTACAGTAAATTAAATTAACATCAGCTGTCAGTCCTCCACCACACACCTACCTCCCCGCCCCCCCGCACCCCCCCCCCATCCCCGCAACCAACCCTGTGACAATGTGAGAGGAGAGCACATTCTTTGTAATTTTGAATGTTTGTGTTTCTGTGCAGGGTAGCCCACAACAAAATTAAGCTTGGCAGTTTTTTTTCAACCCCTCAAAAAATTTTGATCTCTGGCAAACAGCTCATGGACATCATTGTCACCAAGACCATCCAATCAGCAGCCTCTGCCCTTTCCCTCCCTTCCACTAGCATATCAAATCAAATTTTTCGTGAAGATCCCCACCCTTGTCCTAAACTTGCATCTTTCTCTAGTTTCTTCCCTAATTACCTGTTTGAGCTCATCTTATACATGGGAGATACTTCACGCTCCCTCAACCCTATCCCTAATAAACTAGGAGCCGGGGGGTGGGGAGAATTATGTTCATATGTTGGCTGATATTGTTAATAGCTCTCTCTTCAGGTGTTGTCCCTCCCTCATTTAAATCTGCTTTTATCAACTTACAACTCCAACAACCATCCTAGATTATATTGTCCTTGCAAACTACTGTCCCATCTCCAACCTCCTGTTCCTCTCCAGAGTCCTTGAACATGCTGTCACCTCCAAAATCCATGCCCTTCTTTCCCACAGCTTCATGTTTGAATCCTTCTAATCAGGTTGTGGCCTTTGCCAGAGTAGCTAACAGCTCTTACAAAGTCACAAATGACATCTTACATGACTATAATAAAGTTAAACTATAATTCCTTGTCCTTCTTGACCCATCTACATACACAATCCTCTTGCATTGCCTCTCAATATCAGCCAGTTGGGTTGGACTGCCTTTGACCAGTTCCATTTTGATCCTTCTATTTGTACCCAGATTATCACTTGCAATGGTTCCTCTTCGTTACATCTGGTGCCGCCCAAGGAACAACCCTATTTACATGCTGCCACTTGGTGACATAATCTGAAAGCCAAGCATTAGTCTTCACTTGTACGCTGACAACACCCAGGTCTATTTCATCACTCCTCTCAACTCCTCCACTGTTGCTAAATTATATGATTGCTTATCCAACGTCCAGTCCTGAATGAACAAAAATTTCCTCCAATTAAATGTTAGAAAGACTGAAGTTAATTTCTTCAGTCCCGGCTCCTAGCTACCAACTTCACCCCCCCTCCCTGGTAAATGTATGAGACTGAACCAATCAGTTCACAACCTTGGTGTCATACTTAATCCATAGATGAGCTGTCAACCATAGATCTGTGCCATCATTCAGACTGCCAAATTCCACCTCAGACACATCGCCTTACTTCACCCCTGCCTCAGTTCATCTGCTGCTGAAACCCTTGAGTTAACTATTCTAATTGTGGTCTCCCATATTCTATCCTCCCTAAAAATGTCATCCCCAAAACTCTGCTGCCCATGGCCTTATTCAAACCAAATCTTTCACTCATCATCCCTGTGCTTGCTGACCTATATTGGCTACCTGACAAACACCTTGATTTTTGAAATTCTCATCCTTGTTTTCAAATCCCTCCATGGCTTCATCCAATTCCCTCTGTAATCTCCTGCATCACAAACTTCCAAGATATCTGCACTCATTTAATTCTGGACAGTAGAACATCCCCAATTTCAGATGCTCACCATTGGTGGCTGTGCCTTCAGCTGCCCAGGTTCCAAGCTGTAGAATTATTTCCCTAAATATCTCTGCCTTTAAGACATTCCTTCAAACCTAACTCTTTGACAAAGCTTTTGGACATCTACCCAGTATCTCATATGGCTCAGTGTTAAATTGATTGATTGATAATGCTCCTACGAAACTTCTTGGAATGCTTTGTTACATTAAAGGTGCTATATAAATACAAGTTATTGTTGTTGTTAACAGCTATACATAAGGTAGCATTAATGTCATACATTCAAATTTAAACATGCAGAGCAAGACTATCAATGTTGTGGAAAATGCCATTGGCAGCTATACCACTTAGAAGTGTTTTCTCCCACTTGCAGTTTGATGCAAAATTACACAGATCATAGCTCATAACGCACAAGCTGAGATCATGTTTACACAAGAACCCTGGGCCCATACAACTTTTATCTGTCCCCTCTTCTCTCAAAGGTATTGCAATAATACTGATAGCAAAACTACAGAACAGTAAATTTAATGGAACTGATCAATTTTGAAATCACACTTAAAAACACAAGCATATAATGTTTTACCTTCTTTGAAAACACTTCACCTTTACAAGAATGAAGCATATTCAAATTGACAGGCCAGCTGTTATATGCTGGGAATATCAACACTCTACTGTGAGAAAAAATGAAATGTCAATTTGCATTTCTCAAGTAGTATTACTGATCTATGTTAAGTCATCATGAGTACAGAATACAGTTTAATTCTTCAAATTGTTCTAAAAGAGCTCTAAACAAGCTCAACAAATAAGTCAGTAAACACTTCTCAATGTCAATGCAGAGCCACCAAATTAGCTAGCAACACATTAAGAACAAAACATTACAACTGCAAACATCTTGTCAACTTTAAACTAAATCTCACTTCATTCTTACATTAAAAAAATAAAATGCAGATTATGGAGATCAGTATTAATCCATACCACAAATGCAAAAATAATGAGTGCATCTTGCTGTAAAACAATCAGCAATAGAAACAGAACAATTTCAAGTAGTAGAACAGAAATTATTTGCATGGAAATGGATTGTCTCTTAACTTGATAACAAGGGTGCCAGCTCGGTTATTTAAAATAGATTTTTTAAAAAATCGATGATTTTGAATTGCATAATTCTTTTTACACCAACAAAATTAAAAATGAATGTAAGATTGCAACTAAAGCCAAATTGCAAGCAACATTCAAAATCTGAGTTACAAAATGTTGATCATTTTCCTCCCGCAGTCGATGAACAAATATCTTTAATGTGTGGTGCATTACCAGACCAACTGATCTGTATCAGGTAGAAATGCAGATAATCTTTCATTTACATGTGATTTGCGAGGCTGAACATGACAATACCAATCATAATCCGCTTGCAGGGTTTCATGTATAATTGAGTTATTGTTCCTAAAAATGTACCAGAAAATGTGACATAATACAAAGAAACACATCTTTTAAAATGTGGAAATGTAGTCCATATACATATGTTTAATGGAAAATGTAGTTACAGGGATAAACGCATTGGTGGAATAACATACAGGCTATTGGCACAAACTAAATGTTAGTTACATGAATGTAAATTAGTAACAACAAAGATTTATGCTGGATACTATACATACCTATCACTTCAAACAAACATTTGAATTTCAAAAACTATGGTTTTAATACATGTCTGACAATAAAATAAAATCATTGCATTGTAACATCAAGACATATTACTCAAAGTGCAGTTAATGAGCTTTTGACAGATTCATTTAAATGTTGCAAAACCAGGTTAGAAGGCAACATGTCAGTTCATTTACTGTACACTATAAGTAGGGTGCAACTTTTTAGTACAGAAATGGTTGAATATTAATAAGTTACAAGGACAAATTTCACTGAGCATCATGAATTTTGGCAGATGGAAAACAGAAATAGAAAGGCATTTACGATAAAGGCTTTAGAATTTGAACAAAAAATGTAAGGCAAGTGTATGCAACCATTGAGGTCTTAAGCAAACTGCAAATATTTGCAAATGTCATTGCAATGTGTAACATCAAAAAAAGCATAATTCATGCACAATATTCCTTATATTAACATAACTCAAAGAGGTCTTCTGTACAATATTCAAGGTGGGTACCCTACGTAGGATGCTGCAGAAGAATCCATCCAAACTCTGGTTGTTTAAGCTTCACTTTTCATGTCATTTGGTATTGATGAGGACCCGTTGGAGGAAAATAATAAACACATGATTGTGAGGCAATTTAATGATAAAGGCAGTAGGGATCTCTTCTATTGCTGATGGCTTAACTTCTCATTTAAGTGAAAATGCAGTATACTTAAAGCCTCCATAAACTGTAATAGTTTTCGCATTACTGCAAATTGCACTTGACAATTCACCACAACAACGGGAAAAAGGTCTCCCTGTTTCCACAGTCCTACTCATACCCAAGTTTGGTGCAGCTACAACCACTTGTCACCAATAAAATGACCTTGATAAAAAGTTTGCTGCTGTACTGAACCAGCCGCCACCAACTTCTTGCTTACTCCCAACACGGGACACAGCATTGTCACCATCTTTCGCTGGACTTTCATCTTCAGGTAAATAGTCTGGTAATTCTGTGTTTTCCTCAACTTCGACCGGTGTACCTTGGAACGGAATCAGCATCTGGGGAAGGAGGGGAAACATTTCCTTCAGTTGTTCTTAATGTATTCTTTTAAAATATAATAAATATTTCACTAGGAATGGCAATAAGATATGATGCCAATAAAACACAGCAATCAGATAATTTATTTCAACTCTTTCATAAAGCTTATGTTCCAGTGTAAGATTTTGCAAATGTGGCATTATTTTGCTAAAATACAATTAGCATAATTATAGCCCCATTGCTGCCCCAAGCACTTATGACAGAAATGGATGATCTAGACTTAAATCCATCACTTTTGTTTGAACACCACTCTTGCTCGATAATGGACGAGCACAAAATGCAAAACACAATAAATAGGGAAATCACCTGCAATTTCCCAGCACCACCACCTTCAAAAAAAAGTGAAAGCTGGCACAGAAAATACTGGAAATGCACATGTGAAGCAATAGGGATCATTGTTAAGAATAATGCTCGTCAAAATATATAAACAACCTGGGCTTGAGTATAAGAAGTATACATTCAAAGTTTGCAGCTGAGTCAGAATGAGGAAGATGGCAATAGACCAGGAGGACAGACAGATTGATGAAATGGGTAGACACAGAGCAAATGCAATTTCACACAGAAATATCAAATGAGTCATTGAAGTCACTTGGTAGCATAGAACTTGAATATTGTTGAAAAGAGAGACATGTTGCCGAAGCTTTCTGTCTTGTACTCATCAGGATAAGTGCAAGAATGATTACCTTCAAAAAATCATTAAACTTTGTACTACAGGAGAAAAGGATGCTGATTAGTTGGCAAGTTGACGATGATTGGCCCAGGCATTGCCATGGAGAAAGCAAAAGGGAACTATAGGCTCTCCAAGCTCCTGAGTATTTCAAAAAAGATGCAACATATTGTGTGTGTGCAGGGAACAGGTCCCTGCATATGAACGCATGTTGCTTCTAGCAAGTGTAAATGAGCCACGTTATAAGCTCAACTGATTATCTTAAATTGGTTGTAAATATAAGTGCACTCAGGATGGTTCAGCAAGTGCTGCTCAATTGCTGAATCACATCTAACAATAGATGTGCAAGCAGAACCCAGTTGAGAATGATCTGTACTCAGCCTATTACAAACAACCAAAGGAACACAATGTTTGATTTAATCAGCCAATCGCTGAGGAGTACAGCCTATGTACCTGGCATCGCACCAACGAAATTCATGCATGTGATAGGCAGAATGTCTTTTTGGATTGATGGCAGCATCCCGTTACTGAAAATACCAATCGAGTAACCATTTCATAGCAGTAGCATGAAATGGCTTGCTTAATGTGTTGTGCAAAGCCATTTACTCACCTTGCAAGCTTAATGCAGAAATAGAACACATCAAAGCTATCCTAATCAGATCACTGCTATCTGTGTATCATGCAAACTTGCAAATGGGCCAAAGGTTGACATTTTCGGATCTGAAAAGTGACTGGTCTACTTCTATTTACCCTGGAAAGGCAATGCAATGGAGAGTTTGTGGGCTGTTTTGGGATTGTAGGGCTAAATAATGTCCCTATAAATAGAGATAGCAATGGCTTGAAGTGATTTTAAATAAAAACAAGCAAAATCATTTTAAATTTAAGGCGCTGGTGGACTGATAACCAATGTAGGTTAGCAAGGACAGAGTGATGGGTGAGTGGATCCTGATGTGGGATAAGATATAGGCAATAGAGTTTCGCCTGAGCTGAAGATTACAGAGGGTGGAGAGTGGGACGCCAGCTAAGAAAGCAGTAGGGTATTTGAGTCAGAAGGCGGGAGTGGAAGTGTTGTATTTTGAACTTTAATTCAAGTTACAGTCAAAAAAAATCAAAGGTTTCACTTTTACCTACAAATGCTTTCATTAAATAATCTATTGTGGTTATGCAATTGATTTCTCAAATTATTTCACATATATCTCAGTTTTGGAGAATTGTTTTAGGGATCATTGCTGGATACAGAGGCCTCTTCCTAATTAAATTGGTGGAACTGATTCTTTTCCAAACTTTCAAGAATGTTATTATAATTCTCCACTCACCCGGTTTCATTATTCGCCCATTATTTCTGATGTCTCCATTAATTCATCATCTAACATGAAACCTTTGAATTGTTAAAGACTTCTGGGCACAGATAAATACCTAAATTATTTACCCATGTGTGTTTCCATGCATCATTATTTTCCCCTCCAAAAGAACCACCACCAGAAGAAAAGAATATTGTAGAATTCGTAATTATATTAAGGGTCTACTTTTGCCTGAATGAGACGTGCAACTCAGAACATGCTAATACAATATTGGGTCTGACTTCTCAGCTGAATTCAAATGGAAACATCGCCAGTTAAACCTCATCTGGAATACTGTAATAGGTTAAGACACCCTGACCAGATGGTGATAGAACCCTTGGCAAAGATTCAAAGGAGGACCAACAAAATTGTTCCTGGTTTAAAAACCCTTAGTTATCACAACAGACATAAGAAGCCAGTGGCAGGATTTTGCGCACCCGCCCACTGCAATCTTCCAATTCTGCCAGAAGTCAATGGACTTCTGTCTGGAGGACCACCTTGCCCGCAGCAGGTCCCACCTGTGATGTGGCCAGAAAATCCCAGCCCAGGATTTTTTTTTTTTTAAACCGGGAGGTAAACACAGACTTTGGAAAGATTTAACTTTTTTTTAATATTCATTCACGGGATGTGGACTTCACTGGCTGGACCAGCATTTATTGCCCATCTCTAGTTGCCCTTGAGAAGGTGCTGGTGAGCTGCTTTCTTGAACTGCTGCAGTCTATACGGTGTGGGTACACCCACAGTGCTGTTAGGAAGGGAGTTTCAGGATTTTGATCCAGCGACAGTGATGGAACAGTGATATATTTCCAAGTCAGCAAGCTGAGTGACTTTTTTGGGGGGGGGGGGGGTGGGGGGGTGCGTTGGTGGTGGAACTTCCAGGTGGTGGTGTTGTTCCCATCTATCTGCTGCCCTTGTCATTCTAGATGATAGTGGTCGTGGCTTTGGAAGGTGCTATTGAAGGAGACTTGGGGAATTCCTGCACTGCATCTTGTAGATGGTATACACTGCTGCTACTGTGTGTTGGTGTTAGAGGGAGTGAATGTTTGTGGATGTGGTGCCTATCAACAGGGCTGCTTTGTCCTGGATAGTATCAAGCTTGAGTGTTGTGGGTGCTACACTCATCCAGGCAAGTGGGGAGTTTTCCATCACACTCCTAACTGTGTCTTGTAGATGGTGGACAGGCTTTGGGGAGTCAGGTGGTTAGTTACTCATCACAGGATTCCTAGACTCTGACCTGCTCTTGTAACCACAGTATTTATGTGGCTAGTCCAGTTCAGTTTCTGGTCAATGGTAACCCCATGATGTTGATAGTGGGGGATTCAGTGATGGTAATGCCATTGATCATCAAGGGGCGATGGTTACATTCTCTCTTGTTGGAGATGGTCATTGTCTGACACTTCTGTGGCATGAATGTTACTTGCTGCTTGTCATCCCAAACCTGGATATTGTCCAGGTCTTGCTGCATTTGGACATGGACTGCTTCAGTATCTGTAAATGGTGAACATTGTGCAATCATCAGCGAATATCCCCACTTCTGACATATGATGGAAGGAAGGTCATTGATGAAGCAGCTGAAGATGGTTGGGTTGAGAACACTACCCTAGGAAACTCCCACAATGATGCCCTGGAGCTGAGATGACTGACCTCCAACAACCAAAACCATCTTACAGTCATAGAGTCAGAAGTCCACAGCATAGAAAAAGGCCCTTCGACCCATCTTCCTTTGCACCAGGTATGTCTCCAAACCAGCAGAGTTTTCCCCCCAGATTCCCATTGACTCCAGTTTTGTTAGGGTTCCTTGATGCCACACTCTGTCAAATGCTACCTTGAGTCAAGGGCAGTCACTCACACCTTACCTTGGGAGTTCAGCTCTTTTGGCCATGTTTGAACTGAGGTCAGGAGCGAAGTGGCCCGTGTGGAACCCAAACTGGGCATCAGTGAGCAGGTTATTGCTAAGCAAATGCTGTTTGATAGCACTGTTGATGACCCCTTCCATTACTTTACCGATGATCGAGAGTAGGCTGATGGGGCGGTAATTGGCCGGGTTGGATTTGTCGTGCTTTTTGTGTATAGGACATACCTGGGCAAACTTCTACATTGCCGAGTAGATGCCAGTGTTGTAACACTACTGGAACAGCTTGGCTAGGGCGCATGGCAAGTTCTGGAGCACAAGTCTTCAGAACTACAGCCTTTGCAGTATCCAGTGCCTTCAGCCATTTCTTGATATCACGTGGATTGAATCAAATTGGTTGAAGATTGGCACCTGGGATGCTGGGGACCTCTGGAGAAGGCTGACATGGATCATCCATACAGCACTTCTGGCTGAAGATTTTTGCAAACGCTTCAGCCTTATCTTTTGCACTGCTGTGTTGGGCTCCTCCATCATTGAGGATGGGGATATTTGTGGAGCCTCCTCCTCCAGTGGGTTGTTTAATTGTTCACCACCATTCACGACTGGATGTGGCAGGACTGCAGAGCTTAGATCTCTTCTGTTGGTTGTGGGATTGCTTTGTTCTGTCTACCGCTTGCTGCTTATGCTGTTTGGCATACAAACCGTCTTGTGTTATAGCTTCACCAGGTTGACACCTTTTAGTTTTGCTTGGTGCTGCTCCTGGCATGCCCTCCTGCACTCTTCATTGAACCAGAGTTGATCCCCTGGCTTGATGGTAATGGTAGAGTGGGGGATATGCTGGGCCATAAGGTTACAGATTGTGTTCGAGTGCAATTCTGCTTCTGATGGCCCACAGCACTTCATTGTTGCCCAGTCTGGAGTTGCTAGATCTGTTCTAAATCTATCCTATTTAGCACACTGGTAGTGCCACACAACGCGATGGAGAGTATCCTCAATGCAAAGGCAGGACTTCATCTTCATAATGACTGTGTGGTGGCCACTCCTCCTGATAGCATCACGGACAGATGCATCTGCGGCAGGCAGGTTAGTGAGGATGAGATCAAGTATGTTTTTCTCTCTTGTTGGTTCCCTCAACACCTGCCACAGACCCAGTCTAGCAGCAATGTCCTTTAGGACTTGGCCAGCTCAAATCAGTAGTGGTACTACTGAGCCACTCTTGTTGATGGACATTGAAGTTCTCCACCTAGAGTACATTCTGAGCCCTTGTCACCCTCAGTGCTTCCTCCAAGGGGTGTTCAACATGGAGGAGCACTGAATCATCAGCTGAGGCAGGGTAGTATGACCTGGTGCCATGAGACTTCATGGGATTCTGCATTGATGTGGAGGGCTCCCAGGGCAACTTCCTCCCGACTATACCACTGTGCCACCACCTCTGCTCCACTGGGGCAGGACATACCCAGGGATTTTAATGGTGGGGGTGCTGTCTGGGACATTACCTGTAAGATACGATTCCATGAGGATGATGATGTTAGGCTAGTCTTGACTAGTCTGTGAGACAGCTCTCCCAACTTTGGCATTAGCCCCCAAACATTAGTAAGGAGGACTCTGCAGGGTCAACAGAGCTGAGATTGCCATTGTTGTTTCCGGTGCCTAGGTCGATGCCAGGTGGTCTGTCTGGTTTCATTTTTGTGACTTTGTAGCAACTTGTTACCAGTGGGTTTTTAAGAATCAACTAAATTGCTGTGGGTCAGGAGTCACATGTAGGCCAGGCCAGGTGAAGACGACAGATTTCCTTGCCTGAAGGGCATTAGTGAACCAGATGGTTTTTTTTACAACAATTGACAATGGTTTCATGGTCATCATTAGACTTCTAATTGCAGATTTTTATCTGCTGTGGCGGGATTGGAACCCATGTCTCCAGAGCATTACCTCTGGATTACTAGTCCAGCGACAATACCACTAAGCCACTGCCTCCCCATAAAGTATTCAAAATGAAGAAGAAACTAAACTGTGTTGTGTAGACCAACCATTTGAACTCAATAGGTTAGCGAAAATGTGGGGTTGTGCATGTAAGCTAAATAAGCATAAGACTAGGTTAGATATCAGTAAGTTTTTCTTTATGAAGATAATGAAAAAGGAAGTGGAGAAAGGAAAGCAATGTTTTAGTCAGTAAACAAGCTCCAAGATTTTCCTATGATTCTTTAGACTAGAGATTTTTAAAACGTAGTCAAAAATCTGTCTCCATGTTCTCAAACGCAATCTGTAATCTCAAGGCCTAGCATATCCCCATTCTGCCATTACCGCCAAGCCAGGGGATCAATCCTGGTTCAATGAAGAGTGCAGGAGGGCATGCCAGGAGCAGCACCAGGCATACCTAAAAATGAGGTGTCAACCTGGTGAAGTTATAACACAGGACTATTTGCATGCTGAACAGCATAAGCAACAAGTGATAGACAGAGCTAAGCGATCCCACAACTAATGGATCAGATCTAAGCTCTGCAGTCCTGCTACATCCAGTCGTGAATGGTGGTGGACAATTAAACAACTCACTGGAGGAGGCTCCACAAATATCCCCATCCACAATGGTGGGGAGCCCAGCACACCAGTGCAAAAGATAAGGCTGAAGCATTTGCAACAATCTTCAGACAGAAGTGCTGAATGGGTGTTCTATCTCGGCCTCCTCCAGAGGTCCCCGGCATCACAGATGCCAGTCTTCAGCCAATTCAATTCACTCCACGTGATATCAAGAAACAGCCGAATGCACTGGATGCTGCAAAAGCTATGGGCCCTAACAATATTCTGGCAACAGTACTGAAGACTTGTGCTCCAGAAATTGCCACACCCCTAGCCAAGCAGTTCCAGTACAGTTACAACACTGGCATCTGCCTGGCTATGTGGAAAACTGCCCAGGTATGTTCTGTACGTAAAAAGGACAACTCCAACCCGGACAATTACCGCCCCATCAGTCCACTCTATCATCAGAAAAGTAATGGAAGGGGTCATCAACAGTGCTATCAAACAGCATTTGCTTAGCAATAACCTGCTCACTGATGCCCAGTTTGGATTCCGCCAGGGCCACTCAGCTCCTGACCTCATTACAGCCTTGGTTCAAACATGGATAAAAGAGCTGAATTCTCGAGGTGAGATAAGTGACTGCCCTTGACATCAAGGCAGCATTTGACCATTGTGGCATCAAGGAGCCCTAGCAAATGGGAGTCAGAGAGAAAACTCTCCGCTGGCTGGAGTCATACCTAGCACAAAAGAAGATGGTTGTGGTTGTTGGAGGTCAGTCATCTCAGCTCCAGGCCATCACTGCAGGAGTTCCTCAGGGTAGTGTCCTCGGCCCAACCATCTTCAGCTGCTTCATCAATGACCTTCCTTCCAATTTAAGGTCAGAGGTGGGGATGTTTGCTGATGATTGCACAATGTTCAGCACCATTTGCGACTCCTCAGATACTGAAGCAGTCCATGTCCAAATGCAGCAAGGTCTGGACAATATCCAGGTTTGGGCTGACAAGTGGCAAGTAACATTTGTGCCACATAAGTGTCAGGCAATGATCATCTCCAATAAGAGAGAGAGCCCAAACATCACCCCTTGATGTTTAATGGCATTACCATCACTGAATCCCCCACTAACAACATCCTGGGGGTTACCATTGACCAGAAACTGAACTGGACTAGCCATATAAATACTGTGGCTACAAGAGCAGGTCAGAGGCTAGGAATCGTGCGACGAGTAACTCACCTCCTGACTCTTCAAAGCCTGTCCACCATCTATAATGCACAAGTCAGGAATGTGATGGAATACACCCCTCTTGTCTGGGTGAGTGCAGCTTCTACAACACTCAAGAAGCTGGGCACTATCCAGGACAAAGCAGTCTGCTTGACTGGCACCACATCCACAAACATTCACTCCCTCCACCACTGCCGCACAGCAGCAGCGTGTACCATCAACAAGATGCACCGCAGGAATTCACAAAGGCTTCTTAGACAGCAACTTCCAAACCCATGACCACTACCACCTAGAAGGACAAAGGCAGCAGATAGATAGGAGCACCACCACCACCTGGAATTTCCCCTCCAAGTCACTCACTATTCTGATTTGGAAATATATTGCCAGTCCTTCACTGTCGCTGGGTCAAAATCCTGGAACTTTCTTCCTAAAATCACGGTGGGTGTACCTACACTACATGGACTGCAATGGTTCAAGGTGGCAGCTCACCACCACCTTCTCAAGGGCAACAAGGAATGCTGGCCCAGTCAGCGAAGCCCACATCCCGTGAATGAATAAAAAAGGTACTGTTAGAAATTTTTATTCTCCTCTTGCTAAAATATTTTTTCTTAAATATGGTCTTGAAAGCATACATTTGCTTCCTTTTTACCAACAATGAAATTGCACTATTCCTCCTAAATATGAATTGAAATCTAATGAGAAAATTTCAATGACTTCAAAAAGCACCCATTAATTGTAGAATAAAAAGGCGATATACACAAGCTGGAGCTCAAATGTTTCTGAATGCCCCACAGCAGCAGTATTTTAAAACTTACATATCTTTGGGTATTGCAAAGTCAGTCAGATATTTCACCTGATCATTAAATAGTACAAAAATAAACAAACACAGGTTTGTGGATAGTATTGTAAACCTTCATCAGACTTTAAAAGCTTGCTGGGAGCAAGGTTAAGTGATGCAGCATAATTTCATCAATAGCAAATGGGACCACTCACCTGATTTTCAACAGTAGTTCTACAAACTCTGACTCAGGTTTCTGACAAACCCGTCAGTCCTCAAGGATTAACAATTTTATCATGAGAAAGACAACTTATTTTTTAAAAAGCTAGCAAAGTACATTGACCTATACTGTACAATTTTTAAGAGCTTTAACTGTAGCATTTATCTCTATAAAGGCCACAAAGAGCTTACATTTTTAATGAGAACCATTTAGGACAAAAATAACGATCTGTAAAAAATTATGACATGTTCAATACATAAATCACAGAATACTCGTTAGATAATCTGGACATTATAAATTAATGTGAATGTGTCTATACATCAACCTTAAACTTCCCTCTATATGGAGAGGAGGACATTTTGATCCATTTTCACTATTCTAATTATCTAATCTAATTCTAAATTATAAAACCTAGAAAATCTTGTGATTAATAACAAAATATCTACCATTTACAAACGAATGGTTGGAGGAAATTCAACGCTAATTTTAGATGATAGAAACACAATTGTGTAAATGTCAAATGAGTATCGGTCTATAGAAAAATTATATAGAGAGTGCCTTCAGTCTTGTATTTGTCTCAATTGGTCGTGCAGTTATGAGAGCTTCAATGTATAGCGTCAAGAAAATGTAGGCCTTAGTTCACACTCATGGGAACACAGCCATGTTTAAGGCCAACATCAGGCAAGTTACTGGCTGAAAAAGCAAATTTTACCCAGAGGGAGAAAAGCAAGAGAAATAAAAGCCAAAGTCATGATCTAGTTGCTCCCACATATTTCCTAAGCGTTGATCTTTGATTTCACGAATATTTATGAATATTTGCAGTGGGTTGGCTCTCATATTGTCACAAATGGCACATGGCCTTGGAATCCGGAGGACAAAAGTGCAAGCACTTCAAAATGGTCTCTAAAATCTCAATGACAAACATTTATCTTACCTCCTCTCCATTTTCATTTTTGATCACTTGTTGTGCTTTTAAAATTTTGGTTGCTGCAATAGCAGATGCCAGTGCCTACAATAAAAGATTAATATAGGTAATGCTAGTAGTAAGGCTCATGGTGAGTCAGAGATAACATTGATGCAAGGGAGGGGTTGATATTCCCACTGAAAGAATCCAATAGCAGTTTGCAAGAGACCACAGAAATACTGATCATTTTTGATTGGTTTCTGAAATACAGCATTTTTCTTATCCAATGCAAGAAGATGAATAAATAAGTTATATAAATTTATATATAATTTGATACAGCAACTCTATCTTATGATCCTTCTAAGTTTTTTTTTAAATGTATAGTGGCTGTCAAAAGTAGGAGAAAATATTAAACTAATTTCAATCTTTTTTGACAAAAAAGCATCTCTGGAACAATTTGTAAAATATTCTACTCAACAAATTTAAATTAGGACTTTCATTCAGAACCACCCTTCCAACAAATTGTAGTAGGGTACAATGCTAGAATGTCAACTGTTTATACCAAGTATTTGCTATGTTGAGTTCCAAGGTAAATACAAATTTAAAAATTCTGTTTAACCATTAAGAATACATTAAAATATTAACTAATCTCAAGTTTAGTCCAAAGTTTCAATTTGTCACACATGGGACATAACTGCATTTGCTAAATAAACAGATCACTAAGTAGTATCCTACCTTTCTTTTCAGGGAAGTTACCTCAGAAAAAGCTAAACAGTTAGCTAAAAAGCAAAACTAGAATTACCTATATTGCGTAGAACATCAAAACAAAACTGATCACTTTCAATGCTACAAAAGATGATTTCTTGGCCTCAGTAACCTTCTATTGAGACACATTGTGCTGGTCCTAGCTAATTCTAGCATGCTCTATGAATGACTACTGTTGTTGTCAAAGCAGTTGTTGTTCTGGATGTTATAGAGACATATTCAATTGTATCCCACTACCTTAAGGCTCTTTATTCAACTGTGGCTCCACCATGCTCCATGAACTCAAGTCTAGGTTTATCAAAGATGTAGAGATGTCAACTGAAAACGTTGATAGACATGTGTTAAACACAGGAATTGTTAAGCTTTTAAGCGTAATAACTTTCTTATAAACATAGTATTTGTTACCTTAATTGTCATAATCCTCACTTCAATCCTAAATTTCTCAACTTAATGATAGTCCAAATTACAGTTGAGGATTTTCAAAAACTGTGGTGCTATTTAGTTGGTTTAACTTATTTTGTATTGGTAAATTTTGCCAACTATTCATTTTTGTCTGATTATCTTAAACTGTTCTTAGTAAATTTTCATTGGAAGCTTATGTATCTGATTTATATGTTTTTGACTGGTATGTTACTTATCTGCTTAGTTATTCTTTGTTTCAGTGCTATAAGAATAAAAGATATCAGCCACTCAGGTATAAGTGTGACCCAAAATTTGTATATTAAATATAACATACAAGGATGTAACTTGGGTGCAAAGCAGATATATTTAAGTACATGTATTTTTCATAGTCTTGAAAGCATAGTTAGATGAATGAAATGGCATGCCTTTTAGCAATATTTGTTGTAACGGCCTGGAACAGGTTCTAGCGCTACCTCCTGAATGAATAATAACAGGCCATGCCATTTTTTGCTAAAGAGCTTGTGGAGATGGTAACAGGTGCTACCATTATAGTACCATTTATTGATTCACTGAACAGAGACTGTGCAATATTACTTAATCAAGAATTTTATTATCGACAGTTCTCCGTCGATAGCAATATTAAGCTAAGTTATAATAATTCTGACATACCTCTTGGGAATCAAATTTTTTGGGAGGACACAGCCCAAATGACCTCAACACCAAAAAATTAGGGCCTAGGTCACATTAGCTAGAGAACAATGTTTGTTAAAGTATCTATATTTAGACTGCAAGGAGCTTTCTTTTAAACCCTTGCATCTACTGCCCTTGTCCTTCTAGGTGGTGGTGGTCACGATTTTGAAAGATGCTGCAGTATATCTTGCAGATGGTACACACTGCTGTCACCATGCGCGGTTGTCAATGTTTAAGGTGGTGGATAGAGTGCCAGTCAAGTGAGTTGCTTTGTCTTGGATGGTGTCAAGCTTCCTGAGTGTTCTTGGAACTGCACTCATTAAGACAAGTGGAGAGTATTTCATCACACTCCTGACTTCACAGAAGTACAGAACCTTAACAGCACAGGAGGCGGCCATTTGGCTCATTATGTCTGCACTGGCTCTCCAAATGAGCATTATGGCCTAGTGCCATTGCCCTGCCTTTTCCCTGTTTCCTTTCACATTGTTTCTATTCAAATAATCATCTAATGTCTTCGGGTGCCTCGATTGATCCTGCCTCCACCACACTTCCAGGCAGTACATTCCAGACCCGAGCTACTCGTTGTGTGAAAAAGTTTTTTCCCACATCACACTTGCTTCTTTTGCAAGTCACTTTAAATCTGTGCCCTCTCGTTCTTGATCATTTTACAAGTGGGAAGAGCTTCTCTCTATCTACTCTGTCCAGCCCCCTCATGATTTTGAACATCTCTATCAAATCTCCTCTCAGCCTTCTTCTCTCCAAGGAGAAGAGTCCCAATTTCTCCTATCTATCCTCATAGCTGAAGTCTTATATCCCTGGGACCATTCTTGTAAACCTCTTCTGCACTCTCACCAATGTGTTCACATCCTTCCTATAATATGGTGCCCAGAACTGTTCACAATATTCCAGCTGAGGTCTAACGAGTATCTTATATAAATTCAGCATAATCTCCCTGCTCTTGTACTCTATGCCCCGATTAATAAAGCCCAGGATATTATTTGCTTTATTAACTGCTTATGCCTTGTATATGGTTGGTCCAGTTAAGTTTCTATCTAATGGTAACCACCCCCAGGATTTTGATAGCAGGGAATTCAGCCAAGTTGAGATGGTTAGATTCTCTCTTGTTGGAGATGGTCATTGGCACAAATGTTACTTGCCACTGATTTGCCCAAGCCTGAATGTTGTCCAGGTCTTGCTGCATGCAAACACTGATTGCCATTACGTCAAGCGTTTCAAATGGGACTGAACACTACAATCAGTGAACATCTCCACTTCTGACCTTCTGATGGAGGGAAAGCCACTGGTGAACCAGCTGAAGATAGTAAAGCCTTGGACACTACCCTGAGGAACTCCTACAGCGATGTCCTGGGGCTGAAACAATTGACCTCCAACAACCACAAGCATCATCCTTGAGGTGGGAAGTAGTATGAATTTTTCTTCCTTTAAGCTTATTCTTAATCAGGAATTCAAAAATGTGAAAATTCTTACTTTCACTCAGTCTTCCCTAGCTCTTGACTGATCTCAACTTGCCCATCATTCTCCTCAACCTCAGGCCGTAACTTGTCATCTAACCTTTTTAAAAATTTGGATGCTAAACTTACCTTGGGTAATATCACACAATGGCCCTACCAGAATCTCAGGGTTTTTTTTTTTTAAACAGAACCTACCTCCGCTTTTAGATCAGATCGGATCCGCACAATACATCTCTTAACAGTCATTTGGAAGGTAAAACTGATGACACCTTTAATTTTCAACAATGCTTCTTCGCACATATTCCTCCGTGACTAAAAGAAAACAAGAACATTTAAGCCAACTGACAATTAATTTGAGATGTTTCATCATGTCGTAAAGTTCATTAGTTTCACTTTGACGTCTTTATAAACACTGGATAAACTTATAAACACTTATGGCATGAGGAACTTTGTGAGCAACACCACGACAGATCCAGAAGATTTATTTTATAAACTTCTGCTAAAAGTGGAGCTATATTAAACAAGTCTTATCCCTTTAATGGAGCAAAGTGTAATTGCTGTTAATCGGTACAAACAAAGGTTGATTATGGGCTCGTTTGTTATGTTGAGGAAATCTCTGCAAATTGGCAGCTGTGTGCAAATCCCTGGCTCCTAGCTTTGTGCGTGTATGAAGTTTTTCAAAATCAGAAAAAGCCAGCAGAAAATTACTAACTTTCTTTTTTGAGGGGGAGGGGTGGCACAGAGCGAGAGCAATAGAATCAGCCATTCTTCATTTTTCACTACACAGAATGTGGGTGGGAGGTCATGCTCAGGTTGAAGGGACCAAATCTGAGAGGATTTTAACAGGGCTGTAAGATTTGCCTAGCTTTGGCAAGAGGAAGGAAACTCCAGAGTAATCCTCACTCAAAGTAAATTCAGGGATTAGAGCTCATCAAACTGGAAAAAGGAAAAGGAAGCCAAGCCATCAAGAGCTGAGAATATTTGTGTTAATGGTATATTAATTGTATTATTAAATTTAAGCATACATAGTTTGAAGGCATTGCTTAAGTACCCTGAGCATAGAATTAAGACAGATGTCCCTTTAAGAGGTGGTTCTTTAATTATTTTATTTGATTTACTCAGAGTAAGAGAGACTTACTGCTTCCCTTTGATATCTCAGCTCGGAGGATGAAGGACTATAAAGGATAGCAAAGCTGACATCTTCAATTTGTGGGTTCAATTCCAGATCGAAGGAGCCTGTGTCCTTTCACATGGGGTGATTAATTCATTTATCAGTATCAAAAGAGGTATAAAGAGACTTCTGGGGCATTGGGTGTTGATTAAGGAGGAGGCAGACATTTGTAATGTTGTATTCTACAAACAAATCTAGTATTAATTACAAGACTTGCATTTGGTTTCCTACTTCACCATCTGGCTTCAGAATGAATTAACACTTTGGTCCCATTCCTGGAGAATGAAGTGTCCACTTATGGGACAGAGGCAAGTATAGGCAAGGCAAGAAAGACAAAAGTTGAGAAATGATGAAAGAGAAAAAGTGGGAACAAGATTTTTTTTTAAATGTATAAATGAATATCATTGGCCAGAATGTATTGCTTCCTTGGCCAGTGTCCAATGTAAGTACTGAAAGAAGCTGAGAGAAAAGAGTTTTCTTCCTTATACTGCTCTGCACTCACATCCTGCTCCATCTCCTAAACCCATCTGCTTTTGTGCCACCCTGGAAAAATTTCTCGTATCATTTACAACTGAACTTTCAAAATTGAAAATTACGACTGTCTAGCTTTTCATCCTCCATTCAGTGACATTTTTGCAGTTACCCATCCGCTCAACCACACCCTCAACCTTCACTTTTGGTGTCCTATGCCCTAATAAAAACTATCACGCTCTCACACCATGACCTCTATCACTCCTATGGCCCAAATATCCATTCTTTTATGTCGAAAGAATACCGACTTGAAGTGATATGGTGGGCAACACGTTTAGCTCTTCATTGCCAACAATGGGCCACATTAAGTACCATTATGCCCATAGATCTCATTTGTAAAAACTGCTCAATATTTTAGAATCATCTGGCAATGCAAAGATAACTCTCAGCTTCTTTTCTCTATTTCAAACTGTCTTATTAAACTCCTCTCCCGTCTCCTCCAGCATCACCTCCAAAAGTGTGAGGAACTCATGGACTTGCCTGTCATTAAGATCGAGATTCAACTATCTGCCTCTGCTGCTTCCCTTCCTTTCTCTAGTCCACCGAATTAAACTTACTCTAAAATAACACCTAGTTCTGGCCCTGGCCATGTATTTCTCTAGTTTCCCTCCTATCTCCCCTCGTGCCCTGCCTGAGCTCATCTTGTCCATGAGATTCACCTCCAACACCCTCAATGCTATTCCCACTTAACGGCTGACCATCTAATTTCCCCTCCATGTTGGCTGATATTGTTGAATGTTCTCTCTATTCAGTTACTATCCCGCTCTCTTTCTAGGGAATGTATAGTTAATAAGGAGTTAATAAGCAGTTATTAGGTTTAAATTAATTTATTAAATAGTTCTAGAAATGGCAGTTGCTGGGGTGAAGTGCTTCACCTGTGGGATGTGGGAAATCTGTGACGCTTCAAGTGTCCCGGACAACTACATCTACAGGAAGTGTACCCAATTGCAGCTCCTCACAGACTGCATGGATTGGTCGGAGCAGCAGTTGGATGCACTTATGAGCATTCAGGTGGCGGAAAGCATCATAGACAGGAGTTTTGCAGACGTGGTCCCACCCAAGGTACAGCCAGATAGATGGGTGACCACTAGAAGGGGCAGGCAGTCAGTGCAAAAATCCCCAGTGGCTGTCCCCCTCTCTAACAGGTATACCATTTTGGATACTGTTGGGGGGGGATGGCCTATCAGGGGGAAACAACAGCAGTAGTCAGAGTAGTGGCACCACAGCTGTCTCTGTTGTGCAGCAGGGGGTGTCAAAGCACAGAAGAGCAATTGTCATAGGGTGCTCTATAGTCGGGGACTCAGATAGGCGCTTTTGTGGTTGTGAAAGAGACACCAGGATAGTATGTTGCCTTCCTGATGCCAGGGTCCAGGATGCCTCTGATCGGGTACAGGACATTATGAAGGGGGAGGGAGAACAGCCAGAGGTCATTGTACACATTGGTACTAACGACATAGGCAGAAAGAGTAATGAGGTCCTGCAGAGGGAGTTCAGGGAGTTAAGCAGAAAGTTAAAAAACAGGACCTCTAGGGTTGTAATCTCAGGATTACTCCCTGTGCCATGTGTCAGTAAGGCTAGAAATAGGAAGATAGTGCAGCGAAACATGTGGCTGAACAGAAGGTGTAGGAGGGTTTCCAATATCTGGATCATTGGGAGCTCTTCCGGGGCAGGTGGGACCTGTATAAGAAGGATGGGTTGCATCTAAACTGGAGGGGCACCAATATCCTGGCTGCGATGTTTGTTAGTGTCACTCGGGAGGGTTTAAACTAGTATGGCAGAGGGGTGGGAACCAGAGCAATAGGTCAGCAGGTGAAATAAATGACTGGGAACTGGTGAATATAGCCAGTAGGACTAAGAGGAAGAGCAGGCAAGGAGAAATTACTGAACACGGTGGGACTCGGGGTCTGAAATGCATTTGTTTCAATGCAAGAAGTATAACAGGCAAGGCAGATGAGCTTAGAGCTTGGGTTAATACTTGGGACTATGATGTTATTGCTATTACAGAGACTTGGTTGAAGGATGGACAGGATTGGCAGATAAACGTTCCAGGATTTAGATGTTTCAGGCAGGATAGAGAGGGATGTAGAAGAGGTGGGGGAGTTGCACTGCTGGTTAAGGAGAATATCACAGCTGTACGGCAGGAGGATACCTCGGAGTTCTCATGCAGCAAGGCAATATGGGTAGAGCTCCGGAATAGGAAGGGTGCAGTCACAATGTTGGGGGTTTACTATAGACCTCCCAATTGCTGGCGGGAGATTGAGGAACAGTTATGCAGCAGATTTTGGAAAGATGTAAAAGCAATAGGGTTGTTGTGGTGGGTGATTTTAACTTTCCCTATATTGACTGGGAATCACTTAGGGTTTGGATGGTGCAGAATTTGTAAGGGGCATCCAGGACGGCTTCCTGAGACAATATGTAGATAGTCCAACTCGGGAAGGGGCAAAACTGGACCTGGTATTAGGGAATGAACCCGGCCAGGTGGTCGAAGTTTCAGTAGGGGAGCATTTTGGGAAAAGTGACCATAATTCAGTAGGTTTCAAGGTACTGGTGGATAAGGATAACAGGAGTCCTCGAGTTAAGATGCTTAATTGGGGGAAGGCTAATTATAACAATATTAGGCAGGAACTGAGGAATCTAGACTGGAGGCAGATGTTTGAGGGCAAATCAACAACTGACACGTGGGGGGGCTTTCAAACATCAGTTGATAAGAATTCAGGACCGGCTTGTTCCTGCTGGGTTGAAGGATAAGTATGGCAAGTTTCAGGAACCTTGGATGACAAAGGATATTGTGAGATTAGTCAAAAAGAAAAGGGAAGCATTTGTAAGGGCTAGAAGGCTGGGAACAGATGAAGCCTGAGGAGAATATAAAGTAGGAAGAAACTTAAGGGAAGGAGTCAGGAGGGCTAAAAGGGGTCATGAAAATTCATTGGCAACTAGGATTAAGGAAGATCCCAATGCCTTTTATAAATATGTAAAAAGCAAGAGTGTAGCCAGGGAAAGGGTAGGCCCACTCAGGGACGGAGGTGGGAATCTGTGTGTGGAGTCAGAAGAAATGGGAGATACACTAAATGAGTACTTCTCATCAGTATTCACCAAAGAGAAGGACTTAGTGGTCGATTTGTTTAGGGAAGTGTGTGTAGATAGCCTGGATCAAGTTGAGATCAAAAAAAAGGTGTTCGGCCTCTTTAAGAATATTAAGGTGGATAAATCCCCAGGGCCAGATGGGATCTACCACAGGGTACTGAGGGAGGCAAGGGAGGAGATTGCTGGGGCCTTGACAGAAATCTTTGTATCCTCACTGGCTATGGGTGAGGTCCCAGAGGACTGGAGAATGGCCAACGTTGTTCCATTGCTTAAGAAGGGTAGCAGGGATAATCCACGAAATTACAGGCCGGTGAGCCTGACGTCAGTGGTAGAGAAATTATTGGAGAAGATTCTTCGTGACAGGATTTCCTACCATTTGGAAGCAAATGGGCGTATTAGTGAGAGGCAGCGTGGTTTCGTGAAGGGGAGGTCGTGTCTTACTAACTTGATTGAGCTTTTTGAGGAAGTGACAAAGATGATTGACGATGGAAGGGCAATGGATGTTATCTACATGGATTTCAGTAAGGCCTTTGACAAGGTCCCTCTTGGCAGACTGGTACAGAAGGTAAAGTCACATGGGATCAGAGGTGAGCTGGCAAGATGGATACAGAATCGGCTTAGTCATAGAAGACAGAGGGTAGCAGTGGAAGGGTGTTTTTCTGAATGGAAAGCTGTGACTAGTGGTGTTCTGCAGGGATCAGTGCTGGGACCTTTGCTGTTTGTAGTATATGTAATTGATTTGGAGGAAAATGTAACTGGGCTAATTAGTAAGTTTGCAGACAACACTAAGGTTGGAGGAGTTGCAGATAGTGAAGAGGATTGTCAAAGGATACAACGGGATATAGATCGGTTGGAGACTTGGGCGGAGAAATGGCAGATGGAGTTTAATCCGGACAAATGCGAGGTAATGTACTTTGGAAGGTCTAATACAGGCAGGAATTATAGAGTAAATGGCAGAACCCTTAAGTGCATCGATGGGCAAAGGGATCTGGGTGTACAGGTGCACAGGTCACTGAAAGTGGCAACGCAGGTGGATAAGGTAGTCAGGAAAGCAAATGGCATGCTTGCCTTCTTCGGCAGAGTATTGAGTATAAAAGCTGGGAAGTCATGCTGCAGCTGTATAAAACCTTGGTTAGGCCACACTTGGAATACTGCATGCAATTCTGGTCGCCACATTACCAGAAGGATATGGAGGCGTTGGAGAGGGTGCAGTGGAGGTTTACCAGGATGCTGCCTGGTCTGGAGGTTATTAGCTATGAGGAGAGGTTGGAGAAGCTCGGATTGTTCTCACTAGAGTGATGGAGATTGAGGGGAGACTTGATAGAAGTTTACAAAATTATGAGTGGCATGGACAGAGTAGATAGTCAGAAGCTTTTTCTCAGGGTGGAAGAGTCAATTACTAGGGGACATAGATTTAAAGGTGAGAGCAGAAAACTTTAGAGGATTTGTGCGGGGCAAGTTTTTTTTTACGCAGAGGGTAGTGAGTGTCTGGAATTTGCTGCCAAAGGAGGTGGTGGAAGTAGGTATGATAGTGGTGTTTAAGAGGCAGCTTGACAAATACATGAACAGGATGGGAATAGAGGGATATGGACCCCAGAAGTGTAAAATGTTTTAGTTTGACAGGTAATATGATCGGCGCAGGCTTGGAGGGCTGAAGGGCCTGTTCCTGTGCTGTACTTTTCTTTGTTCTTTGTTCTAAATCCGTCAATCACCCATCTCCTTAAAAAAAAACAACCCTTGACACCTTTGCAAACTATCAACACATCTCAATCCTCCCTTTCTTCTCCAAAGGCCTTAACTGTTTTGTCACCTTCCAAATCCACGGCCATCTTTCCTGGAACTCCATGTTTGAATCACTCAGATCAGGTTCCTGCCCCTGCTGCAGTGCAACAGCTCTTAGCAATATCACAAACTATATATAAAAAAAAGGAAAATATCCCTCTTCCTCCTTCGCCTGTTTCGAGCTTTGACATAGGTGACCACATCATCCTTCTTCAACACCTTCCCATAGTGAACAAACTGGATGGAATAGTTCTTTCCCAGTTCCATTCTTATCCATCCAATCATAGCTAATCACCTACAATGGTCTCTTTCTGTAATCATTCTAAGATTCTCTGATTCTTCCCACTCCCACACTGTTATCCACAGTCCCCAGCGTCTATCCATATGCTGTCCTTCTGCAACTTCATCCAAAAACACGCCGTTAGTTTTCACACAGTATACTAATGATACCGAACTCTGCATCACCAGTGCCACCTGTTCTCGATTCCTCCACAGTCACTAAATTGTCAGACTGCTTTTCCAACATCCAACAATGGAAGAACAGAAAATTCTTAAGTCTAAATATTGGACCAAAGACACTGTCTTTGGTCCTTGCCACAAAATCTGTTCTGTAGCAGCCAACTTCATCAAATGCCCTCACCCTGGCAACTGTGAGCCTGGATCAGACTGTTCACAACTGTGATATCATATCTAACTAAGATGAGCTTCCAACTACAGTTGTGTCATCACGACTGCTGCCCATTTTCACCTCCGGTCCTGCTGAAACCCACATTCATACCTTGTTAGACCCCTAGTCTTGATTATTCCAATTCAAGGTTGGCCTGTCACAATTCACCCTCTGTAAACTTGATCATCTAAAACTCTGCTGCAAATATTTTAACTCACGCTAATCCCATTCACTCCTTATCCGTGTTCCCTGAACAACATTGGGTCTCAAGTAAACGATGCCTCGATTTGCAAATTCTCATCCTTGTTTTCAAATCCCTCCAGGACTCACCCCTTCTCTATCTCTGTAACCCTCTCCAGCTCTTTGGGAAGATCAGGTAGTTGCACGGAGATGCATTTTGGTAGGGTGGGGGTTTTTATGGTGCACTGAGACTGACACTTTAGTTAGGTACAGGCATCAGTGTTAAAATATCAAAGAAAAATGTAATCAAACCCAAAGGGATTTTGTTGCACATACATTTTTCTTGTTTAAATCATCACCAGCACATTACTTGTTTAAAATGTAGGAAATTCGTGAGTTAATCTTTTATCATGGGAAGGAGCTAGGTTATTGAGCGGTTCTTCAGACATGTTCCAGAAGCAGCACAAACAATAGAAGAAATTTGTGCATGCCAATATTTTTGGTGTAAGACCTGTGTAAATCAGTTATGTGCAAATTTCCTTGGGCAAACGCGTTGTAATGCCCCTCATATGCTTAAGTTACATCAAAAAATTGCAAAGGTAACAGGATTTCTTCAAATTTTGAGTTTTTTTCTCCTCAGACACTTTTGGGGAATTATGGTCTATGAACATGCTTTATACACAAGATTTTGAGATAGGCAGAGAGACTTTGATTATAACTAGCCAATTGCTGACAAAGACAGATGCCTCAGCCTAATATAAATTGAGAAAACCTAAATGGTTTAAGAGTTCCAATTGATAAATATGATGCATGATTATTTCTTAACCCACTCACCAGAGGTGGCGTTCATCTTGCCCTGATATTTGTGAATGATCCAGACAACACCCAGAAAATAGTTGTCATGGTACTGTGAGGGCACAGCGACCAAATAGAATCACAGAATGGTTCTGGCACAGGAGGAGATCATTCAGCCCATCATATGCTGGCTTGCAGTCTGCAAGAGCAACTCAGCCAATCCCACTCTCTCGCCCGACAAATTTTTCTCATCAGGTGCTAACCAATTCCCTTTTGAGAACCATGATTGAAGCAGCCAGTGCATTCCAGATCCTAACCATGCCCTCTTGTTGCTACTGGCTTTTGTGGCATTCACCTTAAATTGAGGTCCTCTGATTACAATCCTTACAACAATGCAGACAATTCTCCCTATTTGCTCTGTTGATTTTGAACACCTTGATTGAATCTTCTCTCAACCTTCTCTTGCCTAAGGAAAATAACCTGAGTTTCTCCAATCTATCCAAAGAACTAGCGTCCCTCATCTCTGGAACCATTCTCGTAAATCCTTTCTGTACCCTCTCTAAAACAAAATTATGTTTCGCCAGGTCTAGGGTGCAGATAAACCACAAAGCAAGAGCTGATTCTATAGCAATCAAAGGTCTAGTTTCACATACATGGGGGGCATAATTTAAACAAAATAACTCGGGGAAGGTTGTTCAACATCTCAGTAGAGTTCAAATGGAGTTTTTCAAGGATTAATGCTTAGCAAACTTAATTGTGAACTTGCTGGCTTGAGTTTATAGTTGCAACCTTAAATGAAATAACAAGGAAAAATCACTTCTAAATCTTTCAGGGAAAGCTGGATGGAGTTCACAGGAATGAATATTTTATATAGCTACATGTCAAAAGGTTGACCAAGGGCAAAGAATGACGCAGAAAAAGTAGTGCTGAAGATGCAAAACTACATCAGTAAGAAGTTCCTTCAGTACTTCAAAAGTATGAGAATAGGCAAGAACAATAAAACATGCAAACAATTTGAAGAGAGGACGGGCACAAGATAGTAAAATTATGAATGACTGGTTACAAGGGGAGCCTTCAGCTAAACTCTCTTCAAAGAGTTAATGCAGAGAAAATTAATGACTTTGTTAGTATTGAGATAAAACTACTAGACAAATTAATGGATAAACCTTCAAGATAACAAATTAGTAAATATCAGTCAACACGGAGGAGTTCCAGGGAGGTGGTGGCATAGTGGCATTGTCACTGGACTGGTAATCCAAAGACCCAGCGTAATGCTCTGGGGATCCAGCTTTGAATCCCACCACAGCAGAGGGTAAAATTTGAATTCAATAAACACCTGGAATTAAAAAAGTCTAATGATAACCATGAAACCCCTGCCAATTGTCGTAAAATTCCATTTGGTTCACTAATGTCCATTAGGGAAGGAAATCTGCTGTCCTTGCCTGGTCTGGCCTACACATGACTCCAGATCCACAGCAATGTGGTTGACGATTAAATGCCCTCTGAACAAGGGCAATTAGGGATGGACACTAAATGCTGGCCTAGACAGCGACACCCACATCCCATGAACGAATAAAATAAAAATGGATTCAGAAGGGTGTAATTCAGTTGTATTCATTTTAGGGGCCGAAGTAAAACCATCAACTAAGTTGCCAGCAGTTCGACAGTCCTGCTTATTTAACGTTGATAACTGCACCACTTTGCCATATAAAATCTTTACTAAAAAAGGGAACCAGTTTTCCATTAGCATACATAAACAAAGCCACAAAAACAATGTCAAGACTTGTTGTGCAATCAGCACTAGAGATAGCACTGTGCAGTCACAGCAGAAGCATTAACTCGAACTTTACATAGCAATTCAAATTGAATAATGCTCATCAACTTGCCAAAATATTACTATGTACCCAATGAAAAACACTTTACGTCATTCATGGCACTTTAACTGTGCCTTTCCTTGTCAATCAAATTACAATTAAAGTGGAGTGGTTCACTAAAGCAAACTTAGCTCCTTATTTATACTCAACTGAAAAATGCATTTCCAAACCCCAATTAAAAATAAGCAGAAATAGTTCACACTGATTGGATTTCTTACCGCATCATCTAAACCATCTATCTGCAGAGTAACTGTTTTTGCACGTTTGTTAGTACTTCCCAGGAAAAACTGTGGTTTGCGTCTATGCGAGTTATGATCATTCGTCTGATCAGACTCTTCACCGCTCGATGACTGCAAAATTTCATACACTTCATTTGCCAAAAACTTAGTTTCACCAGGCGTTGTTGTTCTGAAATGAAATTACATAAAGTCAAATCTCTGCTAAAGATGTTTTAAACTCATTCAAAGTCAAACCCTGTTAATAATAAACTAAAGACCTTCTCTCCAGCATAAGGTCATAAGCGAGGACGTTCACTGATGATTGCAGTGTTCAATACAATTCACGACTCCTCAAACACTGAAGCATTCCATGCTCGCATGCAGCAGGACCTCGGCAACATTCAGACTTGGGGTGATAAGTGGCAAATAACATGCACACCACACAAGTGCCAGGCAACTCTCTTCTCCAACAAGAGAGAATCTAACCATTCTCCTTGACATTCAATGGCATCACCTTCACTGAATCTCCCATCGTCATTTTGGAAATTACCATTGACCAGAAACTGAATTGGACCAGCCACATAAATGCTATGTCAACAAGAGCAGGTCAGAGGCTAGTAACCTGTCTCCTGATTCCCCAAAGCCTGTCCACTACCTACACAGCACAAATCAGGAGTGTGATGGAATACTCCTCCCTTGCCTGAATGAGTACAGCTCCAACAGCTCTCAAGAAACTCAACATCATCCAGAACAAAGCAGCCTGCTTGATCATCCCATTCACCACCTTCAACATTCACTCTCTCCACCACTGATGCACAGTGGCAGCAACACGTACTATCGACGAGATGCACTGCAGCAATTTCCCAAGGATCCTTCGACAGCACCTTGCAAGCCTGCACCTCCATCAGCTTGAAGGGCAAGGGCAGCAGATGCATGGAGACAGCAGCACCTGGAAGTTCCTCTCCAAGCCACACACACCACCTTGACTTGGAACTATATCGATGTTCCTTCACTGTCACTGAGTCAAAATCACAAACATTGCTGTGGGTGTACTCACCCCACCTGGACTGCAGCGGTTCAAGAAGGCAGCTCACCACCACCTTCTCAATGGCAATTAGGGATGGGCAATAAAAATGCTGGCCTAGTCAGTGGCGCCCACGTCCCATGAAAGAATAATAAAAAACCTAGAAGGATAAGGGCAGACATGCGGGGACATCACTACCTGCAAGTTCTCCTCCAAGCTGCACACCATCCTGACTTGGAACTACATTGTGGTTCCTTTACTGTCACTAGGTCAAAATCCTGAAACTCCACAACATCATCTAGGCTAGATGGACTATAACAGTTCAACAGGGCAGGTCACCAACCCCTTCTCAAGGAGAACTAGGGGTTGTCAATAATTGCTGGCCTTGCCAGTGATACTCACATCCCAAAAACAAGTCAAAAAGAAAAACTGAAATCTATGGCATGTTAAATTTGGTATGTGGAGTAGCACATGCCATTAACACTCCTCCCTCAATCTCCTATGAAATATCCCATTATAAAAATGTCTATATTCACCGTGTGCTATACCTATGAGTGGTGTTTCAACATCAAAACTCTCATGGATTCCTCATAACTTGATGGTATTATGCAATTTCTGCTATTCAATATGAAGCATACGACATTAGCAAATTTATTCTCAAAGTGCAAGTTTGGTCATGTCAAATGCTGCAATATTCATCTCCTTTGAGGAAAGGGACACCATTATCCAAAACAGTTTTTTCATAATTTATAGGAACATAAGAATTCAGGTCCTTAATAAGACTATTTAAAAAACTCTTAGGAAAACATTCAAGAATGGAATCCTTATAAAACCCAAGGAAGATGCTGTTTTCAACTTTCAAATTAACCTGGGAATATAGACTTACTTTTGAATCACATTTTGTAAGCTCAGCATCATGCCTAGTTCACTTTTCATTTTCTCTCTGCTGGAACGACATTCTGCCAGATAGCGCAGAGCCTGAGGTGTAGAAGGGAAAAAAAAAACGTAGCTGCATTAGTCATTACTGACAATAGGAAAAACAACATTTTACAATAACAACTGAGAAAACCAATTAGGACAGGTGGAGAACACAAATGAGGTCATATTTTCTGCACAACTTCTCTCCTTTAAATTAGTGTTATAGTGATGCTGTTAGACTATCAAAGTTACTATAGTGGGTGTGAAAAAAAACAACTCACTTCAGACTTGCTGTCAAGATCAGAAACAAAAGTAGTTTTAAGTTTATGACAATCCAAATAATGGAACTATGCAAATTACATTTCAGGTTATATAACAACTCATACTATAATCATGGCTTTGAATATGGAGTTTCCATCTATACTTCTAAGTTGCTCAAAACATCACAGCAATCTGACTAATCTCTGCATCCACAAACAACATGGAAGGATAGGCATGATATGAAGCAATACTCATGATGATAAAGTTACCAAGGAAATACAAAGGAATTCTATTGAAAAATATGCCAGGATTTTTAAAAGGTCATTGCAAGCTGCAGGAAAATTACAAGCAATGGTCAACAGACTAGGGTGTGACATACTTTTCAATGTTAAGGAATTATTTATTACCAGGACAACTCATTCTCTACGTTTTCATGGAATAAAATTAGTCATCACACTGCTTTGCATCCGTAACAATCTTAAAAAAAATGAAAGCCAGACATGTCATGATGGGTTTTTCTGACCTAGAGAAATTGACAAACTATTAAAACTGTTAATGGTCCCATGAGTTCCAAAATAGTCACAACTACTTGGGTTTCATGTTTATATAACTTCTGCATAGGAAGTATTTAATGAATTTGCCAGCTCATCAGCTAAATAGCAAAATCGTCCAAACCACAATTATAGACGAGCAACTCCACGAGAGATCTGCTGGAATACCTTAAAGATTCCTTCTTGCAAGTGAAGCAAAGTTTGCTAGTACTTTCTCATCATGTTTGTCACAATAGAATGTGATTACAGTTAGCCCTTCAGTACAGTGCAATGATTGTCAAGGTGCTGTACCACAGTAAAGTATTTCATCTCCATTTTCACCATGCGAATTTCCCCGTTTCTGCCTTATTACATTTTATTTTGGCAATTTTCTTTGACACTTCCAATATATTTTGCTGTGCACCAGCGCTCCTAAACATTGTGGATATTATAGTCAAATCAAAATTGTACCCCATTTCCAAGATGGATTGCTTCAGATTTTTTCTTCATTGTGTAAAGTTGCAAATGTTGTCAGAACTGTTAGCCATTTTGCTGACGAAATGCAATTTACTGCTTTTTATCGAATGGAATATACATATCAGCATGCATGCATATGATCTATTTGCCATGCATTTAGTTTTGCCACACTTTTATTCATTGTTCGTCCTGTTGTTGACACAATTTGCGTGCTTCTCAATTGTAGTTGAGAGAGTTTATTCCGCATTCCATTTTATTTTTCTCTGCCCCATTACATCGCACCACAGAAAATGTCACTGTTCTCCACATGTTTAGGTGAGCCAAAGAAAAATGGGATTAAAATTTTTATAGAATTCAATAGAAATGGCTAGGCAACATAAGCGAGTTCCAGTTTATGTGCCTCATTTTTATTAATGGTGGATTCAGCATGTCAATTGTCCCAATTTTGGAGTGCTATTCCTAAATTTAAATACTTTCTTGGCACTGTTGGAACTTCTGAGACCCTTCTTTGGAGCTTGGGGTGGTGGTGGTTGTGGCTGGGGAGAAAAGGGAGAATAAAGGAAGTACGTGTTTACTCCCCATCTTCCACAATATTCAACATAATTAACATATTATTCTATAAAGCAATAAGATGCACAAGTACAAAATATTTTGCAGGCACCTGGTACTTGAACAAGTAGATTTTTTTTCCTGAATGTTTTACATCATGGGTACCTGCCATACAAAACAATTCTGCCACTATGCTTTGTTACCTCATCAACAATTTAATTTTAATCACAGCACATACTGTGCTGGTGCTCTGTCTTTCCCTGCTCAAATGGTCAGGAAGAAGCTACCAGCTGGTACCACAGTCAATCTGAATTCAGCTCACCTGCACACTCTTATCTTGTTTCTCCCCTTCATATTAGTCTTTGGTCAAGAGCACACATTTCCATCCTATTCCTCTGCCATTAGTCATATAAGCTAGTTAGTATGAGGTATATACACAAGGCATGGCTACATTGACATGAAATCCAATATTTCCTCTATACCTGATAGACTGCAATTATTTTCCAGCAAAATTCCATCTTTCTGCTAGGTAATCCTAGAAGTACTTTAATTTAAAGCTACAAAGTATTTCCTTTCCATCTCAGTCCAAAATGGTCAACGCCTTATCCTGAGAATATAACCCCTACATGCTGCAGTCAGGTGAAAACAGCCACTCAGCACAATACCTTTAAGAATTGTGTATGGTTCAGAAGGTTTAGGCCTGTTCTACTCAATCTCACCTCATAGGACAGCCCTCTTGTACCAAGGATTGACCTAATGAACCTTTGTTGCATTCCTTCTAAAACAAGCATATCTGGCCTTCGGTAAGGAGATCAAAAATGTGCACAGCACTTCAGATGTGGTCTCACCAAGGCCCTGTATAAACGCGCCAAGACTTCCTTTCTCTTATACTCTAACTTCCTTGCAATAAAGGATAACATGCCATTTGCCTTCCAAATTGTTTGCTATTAACTTTAAGTTTCACCGATTCATGTACAAGAACACACAAATTCCTCTGAATACTCAAATCAATAAAAGTGACAGAAATTGATAAGGCTGTTTAAAAAAACAATTCAGGTTACTTGACTTTACAAATAGGGACAAAGAATACAAAAGGAAGGCAGTTATGGCAAACATTTATAAAACACTGCTAGGCTTCAGCTAGTGTGTTGTGTCTAATTCTGAGCATTATGCTTTGGAAAGGATGAAAATAGTTGAGGGGGTGCAGAGGAGATTCACCAGAATTATAACAAGGATGAAGGATTTCAGTTATGTGGAGAGACTAGAGGAGGGGCGATCGTTCTCCTTTGAGCAGACAGAGTTAAGGGCTGCCCAATTGTAGAATCACATCTAACAGTAGACATTTTGTTTTGGGTTTTGCAAGAGCAGGCTGGTTGAGTGCCAAACAATCCAGAGTACGCTAATAACTACACTAACAACCAATTTAAGATAATCAGTTGAGCTTGTAACTTGGCTCATTTACTCTTGCCAGAAGTGACATATGCAGAGGCCCATTCTGTGCAAGCAAAAGGAACATGTTCAAGCCTTGCACCTTCTTCGAATTACCCAGGAGCATGGGGAGCCTATAGTTTCCCCATTGCTTTCTCCATGGCAACGTCTTGGCCAGGGTTGACTTGCCAAACAATCAGTGCTCTTTTCTCCTGCAGTATAAATTGCTGTGATGGTTTGTAATTTGGCATTCTTGAGTACAAGATGAAATGCTTCGACAATATGTCTCAATTTTGTTACATTTGTTAATTTTTGCAATATACAAGATAGATGATATTTACTGAAACCCAGCTATAAACTGCATCACTCTGAAATGAGTTAGAAAAGTGACAACACCCAACAATTCTGTTTGATTTTTGCTCTCTCGTGCTACTAAAGCTCTTAATTAACAAAGGTTGTGAATCAATTATAAATAGCTGTTAAGGTACTAAATGCAAGAATTTTGGGTAGATGCTTATCTTCCATCAGTAATTAATTTTGAAAATTGCAATACATTGAGCAGATAAGTTAACTTACCAACAATGCAGAGTAAACAACTTGAGGATTTGAGTGGTCTAGGAACAGGATCAACCCAGGCAGACATCCCTGATCCTGAACAATCGCTCGCCTGTTTAAGGGGTCAGATGCTAAATCTTGCAGCTGGTTTACTACTGCTAATGCATCAGGCTCCCCACTCATTGTGCCACCATCCACTATGCCATATGTTTTAAGCAATTTTCTCAATAATGCACTGTAGAAGTAAAATAGGCATGCATTAAACCATTAACAAGTTAAATATATTTAGTCAGATTTGACAGATCTTGTCTTACTTAAATCCCTTGCATAGCCAGTTAAATTCATACTTAAGCCATTGTTGTAGGCAACAGTCTTTCTGATGAGGCAGTTTTTCATGACATTGTATACTTTCAAATAAATGTTATTTGCAATATCAGATAAGAAAATTCAACTATCATGCACTTAACCTGTAAAGTATTAAATTGAGAGTAAAGCAATAAGATTTATACTGCAAGAAAACACCAAGATTGAAAAAAGCCATTAGGCAGCCCAACTGATCACATGTTCGAAGAAAATCAGAGTTGAAGCATCACAAATCAAGGGCATATACTGTGAAATGGAGTGAGACCCATTGGATAGCCGATAGGCCTCCTTCTGTGATGTAATGTTCTCACGATTATTTGAAATCCCTCCATGGTCTCACATCAGCCTAGCTATGTAACCTCCTCCAACACTAAAACTGATATAGCTGCATTCCTCCAATTTTGGCCTCTTGCACAACTCCACTTTGCTTCAACATTGGCAGCCAACCCTTTAACTGCTTCGGCCCAAGTTCTAGAATTTCCTCCCTAAATGTCATCACTCTCTCTTCTTGCCGACAATCCTTAAAAGTTACTTCTTCAGCCAAGATTTTGGTCAACTATCTAAATACCCCCTTATGTGGCTGGATGTCAAATTATGTTTGATTATGGATCCTGGGATGCTTCTTGGGGTGTTTTACTAGGATAAGAGCAGTACATAAACGCAAGTAGTTGTCATATCATTCTATGGTCATATCCAAGGTCACTGGGGTTCATAAAAAATGGCTATACCAGCAAATATCCTGGAATCCCATGTAACATAAAATCGGATATGTTAATTAATTATGAATCAAAGGCTAAGAATCAAAATTATGCAACACCAAACTCAACACATGCTAAAACTACAAACAAAAACAAAAAAGTATGTTCTATCAAACATGTCTATCAATATACAGCGAAAAATACCATAAAATCAAGACTTAAGAAACTCTGCAAACGTTCATCGTGCATTTTCACCGGATAGTTTAAGGATCCAACTTCCAGAAATATTCTTTAGTCAGAAGTCTGAAATATAACGCAATTTAAATCAGGTGTAAACGCTAACGTAACGCATGGGCTGAAGAGTTAAGCCTGATAATATTTCATATTCAAGATACAGCCCTCCGCCCGCAGCCGCCTCATTGCAGAACTCCCCGTTCATCCCATTTAACCTCCAGTGGCCACGGGCCTCAACGTACCTTAACACCCGACACTTGTTTGGCTCTTCGGTTATTGCTTACGTTCACTACTCCTTCGATCACTCGTCAATGCTACCAACAAATCCCCTCCGTTTCAACGGATACAACAACTCAATAAAGCATTAACAATGCCGTTCTCTCCGCAGCTCCGCATCGCCTTGAACCAACCCGGCCCTGCACACCGCACTTACTCAATTTCGGGCATCTCATTGGCTCAAGCAGCTCCTGCTAGGATAGCCTATCCGGCATTGTGTTATTGTCGTATTTTTATTCCACTCTGCAGATTTATTTTTAAATAAATGGGAATTATTTGAACACAATATGTATTAATTTTGAACATTTACCATAAAGAGTATTTTAATTGTATTAAACACATCCAATTCCGGTTGAAAGGTTGAATGGACGGTTAGGGCCATGGCTGACTGGGGACGTGCCGGAAGTGACTGTCTCGCGCTACTTCAGGGTCAGTTGGTAAGAAGCTCGAACCAGTGAAGGATTGAGGTGAGAGGGCATTACCCGGGGCAGGACCCCGCCCAGGGGAGGGCAGGACAGGACTCGGGGTTTTATAGTCAAGCCTTTTACAGAGAGTAACAGAAATACCTGGAAAAACTCAGCAGTTCTGGCAGCATCGGCGGAGAAGAACACAGTTGACGTTTCGAGTCCTCATGACCCTTCAACAGATGTCTCCAGGTTGCCTGCTTCAGCTATTAGTCTGACCCGATGCTTCATTCAATCTTTTAAAGCCATTTCTTTTGCACAGTTGTTTCTTGGTGGTGGGAAAGGAAGAATCTGTTCTTTCTGTGCGTTGTCTTTTCTTTTTGTGACTGGACCGAACCGAGTGAGTGTAATCTGATCATTACTGATTAACAGATTAATCACATTATTTGGGAATGCAGGGGGACCTGTTATGTACAAAGTGTGTACAAAGTTATCGAATTAAAAACAAAAAAACTGCGGATGCTGGAAATCCAAAACAAAAAATAAAAAATGCCTGGAAAAACTCAGGTCAGGCAGATGCTGCCAGACCTGCTGAGTTTTTCCAGGTATTTTTTAAAGTTATCGAATTGTTCTGTATGCAAAATGGCTTTTCGAAAATTGAATTTGGCCTCCTGATTGTGTTGAATAAACATTACTGTATGCCGACACAAATTCTCATCTAGGTATTTGCTTATGCAACGTTTGATTAAACGAGCGTGATGGTCGTATTTACTAAGATTTAACATTGTTGCAAGTATCTTGGATGTTGGGCAGTGAATTATTCTTAGTCTGAAGATTTTTAATGAGTGCACTGATGCTTCCACATTTTTTAAAAAAAACGATATTCACTTGTCGTGAACAAGTTCGAAAACATTCAGAAAAGAACACTGAAACAGGTAACGCATAACAAAGCCACTCGGACACAAGTTGAACAACTGTGAATACTGTATGTGGTTCCTTACTGAAAAGTGGAAGAAGTTCTGCCTGGATTTGGCTAGAAATCTCTTGGACCACTACCCCCTCCCCCCAAAAGTAAATGAGTGATGGAATAAAGGAGAAAAGACACCATTCCACAAATAAGATATAGAATAAATAGACTGAGACAGCACAGTCCCATGCTTTATAAAACACATAAATAATGATTGATAATTTAATGAACTCAACCTGACAAAGATGATCTATGGACAAAAATGATCTAGATACAAAATAGAGTGCAGTCAACCTTTCACTTCTATTCTGTAAATTAAGTAGGTGTGCATTTTGCAATGTATTGTAATTGTGTGTATGTTGAAATAATCTTATTTATTAATCTTATTTTATACTTTTTATTTATATAATTGTCATGATTTATGATTACTTGTTTTATTTGTATTGTCATCACCATTCAGCATTATGGTTTTTCAATCAGCCAATTATCTATTATAATGGAATTGTCCATGTAAACTTGAAATTCCTGTTGCCTGGAGGCACATAGTTAGATTGAGTTGATCAGTGATTTTCTCTGCCAACCCTCACTCCCTTCTCATTTGCCTAATTAAAATGATGTTATGGTTTAATGGGAAATTGTGGTGTGTATTGCATGAACAGGCAAATCTGTTTCCAAAATTTAAGAATTCTCTGTTAACAGCACATGTATATTCATTTCAGTTGCATGTCAATTTTTGTTTAATTTTTCTGTTACTGGTTACTTTGAGGGGAAATTAATAGTTATATTGTATACTAAAGCAACTTAATTAAGGCTCCAATGTGTAACATAACCTTCTGGATTGAATATGGCCAGAAGAACTTGAATGCTGGTTTGTGGCTGGTTGTTCAGGCAACTGGCCCTTTTTGTTTAGATTGCACAACTCAAGGTTCACCCTTTATGATATTGCTTAGTTCTTTGCAATCTGGGGTGATCAACACATTCTATTAACAAATCATCACAGAGCAACTGTAGCCAGCCCTAACTATGACATTTACCTGTGTATCTTAAGCTAGACCTGGTGTCGTTCTGAACATTTAAGTGTTAAAAAAGGAACAAATGCATGAAATAGGCAAAAGTTGAGAAATTTGAGTTTTAAATTTTAATGTCATAATGTGCGCAAATTCAAATTTAAAAGTTTAGAATGTTATAGAGCAAATTTTGTGACCATTAAATGCTTCTATAGGATGGCCTCATACTGAGCATCACTACCTCATTGTTTTAATGTACTGAGTATATAATGCCAATTCTGTAACTCCACAAATGGACGATCGTTACTTAAAAAGTAAACTTGAGCACCACTGAAGCAGTTTTAACTTCTATTTTCTTAATTGGGTGTGAAGGCCCAAAGCAATACCATTTTGCATTGATGCTACAGTAGTAATGTAAATACACCATCTGACTTTTTTGCTCAACAGCTTTTGGCTCATATTGTGTAATAGCTTTTTGTTACAAGCTGAACCGTTTTATTGGTTGAAAATAAAATGGTGAGGAATGTGTCTCGTGATTTTGTTTTTAAATTATATCTATGTCTGTATGTGGCTGTTTGATTATATTAAATCTTTCCTTCAGTTGAATGATGGGACTGCGTAAAGCTTCCAGACTCCTAATTAATGTGGATTGCAAAGCTGTGGTACAGCTTTAATGTTTCTATTCCTTATTCAGATGATTAGGATGATGTTGGGATATGCTGGAATGGACATGGATTCAGTAAGTTAAATACTTCTCTCTTCTTGATTGTCGTATTTTGAACTAAAAAAATATAAACTTTGCCCTAGGATTGCATAAGTAAACAAAATTTATACCCACAGTTCTGAACACACAAGGATCCGGGTATTAGGCAATAAGGAACACATCAGATTTTCAGTCACTGCATTTGTTGTTCTTGGACTTGTTGGTAATTGTATGGTCTTAAATCATACAGAAAATCTCTCTATAATTTGATTTGTCAGTAGTTTGAATACTCAAGTGTAGCTGAAAGTTAACTTTTCATGAGTTCTATTCTCTAAATGTTAAAAAATTGCTTCCAGTTGCAGCCCTTTTGGTCAAACAAACCTTATGGCTCGTCTCGTAGTATTATTCGGAGAATAGGCTCTAGCTTGCCTCTTAAACCATGTCCAAGAGTTCATTTTCAGGTAAGACAAACCATTGAATGGTTATTAGTTACCTCATGGTGTAAATAGAGAACTGATGGCTAATGTAAAGATAAATGAGAAAGGTGAAGATTTTTTAAAACATGTTTGCATTGGGATAGTGGCAGAATGCAATGGTAGCTGGTTTGTACTCGTGATTCTCGATGTGATTGGGAGCAGGCATACCCATCTCACTTATATCTGTAAGAAAACAGGCATTTACTTAAAAGCATTATAGCAGTTTTACAACAGTAGAATATGGTATAATTTAGATTGGGGAAGGTCATTGATTACTAATCCCTTTTGTAAAGAGGGCCTTCAACCAGTGGAGTTTGAGAAGTACTGACTGTTTAGCACTCAAAGGTGCAATAGATTCTGTATGACACCAAGTAAGCTGTAAGTGTTCCTTACAACTAGATTGGCTCTACGTCTAGCACCATTTATAATAAGGATTTTTTAGACTTGTGGTCTCAAGACCCTTCTGCTTGATAATGCTAGCAAAATAATTGAATATTAATTGAGGTTTGTGTTCTGTTTGGTGTCACAATGTCAGCTGGACAAATTTTGTAAACACCTTCACTCTTGAATTTCAAACAACCATTGCGACAGAAGAAATCGGTATCTTTCCAGTTAAGCTATTGGAAACTGCTAAATTTGCTTTTCTGCTACAATTGACTTAAGTGAGATTGCTTTATTTTCTAGTGCAAGCAGTTTTGATCCAAAATATAACACATTGCATTACTGTGAATAATTTTGGTGAATACATTTTTAAAAACATTTCAAAGCTGATATTTGTCTGGTAACCATTGATTTGATTTTCAGAATAAACTCTACTATAAACTGTTAAGAATGTTCTTACAGTTAAGGTCCTTAATGTTTAAGAAAAAATGGCATTTAGTTGATTGTGATTTTACTTAATTTCTGCCATTTGATTCATAATTAATTTCTGCCATTTGATTCATAATTAATTTCTGCCATTTGATTCATAGTTAACTAATCACCCAGAGTAAGCCATATTATAGGCCTTCAACCTACGATCACTTTAAGGCAGTGCTAAGCATTGGCATGCATCTTCAGGCCTTTCATTTTTTACACTCTACACTTTAGTTTGAAATTTTCTAAGCCAATATATTTATTATTGTAAAATATTTATCAATAACCTGGTACAAGTCTTCAGAAATATCTGAATGTCAACTGTGATTGATTATTTTCTACTCTTGCAAGCATTTTTTCCTCTTTATTGTCTCTTTCTGATAGCTCTGTTCACATTCCTATTGGATTGTGCAGTCTTCCTGCTGCAGGTCAGTGGCCTATGATTGTTTACAAAAGATATTGTCTTGGAGTTGCATGCAAAATTGTGCTTGATCATCTGTTACTTGGAACATAATTGTAACTCTGTAATATAGAGTTCAGCTTGAATATTTGGACTGTTAAGAATAAGCACGAAATTTTTAAGAGATTAACCTCACAAAATCACATCGCTAGGCAGTGTTTCATGATGGAGCCCCAGGGAACTGAATCGCAGTACTGTATTAAGGATGTAGATTTGATGAGATTTCTTTTGCCTCTGTCAGGGACTGAAAATATAAGGGGAAACCAGGCTTATCTTTCACTGTACTTAAGTACCTCAAATCGAGTTAGATTTGGAGTGGGTATAAGCAGAGGTCTGGACATTGTTTATCAATCTGTTTTATCGGTCACAGCTGTTAAGTGTCAATGGCATATCGAAGAGAGAAAAACTGTTGTTTTACTCAAAAAATATATGAAGTACAGCACTATTCAACCTTAAACTGCAAAACTAGGTTTGATTTCTCAAACTAATTGAAATTAACTTCATTGTGAATACTACACAATCATCTCTCATTCTTCTAAACTCCAGAGAATATAGGCCCAATTACTCAGCCTCTCATTGTTAGACAACCCTCCCATCCCAGGAAGCAACCCAGTGAACCTTTGCTGTACTGCCTCCAGGGCAAGTATATGCTTCCTTTAAATATGGAGACCCAACCTGTACACCGCATTCTAGGTGTGCTCTCAACGAAGCCCTGTACAATTGTAGTAAGACATCGTTATACTTGTCTAATGCTTATTCCAATCCCCTTGTAGTAAAGGCCAACATGCCGCTTGCCTTCCTAATTGCTTGCTACATCTGCATGCTAACATCGTACACCCTAGTTTCTGAACATCAACATTTACAAGTTTCGTGCCTATAAAAAAAAAAAATCCTGCTTTTTTGTTCTTGCAACCAAAGTGAATAACTTTGCACTTCCCCACATCATACTCAATTTGCCATCTTGTTGCCCACTCACTTAACCTGCCTATATATCTTTGCAGCCTCTGTGTCCTCAGTTTGCATTCCTAGCTTGTATCGTCAGCAACCATGACATTATCCTTTGTCTCTTTGTCTAAATCATTGATTGATGCAGATTAATTAGCTGAGGCTGCAGCATTGATCCTTGCAGCACTCCACTAGTCACAGCCTGCCAACTTGAAAATGCTCCCTTTATCCCTACTCTGTTCTTCTGTCCATTAACTAATTCTCTATCCATGCTAATATATTACCCCACAACTTTGGCATGGACTTGATGGGTCAAATTGCTTCTTTGTGTGCTGTAAATTACTGAGTCCTTACATAAAGTGTGGCACCTTATCAAGTGCCTCTTGAAAATCCAAGTATACTACATCTACTGGTTCCCCTCTATCTGCCCTACTAACTACATCCTCCAAAAACTCTAAAATTTGTGAAACACTATTTCCCTTTTGTGCAGCTGTGTTGACTTGTTCTCATCATACTATTTAAATACAGAGAATGCTGGAAAAATTCAGGCCTGGCAGCATCTGTGGAGAGAGAAACAGTTACGTTTCAAGTCCATATGACTCAGAGATAAAGAGAAGTAGAAATATGATGCATTTTAGGAGGGGCTGGAGCAAGATAGAAGGTCAGGGATAGGTGACAGCTTGATATTGACAAAGATGTTATGGCACAAGAGAAAGGGAGCCTCAATGGGTAGTGTTTAAGACTAAAGAAGGTGCGGATAGTGGCATAAAGCTAAGCTAGCAGAATGTGTTAATAGCAGAACAAAGATCAGTGCTCCGAAAGCACAACATAGGACCATCTGTCACTTGTTTCTATGTGGGGGTTGGGGGGGGTTTGAGGAAAAGGATAAAAAATAAATAAAATTTTTAAAAAATAGAAAAATGAATAAATAAAAAGACATTAAAATTGGATTTTAAAAGGGGTAAAGATGGAGGAGAAAGTTCATGGTCTGAAGTTGTTGAACTCCATGTTAAGTCCAGAAGGTTGTAAAGTGTCCCATTGGAAGATGAGGTGCTGTTCCTCCAGCTTGCATTGGCCTTCACTGGAACATTGCAGCAGGCTAAGGATCGATATGTGGGCATGCAAGCAAGATGGTGTGTTGAAATGTGCTATATCTGGAAAAAGTTATCGATTTTGCTTCCAATTTCCACCCATCTCCTTCCTTCACATAGTCCATCTCCGACACTTACCTTCCTTAACCTCTCTGTCTCCTTTTTCAGACAGCATTCCATAAGGACCATTCCCTCTGTGACACCCTGGTCCACTCGTCCATCACTCCCAGCTCCTCATCCCTTGGCCACACACCTTCCCATGCAAACCATGGAATTGTAAAAGTTGCAACACCTGCCCCTTTACCTCCTCCCCCCTCACCGTCCAAGGCACCAAACACTCCATTCAGGTGAAGCAGCACTTCACTTACACCACCTTCAATTTGGTCTACTGTATTCACTGTTCCCAGTGAAGTCGTCTCTATGTTGGGGCAACTAAACACAGACTGGGTGACCGCTTTAGGGAACGCCTTTGCTCAGTCCACAAGCATGACCCAGACCTTCCTGTCACTTACCATTGCAGCACATCATCTTGTTCACATGCTTTCATTTCCCTCTAATAATACTATTATTTTCTAAATGCATTGTAAAGACTTCCTTAATAATAGATTCCAGCACTTTCCCAACAATTCATGTCAGACTAACTGGCTTGTAGTTCCCTATTTTCTTTCTCCCATCTCCCTTGAATATTGGTGTTATGTTTGTTAACTTCTATTCTGCTTGGACCATTCCAGAATATTGAGAATTTTGGAAAATCATAGCAGATTCATTATCTCTTCAGCTACCTCCTTTAGAACCCTAGGGCGTAAGCTATGATGTCCTGGGGAGCTGTTGGATTTTAGCCCCTTGGGCTTATCTTTAAGGGACTAACATTTCTCTTTCTAGTTTACAAAGTTGCAATTTTCATTCATTCATGGGATGTCACTGGCAAGGTCAGTGTTTATTACCCTTTGCTAATTGTACTTGAGAAGGTGGTGGAGAAACAGCAATATATTTCCAAAACTTGCTCTGTGATTTGGAGATGGTGGTGTTCCCAGACAACTGCTGCCCTTAGATGGTAGAAGTTGTAGGTTTATAAGGTGCTGTTGAAAGAAACCTTGGCAAGTTGCTGCAGTGCTGCTTATAGTTGGTACACATTTCAACCGCACTGTACCTGTGGTGGAGGGAGTGAATGTTCATTTTGGTTGGGTTGCCAAATCAAGTTTTTTTTTGTCCTGAATGGTAGTGAGCTTCTTCAACGTTGTTGGTAAATGTGGAGTATTTCATCACACTCCTGATTTCTACTTTGTAGATGGTGGAAAGTTTCTGGAGTCAGGTTGAGTAACTCGCCACTACCTAGCCTCTGATCTGCTCTTGCAGCCACAGTATTTACATGTTCTTTCCAGTTATGTTTCTGGTCAGCGGTGACTCCCTGCCCCAAAGGGTGCTGTGAGTGGGGGATTCAACCATGGTAATGTCATTGAATGTCATGGGGAGGTAGTTAGACTCAATGGTGACAGCCATTGCCTGGTACTTTAACTTCCATGCCACTTACCTACCCAAGGTAGGATGTTGTCTAGGTCTTGCTTCATGTGGGCACCAACTGTTTCATTGAAAGGAGTTGTGAATGGAACTGAAAACTAATCATCAGCCAGCATCCCCACTTTTGACTTTATAATGGGGGAAAGGTCATTGAAGCAGCTGAAGATGGTTGGGCCTGGGACACAGCCCTGAGAAACTTTTGCAGCAATGCCCAAAGTGGTGGAAGGAGTTTATAAACACTGTCATTGAGAGCTACAAAAATAAGAATGCAGCACAACTTTCCTTTATATAGTGCGTTTAATATATAAAAAAATCCAAGATAATTAAATGAATGAGATGATGCGCATTGAGATATGAAGGGAGTGCAATGCAGATGACTCTTAATTAAGGATGGGCAATAAATGCTGGCCTAGGCAGCTATGCCAACATGAAAAAATAGTGAGAGGTGGCCAAAATATTGACCAAAGGGATGGATTTCAGGGAAGTGGTTAAAGGAGTGGAGAGAACCAGGGAATTAATTCCTGTGGGTAGGTTTCAGGCAATTCAAAGCCTGGTTATCAATGATGAGGTGGAAGGGAGTGGGAAATACAAATGGCTGAAATCAAGGGAATGGTGAGTGGGGCAGGGTATATGAAGCAAAGTTTTGGGCAGTTTATGAAGGATGGAAGAAGGGAGGCCAATAAGGAGAACACTGGAATAACTGAATCTGAGGGTGACCAAGACATGTATGTGTGTTTCAGTAACAGAGAGGTTGTGGTATGGGTAGAAGTGAGGGATATTGTGGAAGTAGTAAGTCATAGTGATAGAGAGGATGTTGGGTCTCCTAACCCAGCTCAGGGTCAAATAGGGCACCAGGGTTACGAACATTCTGTTGAAGAACATTTAGTTCTGTTGAAGGGTCATGAGGACTCGAAACGTCAACTCTTTTCTTCTCCGCCGATGCTGCCAGACCTGCTGAGTTTTTCCAGGTAATTCTGTTTTTGTTTACGAACATTCTGGTTCACTCTGAGGCAGTAGCTTGGGAGTGGGATGTATCCAGTGTTACAGGACAAAGTAGCACAGTTATTGTGGGGTCTCAAATGACTTTGGCCTTCTCAACAGTGGTTGTGACTTGTCCAGGACTGGATACTAAAGCAGACAAATAGTGCAGAGGCAGTTGAGGGACATGGCGAGTTGGTGCTCTTGTGCATGTGGAAGTTGACCCCATATCTGTGGATAATGTGGAGAAAGAATCAAGGGCCATCGGGAGTAATGTAAATTGTTCCCTCTGAGTAGTTTTCAGCTGACATGAGTAACCCACAGGAAGAACCTTTGTTATTTGTAGTTGTCATAATTTCTGAACAGTGTTGTATGAAAAATTCTGGATGTTGTCTCTCACCATAACAACGTAAATTATTGTACCTTGAAGTTGATTTTTGTACCACTGAACTATTGTTTGGAAATGTAGTTCTCATTCTCATTCCTTCTCGCATCCTGTAACTAGCCATTTTTAAAATTAAAGTAATCTTTTTCCTGCTGCCCAGGCCATGGTGACAGAGGAGGAAACTCCGTTACTAGAAGGGTTTGAAATTAATGAGGAGGTATTGGATAAGCTGCCAGTACTTAAAAGCTGATAAGGCACTGGGGCCAGATGAGATGCATCCAAGAATATTGAGAATGTGAGAATGGAAATTGCAGAGGCACTGGCAATAATCTTTCATTGTTCCTTGGAATCGGGGGGAGGTGCTGGAGGAATGGAGAATTGCAAACATTACACCTTTGTTCAAAAAAATGTTGTAAAGACCTGCCCTGCAATTACAGACCAGTCAATTTAACTTAGGTGGTGGGGAAACTTCTAGAAACAATTATTCAGGATGGAATAATAATCACATGGAAAAATGTGGATTGATTCAGAAGAGTTAGCATGGATTTCTTAAAGGAAAGTCGTGTCTGTCTGACTTACTGGAGTTTTTTGAAGAGGTAACAGAGATGGTTGATGAGGGAAAGGTCGTTGATGATGTGTATATGAATTGCCAAAAGGCGTTCGATACAGTGCCACACAACAAACTTGAGGAAAGTTATAGGTCATGGAATAAAAGGGACAGTGGCAACGTGGATACAAAATTGCCTGAGGGATAGGAATCAGGGAATAATGGGTATTTTTCAGGCTGGAGTAGGGTTTGTAGTGGAGTTCCTTAGGAGTCAGTATTGGGACCCTTGCTTTTCCGGATATATATAAGTGATCCAGATCTTGGTGTGCAGGGGAACAATTTCAGTTTGTGGACGACACAAAACTTGGGAGAATAGTGAGGAGGATTGTGTAGAACTTCAAAAGGGCATTGACACATTGGTGGAGTGTGCAGGTAGGCAGCAGATGAAGTTCAATGTGGAGAAATGGGAGCTAATGCCTTTTGGTACAAAGAACATGGAGAGACTGTATAAAATAAAGATAACTATTCTAAAAACTTTTAGAATATGTACATAAATCATTAAATGTAGCAGGACAGGTAGAGAGGGCTGTTTCTAAAGCATACGGTACTCTAGACTTCATTAATAGGGGCATAGAGTATAAGGGCAAGGAGGTTTTGGTTAACTTATATAAGATACTGGTTAGACCTCAGCTGGAGTATTGTGTACAGTTCTGGGCGCCACACTATAAGAAGGATGTGAACGCATTGGAGACTGTGCAGAAGAAGTTTATGAGAATGGTTCCAGGGATGAGACACTTCAGTAAATAGAAAAGATTGGAGAAATTGGGACTGTTTTCCTTGGTGGAGAGGAGAAGGCTAAGAGGAGACTTAATAGAAGTTTTCAAAATTATGATGGGTCTGGACAGAGTAGATAGGAAGAAACTGTTCCCACTTGTAAATGGATCGAGAAATAGAATACTTCTCATGGACCTGCCATTTACTTTGAAATCCTATACATATTTTTTAATGATACAGCCTTACTGTGATCGTTTGAACCTTAACTCTTCACCTACTTTCACTTCTGGGGACCTAAGGAATTCTAAATTTAATATGGGATCTAATATGTCTTTTATACCTTAAATGCTAAGCAGTCATTGATTACTTCTATTACTTCCAACTTTCCTTTTTGGTTGCCTATGGCATGTTACCTGGGAGGCTCTAAATCTCCCTCATTGTTGTTCCCTACTCAACTAAATATCCCATGTTTCCTGGTTGCTTTTTATTGTTTGATAGTAGTTGCAAGTTATTTATTTGGTTGCTCTTGATTTACACATTTCTTCAGCTTCTGTACTTGCCATTAAAATAACAATAATAAATCCCACACCAACTGTGCCACTCTTCTATCCAGTTTAGTAAGGTTTTTTTTGCAAACCATTTAGTACCTTATCTCCATCTAGTCTGTCAGTTTCTACTGTGATGTCAATCTAATTAGCTTTCCATAGATCATTCTTCTGTCAACGCTAAAGCTACTTACATTGTGGAATGTTTGAGGCGATTTTCTGCAGTGGTTTTTTTTTCCCAATCGTCTGCCATAACTTCAGTGGAAGGCCCATGGATTGCAGGGGGGATGAGGAGGGAAATCGCATATACAGTCATTCCAGTTCCTTGCACTGAAGTTTTGGTGGACAATGGAGAGTTCAGGAAGACACTCAGTTCTGCTACTATTTATTATTTTTTTCATACTTTGAGGCCATGCTTAGTTTCCTAAAGTAGAAACTGCATGTGAACCAGCTTATTGTATTTGCTCTGCCTGTACATACAGTACAGCAAATGTTAAGATGTAATATAGTGTGGTGCAGTTCAAATTCATCTAATGGTGTAATTTCTTTGTTATGGTGGTAATAGAGAAGTGCTGAGCTCTATAGCAATAAAGCCACAGACAATATCATGTTACCCTAATACTTAGTGCAATTGGAAAATGCCAAATTATGTATCTCAATAAGAGTGCTTTAATTGACAACTTGTCAGCTGTTAAGTACTTCTGCAGACAGAAATGGAAAGTGATTTTATTTATGATGGATCTGGGAATTCTCTTCAGATTGATCTTGTGTGTCCTGTGTGTGTGGAAAATGAGGCATCAGAAGCAGAAAGGGCACCGCAACTGCAATTATCATAAGTGTGTAAATTATGCAGCTGTCAAGTCTTCAGTACCATTATTTTTATGTTTAAGGGCATGAAGACTGGTTTGGAAAACAGAAAATGCAAGATCGCCATTGAATTTAATAATGATGAGCTATTATAAATACATATACATGTTTTCGGTGCTGGGTAATGGTGGAGCAGTGTGTAAGTCACATGATCAGTCAAGCCATTACTTCCTAGAATGTCTTTGGTGGAGTGGTGTACCCCACAATTTCAAGCAAACATGAAGCTAACAATATTGAGAGCTTTACAAAAAGACAGGGCAATTATATTACTATGTTGAGGTATGATCACAAAGTTCTTGCTTGCAAACATTAAAGGAATAAGTACCTCTCTGATTTTCTTTATTTGGGATATGTAAAATTCTGCCAAGAGAAGGATATTTTCTGTATAGAAAATAGTTTGATTACAGTAGTTCCACAGTCCATTTTTCAAAGAATCTTCTAGTCTAATAACTACAGAATTCTTCAACAATTCAGTAATTAAAAATTACTGCATATTTTAAGCTTGGCTCTACAAAAATAATCTCAACCCTAAATTCTGGTCCCAACTCTTCTTACACATTTACTCTCTGCTTTAAAGTGGGGTGCTCAGAAGTAGTTCTTTGGATTGTGAGAACTGAATAATTATCTTAAATCTTCTCCAATAGATTTTCCATGGCTTTGGAGAAGCTGCTCAAAGTCTTGCCGAGCCGGAACATGGTGCAGTTGCTTCCCTGGCTGACGTAGGTTGGATTGTTTGTGATCAGGGGCAGTTATTTACCAAGTTGAGGTATTTTTTAATCATTTTTCCATTGCTTATAAACTTGCAATATGTTGTAAATGGTTTTTGTGTCACTGACACAGCATCCAATCCAGTTATGAACTCTGCTGCGCCTCACATAAGTCTTCAACAATAAGGTTATAAAGCACACGCAGAAATGTAGCATCAAATAATTGTTCTTCAAATTACAGTGCATGGCATGTAAGTTTACAATTATTATATAAACTTGTGATCTAACAGACATTAATTCCTGGCACTTTTAATAGTAATGTAAATAAGATAAGTAGGATAATGTAAGCAGTAATGTAAATTGGATAAGAAAATTGCAGATGCCTCTAGACTCAATAATTCCAATATTCTCCTGTCGATCTTCCATCCTTTATCTCCTTAACTTTGAGCCTGTCCAAAACTCTGCTGCTAATGTTCTAACCTGCATAATGTCCCCCTCACCCATTGTTGCTGTGCTCATTAACCTGCTTTGGTCTCTGATCTACAAAAGACCGAGATTTAAAATTCTCATCCTTGTGTTCAAATCCCTTCATTGCATTGGCCTTCCTATCTCTTCAACCTTCTCAGCCGTACAACCCTCCAAGTGTGGTGCATTCCTCCAATTCTGTCCTCTTATGCAACCCCTGCTCCCAGCGCTCTGCCATTGGTGGACATGATTTCAGCCATCTAGGTCTAAAGCTCTGGAATTCCTTAAGCCTCACTGCCTCCATCTCTAACTTTTAAGTTCTTAAAACCTACCTCTTTGATCATGTTTTCAGTTCCCTCTCCTTGTGTATCACCTTGACTGTGCTTCTATGAAGTACCTTGGGACTTTTTCTATGTTAAAGATGCTGTATAAATGCAAGTTTTGTTGATTGGGTTTATCATGCACCTTCATAAGGTACAACTCCTCCAGTGTTTGAAAGCAATAGAACATCACAGCAGACCTTGCTTTAAGGTTAAAATACAAAATTAACTTATTTTACAAATTATAAATAAGCACAAAGTCATACATGCATTTAAACAATTAACAATGTTCTAATTATTGTTTAAGTAGGCAAAATAATAAAGATTTCAATTCTGTCACACATCCTTTGTAAATTTTTTATATATTTTTTTTCTTTCCATTGAGGATTATCAAACTGGAAAGTGCCTTTAATATCCATAAAGTTTGCTACAGTATTTGAAGGTTTTTTGAATGCATAATTGAACAGTGCTGCCCAAGAATTGAACCTAATAAAGCAATAAATATCTATATCACTATCCAAGTGTATGGGGAATTTATTGTGTAAGTGTTCCCTTTTGGAATTCCAATTAAGCATGCCTTTTTTTTTTTGGAGTAAAATGTTTTTTGTACTTGCAGATCTGAAATTCGTCCTGAAAGTGCTGACATCTCTGAGCATCAGGCTTCATCTTTTGCAAGACCCATCAGCAGGCAAGCTTCCTTACCAAATTTGAGGAATTGTAAAAAGGAATCTGCAGCTCCTTCAATGGCCAGTGATGCAGCACTGGAAAAAATCAGCGTATTGGAAAATGAGCTTGCTAAGTTACGGGAACAGATTGCCATGATAGTGACTATACAAGAACAAAGCAGTCTCTTGACAGGTATATATAATATGTAATAATAAACAGTAGCCATTTAAATTATTGCAGGCATCACTGTTTCAAACAGTACCTATGTGTACATTCTTGCGTCTACTCATGCCATGGGTTGGGAGAACCCTGATATTGATCATATTGCAATTTCAGGGGTTATAAGTCAATTTGCAAGGGCAGCCTTTGAGGTTTATTTGCTCTTATCCCTATATTGAACTGCTGCTTTGCTATCTATGCAATACAGAGACAGACTTGCACATGCATAATCCATTATTATGTTGCTCAGAAGTCCCTCAAATCACCTCAAACAATGAATTAACTTCCTCTGTTATTTTAGGCAAATACAGTAGAGTTTGTGCATAGCAAGGTAACACAAACAATAATGAAATTAATTCCAAATTAATCTGCTCTTGGTTTGAGGGAAGAATGTTGGCTAGGACATCGTAATAACTTGGTATTGTTGGCACGGATTTGAATTACAGGAGGAGGCAAATGGGACTTTGTTGGTTATCTCGTAGTAGATGTCAGTAACTTTCCACTTCACCCATCATAACTTGGAACAACATTGCTGTTCCTTCACTGTCACTGTCAATAACCTGGAACTCCCTTCTAACATCACTGTGGTCGTACCTGCACCAGGTGGACTGCAGTGGTTCAAGAGGCAGCTCACCACTTTCTCAAGGGAAAATAGGGATGGGCAGCAAATGCTGGCTTTGCCAGTGATACTCATATCCCATGAATGAATTTTTAAATATCTGTTGGAGGCAGGGGTTCTGAGAGAATACTGGAGGGCAAAGGACTGCACAGTAGGGCAGTCCAGATTTTAGAATCAATCCTGAAACATGTCATACTCCTTGGCATGTAAGAAATTTGTCCTCTGATAGGTCAGGTGATAGAAAAGAATTGTCTGTAAACTTTCATGTTGTGCATGCTTTCCCCTTTTTCTCCCCCACCAACCACCTCAACATTTTGAGCCCTCACAAAATGATTTGCATTATCTTTCTCAACGTCTCATACAGCCTCTTGTTCTAACTCATTCTTTCCTAAATCTATAGAAATTCTCAGTTTCATCCACCAATTCTTCCTTGTTCAATCTTCATCACTTAATTGCTGCATCTGATTTTCTTTGCTTCTCTTGTTTTTGAAAACCTTTGACGTCACTATTGGCCTTGTTCCTATATCTCAGTTTAGAAATGTAAAGAAATTAAGGGACGAGAAAAGCCATACAGCCGAATGAAATTTATCCCTCTTGGCTATCTTGGCTTTTCCGTCAGTGCATCTAACCATGGCCTGAAGAATTCCAATGCCATTACCACTTTTTTTTTGGTAAACCATTCCAAACATTTTTTGGGACTGAGTTTAAGGTGAGAAACCTTGAAATATCTAAATACCGAAGATGCTTTTCTTTTTTTATTTAAAAACACTCTTGCTTTTCAACTTGATGCAGCTGATTTAACACTGAAAATGGTAATATTTTATCACTGCATCTAATTTGTAAAGTTAAAAATAAGATAAATAGAAGTAAGTTGAGGAACAAAATCCATAAAAAGAGGTAAGAAATTTTTTGTCTTTTAATTGCCTGTCTACATTTCGAACTCATCCCCTGCCCCTATTTCCAATGGCAATCTGTCTTTGGAGAGGGAATTTTGTTGTGGCAGCTTGCTGCAATTATTAAAATTAGACCCGAGGCCCAATTTCTGACAAGCCTCAGACCTCTCAGTTTGAATGTGCACTCCGCGCGCATCGTTAGTTATTCACCTTAATTGATTTCTTTCCCCCCACCCCTTTTTATCCTTTCAATATCTTGCAGCTATACATTCTACCTTGCATCCTTCTGAGTTTGGCCTAAGTGACAGCTGCTTTATATGTTTACCATACCATTGGTGGCAAAATTTTCAGTTGTTTTAGCCCTTTTCACTTTGCAGTTCAGCATGGCAATATTACTTGTTCCATAAGCCAAAGGCCTATATCAGATGACTCCCACCCCTCCACCATCTTTGACAAAGGATGCACCTGTATTCCAGAGACTTAAATGTCTCAGCCATTAGGAATGGAAAGGAAGGTTGCGGGCCTTTGCCTTAACAGATGATCCATCTCCTTCTGGCCAGCCTGGGGTATTAAATGCAGCCTCTCTTGTAGTCGATGGCACAGAACTTCCAACAGAGCAGTGTAGATGGAACCAGGTGTTCAACCTGGGCAGAGCTCCTATGCTGTGAGGCTGCTAGTCAGATGATAAATAGCAGACTGAGCTTTGCAGTTCAGCATGGAAATATTACTTGTTCCATAAGCCAAAGGCCTATAACACACGACTCCCACCTCTCCACCATCTTTGACAAAGGATGCACCTGTATTCCAGAGACTTAAAAGTCTCAGCCATTAGGAATGGAAAGGAAAGTTGTGGGCCTTTGCCTTAGCAGATGATCCATCTCCTTCTGGCCAGCCTGGGATATTAAATGCAGATGGCTTTTGTATAGCTTTCTTTGGATTGTACAGTCCACAGAGATAACGAGGTGTGATTTTCTTAAAACTGCCAAGTGGCTTCTTTTATTCAGGGGTCACAGACAGACAGTTTCATTCATTTTAAAGGTCTTTGTTCAGTATATAAGTGTGAGATCTTTCTTTAGCCAGAGAGTGGTGAATCTATGGAATTCATTGCCACAGAAGGCTGTGGAGGCCAGGTCATTGAGTGTATTTAAGAGCGAGATAGATAGGTTCATGATTGGTAAGGGGATCAAAGGTTATGGGGAGAAGGCGGGAGAATGGGTTTGAGAAACTTAATCAGCCATGATTGAAAGGCGGAGCAGATTCAATGGGCCAAATGGCCTAATTTCTGCTCCTATATCTTATGGTCTTATAGTCTTATCTTAGTTCCTCAATGTCTTTCATAGTTCTTAAAACTTCTTCAAAATGAACCTTTCCAGTCTAGCCTTCTATTATTTTTCAAATTCTCCCTGACTCAGCATCTATGCTCCTTATTCTTTTTGTAAAATTACTTGGGACCATCTGGCATTTGGCTGTTGTGATGACATGTTATTCTTGCTTAACTTTGGTATACGGTACTTCCTTTTTAAAAACCTTGGCATTATATTTTATCTCTCCCCAAATCCTCCTAGCAGCTACTTTAAATTATTACAATGATCCTTGCATCCAGTGCAAATAATGCTTCTTGCTTGCTCCTCCCTGTTAAGTTATTTGCTTATTTCAATTTAATTTTGAAACTTTTAATGAAACATTCCACATACACTTAGTCTCCCTTGGTACCAACTTGTGTACTAAATGAGTATAAAGTATTTATTAAAGAGATTCTACAAAGTAATACTTGGTATAATGTTCATGCATAAATATAGTTAAGTAGTAAAGTTCTTCATCTAATAAACTGTCAACAAATTGATTAGATTGATAGTTAACAAATCTGAGAGGCACCAGATGATGTTCCACCTTGACTGTACCTGTCAACTTTCCAGGGGTGTGCACTCAGCTAAACTATTAACTTCCCCTCTATTTATGGCCTGAAAAATACAGCTTATGTGATTCTTGTTATGCCTGTCAATTAGATCATTATGCTAAAGCGCAGTTACAAATCCAGCAACTTAAAATGCTTAAATGAATGAAGTAGCTTTTTAAGCCACAGGTAGAATGTTGTGCTCTGTTTTGGACACCCTGTTTCGGAAGCGTATAAAGACTATTGAGAGAGTCCAGAAGAGATTCACCAAGATACCAGGGTTGAAAGGCTTTGGCTATGACAGACTAGAAAAACTAGGACATTAGAGCAAGGAAAGTTAAGGGAAGTTCTGATAGAGGTGTTCAAAATAGTTTTGATGAAGTAAATTGGGAAGAAACTGTTCCCACGGGTTGGTGAGTTGGCAACTGAAAGTTAAGATTATCACCAAACAAATGAAAATAAATAAATTTTTTTATATGCATTAGACTGTTAAAACATGGGACGTTTGACCAAAAACATTCATACCTTGCTGCAGAAAATTAGGGCTTATCCATTTTGGTCTAAGTACTTTCTTAATGTGGTAATAGGTGTGAATTACTGCCTCTCAACTTGCACAGCAATTAAAATATTACAAATGAAACGCCTCATTTCTCCAGGTTTCAATTGTTTATGGAGCTTTAAAAAATATTAAATTTACTGTTGTCTTTTCTTTCTCTGAATTCAAACTTTATTTCCTTTATTTCTCTTTCTGTATGTGATTTGACGTTGAATTCACCATTCCGGTTTACATTTTTTTGTTCAGGTCTTGCACTGTAAATTTTACAATCTTTCAATCTGGTTGGTTAAGGCGATGCACGATTACTTGCCTTGTTCACTCAGATTCTCTGAACAGAGTGTCATGTCATTTCTACCTGGACTTAGACCATAAGACATAGGAGCAGAAGTAGGTTATTCGGCCCATCGAGTCTGCTTCACCATTCAGTGAGATCATGGCTGATCTGATAATCCTCAACTTCATTTTCCTGCCTTTTCCCCATAACCCTTGATTCCCTTATTGATTAAAAATCTATCTATCTCGGCCTTGAATATACTTAATGACCCACCTCTACAGCCCTCTGCGGTAAAGAATTCTACGGATTAACTACCCTCCTGAGAGAAGAAATTCCCCCTCATCTCTGTCTTAAATCGGTGACCCCTTACTCTGAGATTATGCCCCCTGGTCCTAGACTGCCCTACAACAGGAAACAACCTTTCAGCATTTACCCTGTCAAGCCCCCTAAGAATCTTATATATTTCAATAAGGTCGCCTCCCATTCTTCCAAACTCCCGAATGAGCACAGGCCCAACCTGTTCAACCTCTCCTCATAAAATCCTTCCATACCCAGGATCAACCTAGTGAACCTTCTTTGGTCTGCCTCCAATGACAGTATATATCTCTCCTTAGATAAGGGAACCAAAATTGTTCACAGTATTCTAGGTGTGGTCTAACTAGTGCCTAGTATAGTTTTAGCAAGACTTCCCTATTCTTATACTTCATTCCCTTTGAAATAAAGATCAACATACCATTTGCCTTCCCTAAATCTGCTGAACTTGTATGCTAGCTTTTTGTGATTCATGCACAAGGACCCCTAGCTCCCTCTGTGCTGCAGGCTTAAATGCAGTCTTTCTCCATTTAAATAATATTCAGCTCTTCTATTCTTCCTGCCAATGTGCATAACCTCACATTTTCCCACATTATATTCCATCTGCCAAGTTTTTGCCCACTCACTTTTTAACCTGTCTATATCCCTCTGTAGACTTTGTGTCATCCTCACCGCGGGCCTTCCCACTTATTTTGGTGTCATCTGCAAATTTGATGATAATACATTCACTTCCCTCATCCAAGTAGTTAATATATATTGTAAATAATTGTGGCCCCAGCAGTGATCCCTGTGGCACTCCACTAGTCACAGGTTGCCATCGTGAAAATGCCCCCCTTATCCCAACTCTCTGTCTTCCACTAGTTAGCCAAGCCTCTAACCATGCTAATATACTACCCCCAACACCATGGGCTCTTACCTTGTTAAGTAGCCTTATGTGCAGTACCTTATCGAATGCCTTTTGGAAATCCAAATATATGACATCCACTGGTTCCCCTTTATCTATCCTCCTTGTTACCTCCCCACCGAATTCTAATAAATTTGTCAGGCATGAATTCCCCTTCATGAAGCCAGGCTGACTCTGCTCCATTATATTATGCATTTCTAAATGCTCTGCTATACCATCCTTTATAATAGATTCTAATATTTTCCCAATGACAGATGTTAAGCTAACTGACCTATAGTTAGTTTTTTGTCTCCCTCCCTTTTTGAGTAAATTGGCAGTTTTCCAACTTGGGACTTTTCCAGAATCTAAGTATTCTTGGAAGATTACTACCAGTGCACCCACTATTTATGTAGCTACTTCCTTTAATATCCTAGGATGCAGCCCATCAGGTCCAGGGGACTTATTGGCCTTTAACCCCATTAGTTTCCCTAGTACTTTTTCTCTGACTAGTTATTGTATTTGTTTCCTAACCACCGCCCCCCCCTACCCCCTTTGCCCCTTGATTATTTAATTTTTTTGGAAAGCTATTAGTGTCTTCTACTGTGGAGACTGATGCAAAGTATTTATTCAACTCCTCTGCCATTTCCTGGTTCCCCATTATTATTCCCCCAGCCTCTTTCGCTAAGGGGCCTGTGTTTACTTTGCCCTCTCTCTTCCTTTATATATTTAAATAAGCTCTTCCTGTCCATTTTTTTATATTACTTGCTAGTTTACCCTCAAGTTTATTTTCTCCCTCTTTTTTTTTGGTCATCTTTTGATGGTTTTTAAAACTTTCCCAATCCTCTGGCTTACCACTAATCTTTGCCACATTGTGTATGTTTTTTCTTTCAATTTGATACTATCCTTAGCTTCCTTGGTTAACTGTGGATGGCTTATCCCCTTCTTAGAATCCTTCTTCCTCACTAGGATATATCTTTGTTGTGAGTCATAAACTAGTTTCTTAAACGTCTGCCATTGTTCATCAACCCTCTTTTCTGCTAAACTCCCTTTCCAGTCCATTACAGCCAACTCTGCCCTCATTCTTTTGTAATGACCCTTATTTAAGTTAAGCACAGTTGTTTCCGACCCAAGTTTTGTGCTCTCAATCTGAATACTAAATTCTACCATGTTATGATCACTGTTTCCTAGGGGATCTTTTACTCTGAGGTCATTTATTAAACCTGCCTCATTACACATTACCAGATCCAAAATAGCCTGATCCCTGGTTGGAATACCAATTCTTGCTCATGGCTACCACTGCCAATTTGATTTTCCCAATCTACATGAAGATTGAATTTTTTTTTTTACATACCCTCATTATCTCCTGATTTATTCTCTGTCCTACAGTATAGGGGGTCTATAGGCTTCTCCCACCAATGTCGTCTTCCCCTTGTTATTTCTTACCTCCACCCATATGGATTCTACATCTCCCGATCCAAGATCATTTCTTGCTATCGTATTTATTTCATCTCATACTAACAAAGCTGCCTCTCCGCCCTTTCCTTCCTGCCTGTCCTTTTGAAAAGTCACACACCCTGAATATTTGGTTCCCAACTTTGATCTCCTTGTAACCATGTCTTCATAATGGCTATGGGATCATACCCATTAACCTCTCTTTGTGCCGCTAATTCATTTATTTTGTTCCAAATACTACATGCATTTAAGTAAAAGGCATTCATTTTGCCTTTTTACCATTTTTCCCCCTTTGACCCTTTTTGCTGCTCTTTTTTATGTTTGTACTCTGTCCTTTCCTGTCATACTCTGGGTATCATTACCTAAATAGCTGCCATACCTTTTTGCTTTGTAAGCCCTACATATCCCCTCTCCAAAACCTGCCCCGTCTACAACCCTTGCTATTTGATTTGCCAGGACACTGGTCCCAGCACATTTCAAGTGAAGCCTGTCTCACTGGAACATCTCCCTTCTACCCTAGTACTGGTGCCAGTGCTCCATGAACTGAAACCCATTCCTCCCACACCAATCTTTGAGCCACGCATTTAACCTCTTGACTTTATTTACCCTGTGTCAGTTTGCATGTGGCTCAGGTAGTAATCCCAAGATTATTACCTTTTGTGGTCTGCTTTTTAGTTTAGCTCCTAACTGCTCAAATTCTTTCAGCAGAACCTCCTTTCTAGGTCTATCAATGTCATTAATACCAACGTGGATGATAACTTCTGGACCCTCCCCTCCCACTCCAAGTTCCTCTCCAGCCCTGAGGAGATGTCCTTAACCCTGGCACCAGGCAGACAATTCTAACTATGAGTCTCACACTCATGACTGCAGAGAACAGTACTTATCCCCCTACTGTCCCCTACCACTACTACCTTCCTAATTGCTCCCCCCACTTGAATGCTCTCTGTACCACGGTCAATTCGCTCATCCTTCCTGCAGTCCCTGCTCTCATCCACAATGCTTGCAAGAACCTCGTAACTGTTGGACAATTGCATGGGCCGAGGCTCCTCGAACGCTACCCCCTGGGTCCCCAATCCTGCTTCACCTGCAGTCACACCCTCCTGTTCCTGATCACAGACCAAATTTGAATTACCTAATCTGAGGGATGTGACCGCCTCCTGGAGCAAAGTGTCCAGGTAACTTTACCCTCCCTGATGTGGTGCAATGTCTGCAGCTCGGACTCCAGCTCTTCAGCTTGGATCTGAAGTTCCTCGAGCTGCAAACACTTAATACAGATGTGTTTGCTCTGGATCACCTTGGTGTCCAGCAGCTCTCTCATGCTGCAGCAACAATGCAACATCCACCCTGCATCACTATTGTATTTTATTTAATTTATTAATTAATGACTCTAGTATCCCCACTCCTTATTGTAGTTATTTTACACCAGTATCAATCTTATACTTAACAAGCTATCTTTAAGAAAAGGAGAGGAAAAAAGACTAGAGACCTAAACACAAACTAAAGACCTTACTTCTACTTTTACTTTAAAGACTAGAAATGCTCACCAGTCAGCTGCTTTCCCTGCACTCTTGTCAAGTTGTGGTTTGTTCCGTCACTCCGCTGCTGGTCTCACGTGAAGTCTCCCCACTCTCTATGCTCTTTGTAAAATAGTCTGCCCGCTCTTTGTGCTTTTTAAAAAGAAAAAGCATCCCCGCTCTTCGCACCCTTTTATAAATGAAGTTTCCCTGCCTTCCAGCAATTTGCAGGACATAAACAACATTTGAGCAAAAGGGCATAACTAACAGTGGGTGCTATGCATTGGGTTGCCAGAGCAAATTTTGGGCCTAACTTAGGAGCAACTCTGAATGCACCATTGATGGTTTCAATTTTTTTAAACAAGTTGTATCCTTGTTTACTAAGATTGCCAGTTAATGTTGAATTTTGTGAGTTTTACGTTACAAGCAGGTGAACTTGAACTAGATTTTAACACTACCAATATTTATATCATGTGGAACCCCTGCCAGACAGAGAATTTTTATCCCAGCTATCTTGCTGGATTTGAACCTTGGTCCAGTGCTGAAAAGGCAACCCATAGTGCCACCCAATCTCCAAACTAGCATTTTATGCATTGAATGCTCCTGCTTTCTTCTATCTCTCATTTTTCTTTTTGCCTCTCAGAGGAATTGAATTAATAGCTTTAAAATTATCTAGTTTGCAATAGACTTCAGAAGCCTTGCTCTTTCACAAGGTTACTGAATTTGTAAGTTTGTAATATGAATAATATTTGTTATACAACTATATGGTGAAAATGTATTTTGTAGCTATGATGGAGAATTTAACATGGTATAGTACCCAGTTCAAGGCATTTTTATGAATGAGTCACTATAACTTCTACAATTTAATTTTTTTCTTTTTTCCTCAGGTCCAGGGACATCTGGTGGTGTTCCTCCTCCTGCTCCTTCACTGCTGCCACCGCCACCACCTCCCCCACCTCTACCACCACCGCCTGCGGTCCAGCGAAGTGCGTCTGCAATTGATCTCATCAAAGAAAGAAGAGGAAAGAAAGCTGATAGTCAGATTACAGCTAGTCCTAAACACAAAACTATACCAAACATGTTAGATGTTCTAAAAGACATCAATAAGGTGAAACTACGATCTGTGAGGAAGTATGTATTTTTAAAATTCCTTTCCTTATACTTATGTAGTTTTGTTCCCAGTTCACTGAAGAGATTTTATTTTTACCACCGAGACTTTTTCAATTTTAGCAAGAGTGTATATATAAAGCCATACAAAACTTGTAACCATTGCCTATGTTATTTTTAGCTAGTCAAGTTTAAAGATTATTTCAGAATTATTGGAAATTATATAATCTATTTATGCAATAGGTGTTCAAAATACAAAGGCAAAATGCTGTAGATCCTGGAACTCTGAAATGAAAACAAAATGCTGGAAATACTTAGCTGGCAGGCAGCAGTTGAGCGTAACTTTTTCCAGTTGTGACAAAAGATAATCAACCTGAAATGCTAACTGTGTTTCTTCTGCCACATACGTAGCCAGACCTGCTGAGTATTTCCAGTGTTTTTTTAGTTTTTTATTTTGGGTATTTTAAATAAATGCTTTAAAATTTTAATTGGTTGGAGGGGAAGGTAGATTTGGCATAGCAAATAGAAAGAACCTCTTGTGTTTAAGGGTTTCATAGCTAGTGGTCAGGTAACAGCATGCTCTAAACATGGGGCAGAATTTTCCCGTTGGCGTGCAGGGGTGGGCCCCGCACGTCCGTGTGTAAAATGACGCACGGTGACGTCAGGCGAGTGTCCCGACCTCACCGCGCATCATTGTGTTATTTCGCTGGGCAGGCGCACGATGATATCCGACGCGTGCCAGCCATTAATTAATGGTCCACTTAAGGCCCTAGACTCACCACTCGACGCCGATTTTTTGGCGCCTGCTCAATCTTCGGGTCGGCGCAATGGGCAGGTGGGTAGAACACATTTGTATTAACCTCATCCACAGGTGGGATAAAAAGGCTCACTGGGGGCGCAAGTGTGCACAGTCAAGTATTTATTCTTGAAAGTTTTTGAAACTTGCCTTTGTGATCTGTGGTACTTAAAAACGCATACCAGCTGCTTTTTCTGGACTCTTAACCTTCAGGTCAGCACTCTGCAGTGAGTAATCTTTTCTGGGCTGCAGGTGTCCAGAAGCCTTCCCTTAGCCTGGGAATGGGAGCTGAACTGTCCACTGGAGGCAGCTCCTCTGAGGAGGAAGGGAGGGCTAGAAGGGGGAGGAGACCAGGAGTGCAGATTCTGCCTCCAGGGGAGCCACCTTTGGGAGGACAGGTGCAAGTAGTGCAGGGCCAAGAGGTAGTCCAAGGCAGAAGGGGTCGCAGAAGACTCCACTATCCTGCTGCCAGGTATACAAGTGGCGAAGCAGCTACCTCAATATGTCTGAGGTGCAGTGCCGAAGGAGGCTCCGCATCTCAAGGGAGACAGTGAACTATATCTGTCAGATGATTGGGCCTGAGATCTCCGCTAACTGCGTTTGTGAACATCCACTGCCAATGGCTCTGAAGGTCACAGCTGCCTCAACCTTTATGCCTCTGGCTCCTTCCAGGGCTTGGGGGTGATCTTCACGGTGCTTCCCAATCAGCTGTCCACATTTGTGTCAAGCAGGTCACAGACGTTCTGTTCAGACAGGCATTGACCTTCATCCACTACTGCTGCGACCAGGCAAGCCAGGCACAGCGAGCCAGAGGCTTCATGGCGATTGCTGCCTTCCCCCGCATCCAGGGTGCAATAGACTGCACACATGCGGCCATCAAGGCATACAAGTTTGCGCAAGGTACTCAGGCAGTTCCCATGACCCCTACATCCTCAGACACTCCCAGGTGAAGGGGCTCTTCAGTATTCCAGCCCGGCTTGATGGATGGCTTCTGGATGACAAGGCTATCCCCTCCGAAGGTGGCTCATGACGCCTCTCCGCCATCCAAGAACAGAAGCTGAGCATTGGTACAATGGGAGCCACGCCTCCAGAAGGGCTGTGAAGGAGAGAACCAATGCTCTTCTCAAGATGTGCTTCCAATGCCTGGACTGCTCAGGGGGCGAACTCCAGCATCCCCCAGATCATGTCTCGGTGATAGTGGTTGCATGCTGCACTCTCCACAATCTTGCGCTGGAAAGGGGGGACGCAGTGGACAATGAAGGCGTCGATGCAGTGGCTGCAGCTGCACATGATGAGTCCAGCAGTGAGTCCGAGGATGAGCACGCACAGGGAAATGCTGAGGGGGTAAACACTGACCCAGGCATACTCCAGGGAGGCAGGGACACCTGGGAGACTTTAATCCAACGGACTTTCAGCTAGCACACCACAAATGGACCACCAGGACAAGCCTGGGCTGTACGTTCAATACTTGACATTCAAATGCAAAACCTGCCAGGTTAGGAACAGTAACTAAGGACCTTGTTAATAAAGCTGAATGTCCAGCAAAGTACTCATTACAGTTTTGGAACCATACACATGCAGAAGAAAAGAGGCACCCTCAGCCATGGTGACATATCTGAATTTAATACGTCAAGCAAACCAACTTATTCCAAAAAAGAGACAATAGTGTTACAAATCAAAAAATCATAAGGACCTCATCTCAGGCCAACACAAAAGCACCAATGAAAAATCCGTGGTGTGCCTAAGGTGCCTTATGCTTTTGTTTCCAGGTGCTACATCTCAGTGCTGCCCCATTGCTCGGAGTGACACCTGAGACAGACTGCTGACTGCTGTCCTGTTGGCCTCTGACCTTGGCAGTCGTCCTCTGGCCCGTGGAGCCTGTGCTGGCCCTGCCTGGGAGGGAGCTTCCAGTTCCACAGCTGGCATTTCCCCAGTCGTTGCAGCCTCACCGGATGCTACGGTCATTGGCAGAGAGGCAGAGGAGCTGCCACCCTCATCCGGAGCGCCCTGAGAGGTGCCTGCAGAGATGCCAGGCAGCTGCTGTGCTGACGTGAGGTCGCTTCGGACCTCCGTGCTCACTGTGGATGGATGGGCACCGATCTGGGAAACTTGATGCCCAGACCATCTCCCACACTGACACTGACCAGCTGAGGTCAATGCCGATGTGAGGGCTTGGGTCTCCTGGAGTAGCCTCTCCACAAGAGTTGCCACTCTCTCCATGGAGGACGTGTGGTGCTCGGCCATGTGGCTCATTGCTTAGGCAATCGTCCGCGTAGACGACTCCACCACAGAGACCAAGCCAAGCATAGCCTCATGTATCTCCCCCAGATGTTCCCACACACCTGGCTGCATATCCTGCACTGCTGCATTGCTGACAACTCCAGAGGCACATCATCAGGCACCGATTGAGCATATGCCTGGTCCCCTGCAGCACTCCGACCCCTGTCGCCATGGGCACTCGGTCTCTGCCAGCTCCTCCAGTGACTATGATGTGCCCTCACCACGGTGCCCCAGGACACTAGCTGATGTTCAAATTCCCACCGAGGTGCTCGTATCTGCGCTGATGCCTGCCTCGCAGAAATGGTGTGATGCTGGTGAGACTTCAGGCCCCTCAAGTGTGAGAGGGGGCCTCTGCTGCTCCTCCGGGCCCTGCTCCGATGATGCCAAAAGGAAGAACATGGACAGTGGATCAGTTAACGTGGAGACAATGACAAAGTGCATCCCTGTACCCCCAGATCATTACGCGCTCATCCTTCCATAACCAATGGTCAAGCCATGTTGCAAAATTAAATTCAGCAGTGTTATGGCTGTTGGGAGAACAATGCTGACCTCACTGTTGGGCATAAATACCTGGCCGTGGCACCAGCCTCACCGACACTAGTGGATCTGGGCACATGGCGCCTACCCAGATCCAGGGCCTCTTGCTCGAACCGACTAAGAATGGTGTCCTGTGCCTGGCCGCCGCCAGTCTTTGCACGCTCTGCCGCGTTATGAGCATTCTTCTCCTGAAAATGAGACGCGAGCATTGATTAGTGCAAATTGCACATGGACTCTCTTTGCGCACAGCCCTCCCCAATCAGAGTGGGACATATCAGTGCTCCAGTGCCTCCTCAATCCCCTGCTGATGAACACTCAAAGATACTACGCCGGCTCCCCACCGCCCCCCTTGGACACGTGCTGCCTACATCACATTAGGCACCACATGGTATATCCTTCCATTGCAAGAAGGCACGTGGAGTGCCGAGTGCAGCAGATGGCTCGTTGCCATGCCACCTTGAAGCTTCCCTCCCAGCAGGTCATCACCCTGTCTAGGACATGCCCTGGAATTCAAACACAGCGCCTAGGTGCAGCTCCTCCAGGTTGCCCCAAAACCAGTCAAGTGGGACTCAGTGTAACACATGCTGCGGGGGCAATACACATCTCTTCTTCACCTTCTCAAGCCGACCTCAGCAAGGGCAGTATCTGCTGGCCCACCCAGCAAAGGACAAATGCCGGCAATGATCCAATGCAGTCACTACACTCTGACTTGGGGGGTTGGTGGGGGGGGTGCAGGAGCGGGGTAAGCCAACCTACTGGGTTAAATGACCAAAGCCAACATTGTACTCACCCTGCCAGAGTGCAACAAGTTGTTGAAGTGCTTGTGACACAGGATCCAGGTGCGCCACACCACGTCGCAGGAGCTTGCCACCTCCTCCCAGGCATGCTTTGTCATGGGGGGGGCCTTCCTCCTCCCATCCTGGGAATCAGCACCTCCCGTCATGCTGCCACCTGCTCGAGGCGGGCATCAAGGCAGACATCTGAAAAACAAGGGTCACACTGACCCCCTACCCTACCCTCTGGCCTGGCCTGTCCCGCTGCCCTACCCTCTGGCCTGGCCTGTCCCGCTGCCCTACCCTCTGGCCTGGCCTGCTCTGCTGCCCTACCCTCTGGCCTGGCCTGCTCTGCTGCCCTACCCTCTGGCCTGGCCTGCTCTGCTGCCCTACCCTCTGGCCTGGCCTGCTCTGCTGCCCTACCCTCTGGCCTGGCCTGCTCTGCTGCCCTACCCTCTGGCCTGGCCTGCTCTGCTGCCCTACCCTCTGGCCTGGCCTGCTCTGCTGCCCTACCCTCTGGCCTGGCCTGCTCTGCTGCCCTACCCTCTGGCCTGGCCTGCTCTGCTGCCCTACCCTCTGGCCTGGCCTGCTCTGCTGCCCTACCCTCTGGCCTGGCCTGCTCTGCTGCCCTACCCTCTGGCCTGGCCTGCTCTGCTGCCCTACCCTCTGGCCTGGCCTGCTCTGCTGCCCTACCCTCTGGCCTGGCCTGCTCTGCTGCCCTACCCTCTGGCCTGGCCTGCTCTGCTGCCCTACCCTCTGGCCTGGCCTGCTCTGCTGCCCTACCCTCTGGCCTGGCCTGCTCTGCTGCCCTACCCTCTGGCCTGGCCTGCTCTGCTGCCCTACCCTCTGGCCTGGCCTGCTCTGCTGCCCTACCCTCTGGCCTGGCCTGCTCTGCTGCCCTACCCTCTGGCCTGGCCTGCTCTGCTGCCCTACCCTCTGGCCTGGCCTGCTCTGCTGCCCTACCCTCTGGCCTGGCCTGCTCTGCTGCCCTACCCTCTGGCCTGGCCTGCTCTGCTGCCCTACCCTCTGGCCTGGCCTGCTCTGCTGCCCTACCCTCTGGCCTGGCCTGCTCTGCTGCCCTACCCTCTGGCCTGGCCTGCTCTGCTGCCCTACCCTCTGGCCTGGCCTGCTCTGCTGCCCTACCCTCTGGCCTGGCCTGCTCTGCTGCCCTACCCTCTGGCCTGGCCTGCTCTGCTGCCCTACCCTCTGGCCTGGCCTGCTCTGCTGCCCTACCCTCTGGCCTGGCCTGCTCTGCTGCCCTACCCTCTGGCCTGGCCTGCTCTGCTGCCCTACCCTCTGGCCTGGCCTGCTCTGCTGCCCTACCCTCTGGCCTGGCCTGCTCTGCTGCCCTACCCTCTGGCCTGGCCTGCTCTGCTGCCCTACCCTCTGGCCTGGCCTGCTCTGCTGCCCTACCCTCTGGCCTGGCCTGCTCTGCTGCCCTACCCTCTGGCCTGGCCTGCTCTGCTGCCCTACCCTCTGGCCTGGCCTGCTCTGCTGCCCTACCCTCTGGCCTGGCCTGCTCTGCTGCCCTACCCTCTGGCCTGGCCTGCTCTGCTGCCCTACCCTCTGGCCTGGCCTGCTCTGCTGCCCTACCCTCTGGCCTGGCCTGCTCTGCTGCCCTACCCTCTGGCCTGGCCTGCTCTGCTGCCCTACCCTCTGGCCTGGCCTGCTCTGCTGCCCTACCCTCTGGCCTGGCCTGCTCTGCTGCCCTACCCTCTGGCCTGGCCTGCTCTGCTGCCCTACCCTCTGGCCTGGCCTGCTCTGCTGCCCTACCCTCTGGCCTGGCCTGCTCTGCTGCCCTACCCTCTGGCCTGGCCTGCTCTGCTGCCCTACCCTCTGGCCTGGCCTGCTCTGCTGCCCTACCCTCTGGCCTGGCCTGCTCTGCTGCCCTACCCTCTGGCCTGGCCTGCTCTGCTGCCCTACCCTCTGGCCTGGCCTGCTCTGCTGCCCTACCCTGCGGCCTGGCCTGCTCTGCTGCCCTACCCTGCGGCCTGGCCTGCTCTGCTGCCCTAGCCTGCGGCCTGGCCTGCTCTGCTGCCCTACCCTCTGGCCTGGCCTGCTCTGCTGCCCTACCCTCTGGCCTGGCCTGCTCTGCTGCCCTACCCTCTGGCCTGGCCTGCTCTGCTGCCCTACCCTCTGGCCTGGCCTGCTCTGCTGCCCGACCCTGCAGCCTGGCCTGCTCTGCTGCCCGACCCTGCAGCCTGGCCTGCTCTGCTGCCCTACCCTGCAGCCTGGCCTGCTCTGCTGCCCTACCCTGCAGCCTGGCCTGCTCTGCTGCCCTACCCTGCAGCCTGGCCTGCTCTGCTGCCCTACCCTGCAGCCTGGCCTGCTCTGCTGCCCTACCCTGCAGCCTGGCCTGCTCTGCTGCCCTACCCTGCAGCCTGGCCTGCTCTGCTGCCCTACCCTGCAGCCTGGCCTGCTCTGCTGCCCTACCCTGCAGCCTGGCCTGCTCTGCTGCCCTACCCTGCAGCCTGGCCTGCTCTGCTGCCCTACCCTGCAGCCTGGCCTGCTCTGCTGCCCTACCCTGCAGCCTGGCCTGCTCTGCTGCCCTACCCTGCAGCCTGGCCTGCTCTGCTGCCCTACCCTGCAGCCTGGCCTGCTCTGCTGCCCTACCCTGCAGCCTGGCCTGCTCTGCTGCCCTACCCTGCAGCCTGGCCTGCTCTGCTGCCCTACCCTGCAGCCTGGCCTGCTCTGCTGCCCTACCCTGCAGCCTGGCCTGCTCTGCTGCCCTACCCTGCAGCCTGGCCTGCTCTGCTGCCCTACCCTGCAGCCTGGCCTCGTCACCAGAAGCCCTCTGGTGAGCTCTTCCACTTGCCACTGTGAGCAGCCTTGCAAAGGCTGCCAGCGCTTCATTTAAACAGGCCGCCGGGTTACCATTGGACCCAGCGGTCAATGCACTCCCGCCGCCTGCCCACTTCTGCTATCCTCGGGAGTCACGCATTACGTTGGGCGGGCCTTAATTGGCCCGGCAACGTAAAGTGGCGGCGCGGACCCGATCACGGGTGACTATCGGGTCCGAGCTCGCCCGCTTCTGCTCTGCTCCCCCGCCAACCAGAAAATTCAGCCCATGGTGCTTGTAAGCAAATAAACAACAGTATAAGGGGAATGGCAGAAAGCAAAATGGGGGGAAAACAAGGAAAGATGATTAAAGATTTTAAGAAAACTAAAACAGAAAAATAAATGGAAGGAGAAAACCCTTTCTTATTGAGGCACAAAAATAAGATGGGGAAGAGGAAAAACATTTTAAAATAATGTTGTTGGGAATGCAGCAGTTGTTTAATAACCAACTACTATTTTAGCTCCTATGACCATCAAGTTCGTGTCTAAGTAATAAAATTAGCATATCTCATGTTTAACTTTGTATCTGCTTCTAAAATCTCCAGTCCGGTATTTGAATAAAGTTAAAAGCAGCATTTTAATTTTTATAAAAACAAAAAATAAAAACAAAAAAACTGCGGATGCTGGAAATCCAAAACAAAAACAGAATTACCTGGAAAAACTCAGCAGGTCTGGCAGCATCGAAGTTCTGTCGAAGGGTCATGAGGACTCGAAACGTCAACTCTTTTCTTCTCCGCCGATGCTGCCAGACCTGCTGAGTTTTTCCAGGTAATTCTGTTTTTATTTTAATTTTTATGTCTAAACAAATATATGCTTGGGGAATAACAAAAAAAAGATAAAAGCCCAAAAAGGGTTCAAGGTGACTAAGAAAAGAACCGGAAAGAAATAAAGATGCGATGAGAGAAGGAGCAATTAGCAAGAGTAAGATTGCCAAAGAATTGGAGTCAGGAATGATTGTGAATCTACAAGCACTTAAAAGTTGAGTTAGATATTTTGATAACTATGGAGAGATATGATATAGTAACAATATCAAGCAAATGACTTTGTGTTGGACACATATATATGAAAAATATATTCCATTAAAAGGAAAGAACAAACTCAATACTAATGGGACTACATGGATGAATCTTGGTCACCTTCGCTCCAAAGGAAGAACATGTTCTTTATCTGAGGTGTTTGGTAGGGTTCTGGTGGATCCATCGGTGAATTCCCTTGCCGATCTGCATCCAGAAAGTCCTGCTGCAAATAGGATAAGATGCCGAAATAGTTGAGTTTTGATAGAGTTGCTGCCTTGAGATTTCTTCTCCTTGCATTTTCTCTCTGATATGTGCTTGCTTTTGAAGTGGCCCCACCATTTATTTGTTTGTGCCAGCTGCAGCGATCCTGGTGAGCTTCTCCCAGGACTTGAAGATCAATGTGAAAATTCCCAAGTGAAACCTTCAGAGCGTTCTTGTAGTGCTTTCTTTGATCTCTATCACTGGCAAAAGCTTCGCCATTATCCTTCTGAATCGCTTAGTGCAACGTCTCGACCAGAATCTGTTGAATTTCAGAAGAGGTTGAAGGATCACTAATGTAGTGTTTGCAGTTAGCTCCAGGAGAAATACCAAGAACAGAACATGGACCTCTACATCACGTTTGTTGACCTGACTAAGGCCTTTGACAATCAGCTGTGAGGGTTTTTGGAAAGTAATGGATAAATTTGGCTGCCCTGGGAAATTCATCATCATAGTTCTACAGTTCCATGACTGTATGCTTACGCATGCCCTGGATGATAAGTTTCTGACCATTCCCAGTCATTAATAGAGTTAAAACAGGGCTGCATGCGAGCGCCAACCATCTTAAGCATATTTTTCTCCGCCATGCTCTCCATCTTCCGTGATGGTGCTCCTGGAATAGAAATCAGGAAGCTGCTCAATCTGAGATGATACCGGGCAAAGACCAAGGGCATACATGGATGAATAAAGACATAAGGGAACAGTTCAGTGTGAAGAAAACCAAGCAGTGGAAGCTGGGTCATTGAATATTTTCAAGGAAGAGTTGGATAGATTTTTGATAGATGAGGGAGTCCAGGGTTATGGGGGGCAGACAGGAAAATGGAGCTGAGACCACAACCAGTTCAGTCATAACCTAATTGTATGGCTGAGCAGGCTTGAATGGCCGAATGGTCTTCTCCTGCTCCTAAGATCTATGTTCTTAGGAATACATTAAGAAAGTAGACTGTTAAGGAGTGCATGTTGAGAGAATGCAAGGGGATTAGGAGAGAAGTAAAAAAAAAAGTAGGAAGGCAAAGTGGAACTATGAACTAAATTGTCAAGGAACATGAAACAAAATAGTAAAATATTTTTAATAGAACATCAGTCTTTAAGAAAAAGGATTTGTTGGGAATAGGACCATTAAGGGATCTTGTGGAAGCCCTGACACAATGACTGTGGGAATTGCCCAAGCAGTTTGCACTTCCGATGGGCAATTCCCCTGCTCTCCAGGTTCCTCTGTAAAAGTTAGATTCGGAGAATTTGGACAGTTCTGACTGAAAAGTTATTCAGGAAATTTTGACAGAAAATTCTTAGTCTAACTCCTGTGTAACTATAGAACTGATGTATCTGACCCAACTACCCTGACCCAGCTACCACCCTACCCGCTTACCCATTCACTAACACACTTAGAAGCTTGACCTTTAAACATTTGCCAGAATATGGCAGCTGGTGCCGTAAAAAGAGGTGGTGGCTTCTGTGCAGATTCTCCACTGCTCTGTACAAGGATTCCTGTGTTGAGGGAGTTTTGTTGGATTCTTCATCGGAAGTTGGAGCCTTTTCAACCTAAGTGGTTAAGTGGCCACTTTTCTGTCTAATCAGTGTCAGGCTCTGGTTCTGACCCTGAACAGAAGTTTTGGGCCATAATTTCGCTTGGTTATTTACCAGGGAGATGGAACAGAGGAGGACATGACATTGAATTATGAGATAAGTACATTTAAAATAAAAAGTGGTGGGGGGGAATGTATCAAATAAACTAAAACTCAAAAAAGGTTAAAGTCCCTGGCCCAAAATGGATTGCATCCACATATTTTAAAAGAATCTAAGGAAGAGATAGTAGGGGCATTATTACTATTTATTAATTCGTTTAAAAAAAGGTGCAGTGCCGGAGGACTGACGGATAGCTAATGTATTTCGGGAGACCAGTCAGCTTACGATTGGTGGTCGGAAAAATAACAGACCCTTACTAAAGGAGAGAATAGAAGAGTATATAGAAATTAAAAATATAGTAATGAATAATGGATTTCAAAAGAAAATATTGCTTGATCAACCTTATTGAATTTTTTGAGATAACCGAGTAAACAGTGATAATGCAATTTATCTGAATTTTCTAAAGGCCTTCTGTAAGTTGCCTCATTACAGATTAATGAATAAGGTCAGAGAATGAGGAGTTTACAAGGATGATACCAGAAATGTGTGGGTATACATATCCGGATGGGATTGACAGACTGGGTCACTTCCCTCTTGATAAAAGAAGCCAAGAGGTGACCTAATAAAGGTCTTTAAAATTATGAAAGGTTTTGATAGGATATAGGAGGATTGTTTTCTCTTGTGGGGAAAAACCTAACTAGAGGCCATCAATATAAGATAGTCACCAAGAAATTCAGAAGAAACTTCTTTCTTGCCACTCTTTGAGTAATATGGAACTTGCTACCAAAGGAAGTGGTTGAAACGAACAGCATAGGTGCATTTAATTAATGGAAACTAGACAAGCATGAGGGAGAAGGGAATATATGGTTTCTATTGTGAATTTGGATGAGAAAAGATGGGAGGAGGCTCATGTGGAGCATAAAAACCTTGGCACGGATTTGTCGGGCTGAATGGCCTGTTTGTGCTGTACCACAGCAACTGAATGCAAGGGTGTATTAAGGAATTGTGCAAACATTGTGCAAATTAGGAGCAGGAATAGGCCACTCGGCTCCTCCTAACCTGCTCCACCGTTCAACAAGATCATGGCTAATCCGATCATAACTTCCCCCCCACCCCCGCCCCGGTAACCCTTCACCCCCTTAATTATCAAAAATCTATCTACCTCTGCCTTAAAATTATTCAAAGACTCTCTTCCTCAAAAGGCTGTGGAAGCAGAGTTCCAAAGCCTCATGATCCTCAGAGAAAAAAAATTCTCCTCCTCCTGTGTTAAATGAGCAACCCCTTATTTTTAAACAATGACCCTTAGCTCTAGATTCTTCTGCAAGAGGAAACACCCTCTCCACATCCACCTGTCAAGAACCCTCACGATCTTAAAGGTTTGGATCAATTTGCCTCTTACTCTTCTGAACTCAAGTGGACAAGCCTAGCCTGTCCAACCTTTCCTTGTAAGACAACCCACCCATTCCTGGTATTAGTCCAGTAAACATTCTCTGAACTGCTTCTAACACATTTACATCCATCCTTAAATCGGGAGACCAATAGTGTACATAGTACTGCAGATGTGGTCTCATCAATGCCCTGTACAACAGCATAACCTCCCTATTTTTGTATTCAATTCCCCTTGCAATAAATGATAACACTCTGTTAGCTTTCCTAATTACTTGCTGTACTGCATACTAACCTTTTGTGATTTATGCACTAGGACAGAGATCCCGCAATCTCTCTCAATTTAGATAATATGCTTTGTTATTCTTCCTGCCAAAAAGGGCAATTTCATATTTGCCCACATTATACTCCATTTGCCGGATCTTTACCCACTCACTTAACCAATCTATGTCCCTTTGTAGTCTCCTTACGTCCTCTTCACAATTTTCTTTCCTACCTATCTTTGTGTCATCAGCAAATTTAGCAAACCATTCCTTCGGTCCCTTCAAGTCATTTATATAAATGGTAAAAAGTTGAAGCCCCAGCACTGATTCTTGTAGCACACCACTTGTTACATTCTGTCAACCAGAAAAATTATGCATGCTCTGTTTCATGTTAGCTAGCCAAGCTTCAATCTATGCCAATATGTTACCCCCACACCATGAGCTTTTATTTTCCACAATAACCTTTGATGTGGCACTTTATTAAATGCCTTCTGGAATCTAAGTACAGTACATCCGCCGGTTCTTCTTTATCCACAGCACATGTGACTACTTCAGAGAGCTGCAATAAATTGGTTAAATATGATTTCCCTTTCACAAAGCCATGTTGACTCTACCTGATTGCCTTTAATTTTTCTAAGTGCCCTGCCACAACATCTTTAATAATGGCTTCTAACATTTTCCCTGTGACAGATGTTAAGCTAACTGGCCTGTAGTTTCCTACTTTCTGTCTCCCTCCCTTTTTGAATAAAGGAGTTACATTTACCATTTTCCAATCAAATGTAATCTTCCCTGAACCTAGGGAATTTTGGGACCAACGCATCCACTTCTTTTAAAAACCCTAAGATGAAGCCCATCAGAATCTGGGGATTCGTCAGTCCACAGCCCCAACAATTTCCACTTCACTGGTGATATTAATTTTCCTGAGTTCCTACAAACCAGTGCAAAATACCTTTTTAGTTAATTTGCTATCTCCTTATTTTCCATTATTAAAATACCAGACTTTCTATAGGATCAACGTTAATTTTTAAATTCATTCAGAGAATGTGGACTTCACTAGTTGGGCCAGCATATGTTGCTCATCTCTAGGTCCCCCATGAGAAGGTGCTGGTGAGCTGCCTTCTTGAACCGCTGCAGTCCATGTGGTGTAGGTAACCCACAGTGCTCTTAGGAAGGGAGTTCCAGGATTTTGACCCAGCGACAGTGAAGGAATGATGATGCATTTCCAAGTCAGGATGTTGAGTAATTTGGAGAGAAACTTGCAGGTGTTTCCCGAAAGGCAGTCGACGGCGCGTTTCCTTCCCGAAAGGCAGTCGACGGCGCGTTTCCTTCCCGAAAGGCAGTCGACGGCACGTTTCCTTCCCGAAAGGCAGTCGACGGCGCGTTTCCTTCCCGAAAGGCAGTCGACGGCACGTTTCCTTCCCGAAAGGCAGTCGACGGCGCGTTTCCTTCCCGAAAGGCAGTCGACGGCGCGTTTCCTTCCCGAAAGGCAGTCGACGGCGCGTTTCCTTCCCGAAAGGCAATAGTGAACCAGCTGGGTTTTTACAATAATTGATAATGGTTTCATTAGAATGAAAAATTTATTACTGGATTACTAGTCCTGTGACAATACTACTATGCCATCACCTCCCCTTCACTTTATTAACTATTCTTATTTAAATATCTGTAGAAACTTTTACAATCAGCCTTTGTTTTTCTAGCTAGCTTTTTTTTTAATGGATTCTGCCTTGAGGCATAGGAAAGTAAATAGTGTAAATCTTGATGTGCACGGTAGGCCATCAAAGAGTAGAGATGAGAAGGAAGACAGAATTTGTAGAGATGTGTAAGAACAACAGAATAATGGTAGTAAATGATTTTAATTATTCCAAGACATACTTTGAAAACTGGAGAATACTTTTGAGAATGCATCCAAAAGTATTTCTTAGATCAGTGTCTTCATACTTGGAAAGAGGCTTGATTTGATTCTTGGAAATGAAATAACTGAATTCAAAAAAACAGTTGGTTTTTAAAAAAAAACACAAATCTATTTCCTCATGGAACCTAATTATAAGTTTAAGATTGGGATGTGGACTGGCAAAAGATGAAGTTTGGTTAGCGAAGGGATTGCGCCCACATTGATTGGCTCAAAACTTAGCAAATCGGACAAAAGAATTTTGCATTGGGAATTATCAGATATGATCTGCTTAGAGTACCAAATAGATTCCTATCTGATGGAGCGGTGCAAGACAAAGGATAGTGCAGTCTGAAGATAGATGAAAAGCAGACTGAAACTTAAAAATTCTAAAGATAATTATGAGGATTATAGTGGGGAGGTGAAAATGGAGATTAGAAGATCTAAAAGGAAATGTTTATAAAAAGCTGTGACATAAATCTAATTAACAAAATGGGAGGATAGGACCTTTTGAGGATAAGGAGGAATTTTGGTGATGAAGGATGAGGAAGTTGTGTAGATCTTAAACATTTCATGACAATTTTTGAAAAATGGAGGTGGATAAGAATGTTGAAAAAATTGAGATATTTGTATAAAGGTAATTGGTTCAGAAAATAACTGAGTCCTAATGGTATTTCCATTCACTGTTGAGGAAGGCAAAAGGTAAGAGAATGACTATTTATCAATATTCCTTAGAAATCTAAATTATATTGGGTAATTGGAGGATAGCCAATACAATGGGGAAGGAGAAAGGGGTAAACTGTAAACTATCAGTTGTAGGTAAACTCTTAGACTTCATTTAGAGTTCAAATTAACGAGCAGTTAAAAAACCAAGAGGTATTGGAGAGGGGCCAGCACAGATTATTAAAGTAATATTTCACAAATTTAAGATTATTTCAAAGATGAAAGGAATGGAGTAGCTGTGGTGTGTAAATGTAGATTTTTAGAAGGTGCCTCACAAAGTTTACAGCAGAATTTAGGTGCGTGGTATGGATAGAAAGTTGATTGGGCAGGAAATAAAATTTAGAATAAATGGGGGTGGCTCAGATTGGAGAACAATTGAAACAGTATTACAGTACTATTAGAAAAGACTTGAATGCAAAATAAAATATAATTTTGTTTCAGATCTTTGGATGATTTAAAGCCCAAACAAGACCAATGTACAGCAGATCCAACAGCATTAATAGCAGCAGCTTTGAAACGAAAATTTGCACATCGCTACAAAAACGATAGCTGTAGTGAAAATCAATCTTCAAACTCTGACTTCCAGGCAAACACAGATCCCCCAAAGGTAAGTGGAAATATAAGGCAGTTATTCACAGTTCAGTTCTTTCAAATAAAGCATTGCAGAAATATGAAGCCAAATATATATTTTTGAGGTAATGCCTTTAAATTTTCTCTCCTTTCTCTTGTGAAGTCCCTTTTTTACTTTATAGAAAGAACACCAGTCTTTCGAAATACTCCATCAGTTCCTGCCAACTACTTCTCTATGTTAGTAGTGTGGTATGAGCACAAGTAATTGTTACTTATACGTTGTTGGTGCTATGATGATTTGTCCAGTTAAAAATGATAATGGCTTCCTATGAATTTATATTATTTGAAAAATTTAACTCCTCAAAAGTTTATCTCCCCTGCTAACATAGTAAAGTGCTTAATAAAGCAAACTGACAATAACTAGAACATAAGACTTTGTCATAAAATTTTATACTATTTTTCTTATAGTTTGGGCAACACTTGCTGAAGCCAACAGGAAAGAGAAAACCATTGTTAGGAAATACATCTCAGTCCTGATTGGAAGCTCAGGGTGGGAGGGAAAGGCTTGTACTTTTCCTCTAGTTGGAACTTCAATTCACATTAGACTTGAAAAAGTATGAAGAAATACTGCTACTACAAAATCTTCTGTAGTTTACGTAAGCAATACTTCTAAAATCAGGTTTTAAAATGTAAATTTTAACATTAGGTTTACTGACTTGCTTTTATATGCCAGTTGGTGTTTTACATGTACTCACAATGAGAATGCATTTCTATAGCTGAATTCTGAAGTTTGAAATTATTGTTGTTGTTTATACATTTGTCTTAAATAAGGCACCTGGACTGACTAAGTTGAATTAGATAGTAGTTTTAATTGTGCTTTAAGTAAGCCAGTGTTTTCTTTCCACTTTGGCGTTCACATTGTCATCTAAATAATAGTAAGCTGTGGTAGTCCCTTAAAAGCAAGTACTGTAGATTTATAGTTAATGAGGTCATATGGCAAAGAAATTATGCTGTATAACTATCTTGAAACCTAAATAACACATCACAGGACCCGTTTAAAAGTTGTTAGAGGCTTTCAATGTCTTACTATGTTTTTTTATTTGAGATATGAACGCTGATAATGATGTACTGGGATACTGCAGTAATAGGTGTGAGGCCTGATCTACCATATGCAGTTAATGTTGAGTCATCTCTTGTCTATTGTTGCTTACAATTAACCTCCCTCACTGACTTTCACTCCTTTCAACCAGCTCTTCCTGCTTAAACAAAGTTTAAAAAGTGACTAAAGGATGAAAGCATCTAAAAAATATATGAAATGTTAATTATAATTCTTGATAACGAATTTGTAAAAAGCCTTGATGGTAGATCTCTCTTGTTTCAAATGCCTATCCTGAAAATCCAGTACATCAATGATTTATTCAAAAAAGGGAATACTCTAGATGGTTACAGCAGACATGCATTTCCATCATTTTAATAATTGGGTGCAAAGTGTAAAACTTAGTCTAATACCAGTGGTATTTTTATATGGATGGTAGCCTGGAAGTAAAAGTTTTAAAATAAGGAAAGTTAAGGGCTTCTGCAGTACAGTGCTGCTTCATATAGGACCAAAGTAACTTATGGCATAAAATATATTTGTTACAACTACACTACAACTGCTGGAATTCCCCAGACCCACTTGTAGTAATAGAATAAGGGTAGACATTAACTTAACTTCAGAAGACCTAAGAAGATTGTATAACACTTTTTTTAAATTCCCATGTTTGTTATACAAAAAAAAATTCCTGCACAGAAATGTAGGTATGCTGAAGAATTTATATTTTATTTTAACTTCCACAGTGGGAAGTATGTTTTAATCTAGATTTTAGATGTAATGTATTTTGTGTAACTTAGTTGGGGGGGTGGGGTGGAGTGGAGTTAGGAAGGATGAGCACGGTGTTAATTTTTTTTTAAAAGGTGTACCAGCTCCAACACGCAATAAAATTATCTGAGCTTTAGCTAAAGGCGAACGATGTAGAAAAAGGAAAGTTAGTTTTAAAAGGCGAAGTGTGTTTAAAAACATGTAATTCAGCCATATTAACTTGAGACATGCCTCACTTTTCGCAACAAAATGGGGCATCTGCTCCCTTACCATTGCTAATATCAGTTTTTTCACCAGATTTCAGGGGAAATGTAATAGTGTTCTGTGTAATCATCCTCTCCAATTCTTCTCACCTTGTTCTTTCTCTTCCGCACCCCCCCCCCCCCCCCCCCCCCCCCCCCCCGCCCCCCACCCACCACCTTAACCCACCTTACTCACACCAGGAATTGAAGGAACAAAGCCATGGTTTATGTTATCTACTGGTTCACCATCAGTGTTTTTTTTTCAAAAAAAGTAATTTGCAGTTATAGCCATGACTCGCAACACAAGCTCACTCTTGGTATAACAAACTGAAATTTAAAAACAAATTTTTACATTAAAATGTAAATTCTATTGGCTTATTTATGGGTAATAAGTAAGTTATACATTGCCAAACATTTTCACATAAGAGTTTGAATGTATTATTTTATTGTAACTTTGGAACTGTGCTGCTTTCAGTCATGAGATCTAATGTACATTGCAAAATGTATTCTAAGATCAACTCAAAACGTGTAACACCTGCAATACTGTTCCATAATCATAAGGGTTTACATTCTTTCAATACTTATTACTATCAGACTGTTGGAAAATGAAAAAATCTTTTGCATTGTGCATTATTTGTTTAAAATATAAACTTAACATTAAAGGTTATTCAATGATAAAAATCGTTTTATTGTTATTTAATAATTGGTTTCTCCTGAACAGGACACATTACATGTTCTGTTGGCTTAGACTGTTGCACATTTGATGTCAATTTGGCATATTTTTGTACCACACCAAAGGCAAACACCTATTGTGTGCTAAAGTCAGCAATTTAGCAACTGTAATGAGACCACATGAAAAATTAAATAGTTGTTTGGTAAGACAGAACTTGAGTATTGCTGAAAAAAGAGACATGTTTAGCTAAACAAAATAAGTGACAGCCATTCGCTGACTCATTCCTCAGGGCAATGCCTTGACCAATCAGGATAAAGTTACCTGGTTTAAATTTCGAATAATGCTTTGCAATTAAATGTCAGTCACCATCAGTGGTGCGTTCTCCATGGGAATGTCACTTGTCAACCAATCACCACTCTTTTCATATACAATATAAATTGTTGTTTTTCCCCTTTTATATTGGTATTCTTGAGTGTCCTGATGAGTGCAAGACAAAAAGCTTAGACTTGTCTCTTTTTTTCAGCAATACGTGAAAAATTGTTTTGTGCTACTAGCATCTGCAGTTGGTGAATAGTTATCCTTTTAAACATAATTTCAAATGAACTAACCTGGCCTGTTGTATTATCTTTTGATATTTATCAAATGGTAGAAAAGAGCTAAATATCTTTCAGTAATCAGAATTCTATACATGCTTTGAGTACACTTGCACAGAACTGTTTCAACTCTGGTATGAAGCTGATGGCTCTCAGCATTGCTTTGGAAGCTCTTTACACAGAACCACTCGCTGCAGTGTAGTTGGTACATTAGGGAACAAAAACAAATGCCTTATACAACTGTAGCAAAACATCCCAACTTTTATATTCCATTCCCCTTGCAATAAATGCCAGCATTGCCTTCCTAATCACTTGCTGTACCTGCATACTAACTTTTTCTGATTCGCATGCCACGATACCCAGATCCCTCTGTAGCTGAGTTCTGCAATCTCTCCCCATTTAAATAATATGCTGCTTTTTTTTATTTTCCTTGTCAAAGTGGACAAATCCATACTTTCCCACATTTTATTCCATCTGCCAAATTTTTGCCCACTCACTCAACCTATCTCTTTGCAGACTCCTGCATGTGCATGCACTAAGTGCAGCCTCGGAGATCGGCTCTAAATGTAAAAAAGCTCAAAATAGAAAAATAAAATTTCCCGAACATGTCCCCTCATGTGACAATGTTGGGACATGTTCATAATATCCAAAAAAAGTATTAAAATTTTTAAAACCCTACATAAAACCTCATCCCGCCTGTGGATGAGGTTTCATGTTTTTTCTAATTCCCGCCGGGACTCCTGGCCTACCAGCCAACCTTAAGGTTGGATGGGCAGGTCCACTAATTACTTTAATTGATCTGTCAATGGACTCAATTGGCCATTGACAGGTCAGCGGGCGCGCAGCTGATTTTGCTGCCCCCCTGCCTTCCTGAAAATTTAAATGGGGCAGGGTGATGTTGGGAGTTCCAGCCCCCCCCTGCCCCCACCCCCCGACGTCACCACGCATCATTTTACGTATCACCCCCAATTGCCAACAGCAAAATCAAGCCCCTTATGTCCTCTTCGCAACTTACTTTCATTCCTAGTTTTGTGTCATCAGCAAATTTAGTAACCATACATTCAGTCCCATCATATAAGTCATTAATATAGATTGTAAATATTAGAGACTCCAGCACTGATCCCTGTGGCTCGTTACATCATACCAACCCAAAAATAACCCATTTATATCTAGTTCACTGTTGGCTAGCCAACCCTTTATCCATGCTAATATATTATCCCTGACACCACGAGTTGTTATGAACATCGTGACCAATTGCTGAGAAAATCTTTTTCAGCAGCCTAGCACCTTCTAATCTGTATGAATTATGTGCTCCCTTTACCTAATGAGATATCACACAAGAAACAGCTGACTCTTCTTTCAGTATTGCTGAAAAGGATGTTGCCAAAGCTTTTTGCCTTACAATCATCAGAACAAAAGCAAGAATGCCAAATTCCAAACGATCACTGTTTCTCCTACGGGAGAGGAGGGTGCTGATTGGTTGGCAAGTCGACTCTGGCCAAGGCATTGCCATGGAGAAAGTAATGGAGAATATAGGCTCCCCAAACTCCCGGATAATTCATAAAAGGCACAAGGCTTGAACAAATTCCTTTTGTTTGCAGAGAATGGGCCCCTGCATATGAAAGTATGTTGCTCCTGGCAAGTGTAAATGAGCCATATTATGAGCTCAACTGATTGTAAAATTGATTGTTAGTGTAGCTATTAACGCACTCAGGATTGTTTAGAAAGTACTGCCCAATCATGGAATTACATCTAACAGTAGACATTTTTGGGCTTTGCATGTGCAGGCTTTTTCAGTACTAGCTGTAACTTAGTCAATGAGAACATTCTGAATATTTAACATTTTCAATGACTAGTTAAAATCCCATGATCTTTTGTTACAGTAGCCAATGAGAAGCACTGTGCCAAATTCCAGTGTTGTTGAATGGTCAGTTTGGCTTTTTAAAAATTTATAAATAATCTTATTCTTCCTCCTAAGATTATTTGCATCATTTCCTGGCCTGTCAGGAGAGCAAGTAACCTGTTCCTAAGTATTCCATTGTTGCTTTTGAGAGAGAAAGCATGTGATGTCTCCACAAGCCACCAACAATAGTACCACAGCATAATGGTAGTCACTGGACTAATAATCCAGTGGTTCAAATTCCACTACTAGAGTTTAAGAATTTGAAGTCCAATTTAAAAATCTGCAAGTAGAAAGCTGCTATCAGTAAAAATGACCGTGAAGCTATCAGATTTTGTAAAAATCCAACTGGTTCACTCATGTCCTTGAGGGAAGGCAACCTGCTAATCTTACTCCATATGGCCAGTTTGTGACTCCAGTCCCACACCAACATGGCTGACTTAACTGCCGCCTTATGTGACCTGGTAGTCCACCCCATTGTATCATTGTGTTTTCAAGGAAATTAGGAATGGGCAATTAAATGCTGATCCTGCCAGTGAGGTCTACATCCCAAAAATTAATAAAAAATAATTTAATAATTCACTGCCACAACTGAGATTTGACAGTGTGGCACTGTTACTGTTTTTCTTCTTTTCCAGTATCAGCAAAAGCATGGAGAACTCTCAAATTAGCATTTTTTTTTGGTATGGATAACAGTCCTGGTACAAGTTGCACTATCTGGTCTTACATTAATCTTGTCTTTGCTTAATTATAAAGTCCTCTTGTTTGCTTGGGGCACCTTTGTAGTATCACTTTCATTCACAAGACCTTTATAATAAAGAGAAAAATACGTAACCAAGTAGAAATGACAGCCTTTCCTTTTTTAATTCATTCATGGGATGAAAGCATCGCTGGCAAGGCCAGCATTTGTTCTGCAACCTTTAATGCCCTTAATGAGGTGGTGGTGAGCCACCGCCCTGAACCATTTCAGTCCATGTGGTGTAGGTATATTCAGTGCTTATATGGAGGGAGTTCCAGGTCATTGACCCAGTGACTGAAAGAATGGCGATAGTTCCAAGTCAAAATAGTGCGTGACTTGGGGAACTGATAATCCCATGTGTCTACTGCTCTTGTTCTGGGTGATAGAAATCATCCATTTGGAAGGTGCTGATGAAGGAGCCTTGGTGAGTTGCTGCAGTGCACCTTGTGAATGGTACACACTGCTGCCAGTGTGGTGACAGAGTGCTGATCAAGTGGACTGCTTTGTCCTGGATGGTGTTGAGCTTCTTGAGAGTTGTTGGATCTACACTCATCCAGGCAGGAAATTGACTGGTAGAGTAAAGGTAAAGTTTTAAACTGCATTTTGGAATACATTAAAGTAACATCTCTAGTACTATTTACTATGCAAGCAGTCAGTTCAGTATTGCATAATGTGGGCTAAAATGGCTTTTCCTGACAATGACTCACCTGAAGAAATACAGAATATGTCAAGCTCTGTCAGACATCTAAAGGATGACATCAGTCTACTGAGTCTTTTGTGCATCACAAAGTAAATTAAACTGTCGTGCACAATATTCAAGAGAATTTATAGCTGCTCCTTTTAATTATTAAAAAGCCTGTGAAAGTTTTGTTAAACCCCTCTTCATTGTTATTCCAATCTTGTACATACATTTCAGAATTGAAACTATTGTAAATGTGAAATTGTTTCTTATTTATAATGTGTAGAAAGTCATGTTCTGTCACTTTGAAAAGCAAATTTTTGTGAGGTGAAAAAGAATATTGGAGAAGTGAGGAGGGATTATGAGAAAAGACTGGCAGCAAACAAAAGGAAATCCCAAAGTCTTCTATAGGCATATAATTAGTAAAGGTGGTAAAAGGAAGAGTCGGGCCAATTAGAGACCTAAAAGGGAATTTACATATGGACGAAGGGGCCATGGCTGAGGTATTAAATGAATACTTTGCATCCGTCTTTACTAAGGAGGTAGATGCTACCCATGCTATGGTGACAAATGAGGAAACTCACTAGAAGGGTTCAAAACTGATCAGGAGGAATTATTGAATAGATTGTTGGTACTTAAAGTTGACAAGGCACCGGGAACGGTTGAGATGCATCTAAGGATATTGAAAGAAGTGAGAGTAGAAATTTCAGGGTCACTGGCCATAAACTTTCAGTTTCCCAAGACGCGGGAGTGGTGCCGGAGGACTGGAGAATTGCAAACATTACGCCCTTGTTCAAAAAAGGTTGTAAGCATAAGCCCAGCAATTACAGACCAGTCAGTTTAACTTAGGTGGTGGGTAAAATCTAGAAACAATTATCTGGGATAGAACTAGTCACATGGAAAAATATGGGTTGATAAGGAAGAGCCAGCATGGATTTCTAAAGGGGAAATCACATTTAACTGACTTGGAGTTTTTTGGAAGAGGTAACAGAAAAGGTTGATGAGGGTAATGCTGTTGATGTGGTGTACATGGACTTTGATAAGGCATTTGACACACAGCCACATGGTGGAGGTGATCGTGTAGTGGTATTGTTGCTGGACTAGTAATCCAGAAACCCAGGAGACCTGGGTTCAAAACCTGCCATGGCAGATAGTGGAATTCTAATTCAATAAAAATCTGGAATTAAAAGTCTGATGATGACCATGAAACAATTGTTGTAAAAACCCATCTGGTTCACTAATGCCCTTTAGGGAAGGAAACCTGTTGTCCTTACCTGGTCTGGCCTACATGTGATTCCAGACCCACAGCAATGTGGTTGATTCTTAAAATGCCCTCTGAAATTGCTTAGCAAGCCATTCAGTTGTAATAGACTGCTACAAAGTCACAAAAGAGGAATGAAACCAGTTGGATCACCCAGCATCAACCTAGGCACCGGAAACAACAATGGCAATCTCAGCCCTGTTGACCCTGAAAAGTCCTCCTTCCAAACATCTGGGGGCTGGTGCCAAAATTGGGAGAGCTGTCACGCAGATTAGTCAAGCAACAGCCCAGCGTAGTCATCCTCACGGAATCATACCTTACAGATAACGTCCCAGACACCACCATCACCATTCCTGGACATATCCTGTCCCACGGGCAGGACAGGCCCAGCAGAAGTGGCAGCACAGTGATATATAGGTGGGAGGGAGTTGCCTTGGAAGGCCTCAACATCGACTCCAGACCCCGTGAAGTCTCATGGCATCAGGTCAAACATGGGCAAGGAAACCTCTTGCTGATTACCACATACTGCCCTCCCTTAGCTGATGAATCAGTGCTCCTCCATGTTGAACACCATTTATATGAAGCACTGAGGATGGCAAGGGTGCAGAATGTACTGAATGGGGGATTTCAATGTCCATCACCAAGACTGGCTCGGTAGCACCACTACTGGCTGAGTCCTAAATGACATAGCTGCTAGACTGGGTCTGCAGCAGGTGGACCAACAAGAGGGAAAAACTCATCCTCACCAACCTGCCTGCTGCAGATGCATCTGTCCATGACAGTATCAATAGGAGTGACCACCACACAGTCTTTGTGGAGATGAAGTTCCACATTCACATTGAGTATACCCTCTATCGTGTTGTGTGCCACTACCACTGTGCTAAATGGGATAGGTTTTGAACAGATCTGGACTGGGCCTCCATTAGGTGCTGTGGGGCAGCAGCAACAGAATTGTACTTAACACAATATGTAACATCATGGCCCAGCATATCCCCCCACTCCACCATTACCATCAAGCCAGGGGATCAACCCTGGTTCAATGAAGAGTGTGGGAGGGCATGCCAGGAGCAGCACCAGGCATACCTAAAAATAAGGTGTCAACCTGGTGAAGCTATAACAAGATTACGTGTGCCAAACAACATAAGCAGCGAGTGATAGATAGGGCTAAGCAATCCCACAACCAATGAATGAGATCTAAGCTCTGCAGTCCTGCCACATCCAGTTGTGAATGGTGATGGACAAATTAACAACTCACTGGATGAGATAGTTCCACAATTATCCCCATCCTCAATGATGAAGGAGCCCAGCACATCAGTCCAAAAGACAAGGCTGTTGCATTTGCTACAATCTTCAGCCAGAAGGACCAAGTGGATGATTTATCTCAGCCTCCTCCAGCAGTTCCCAGCATCACAGATGCCAATCTTTAGCCAATTCGATTCACTCCACGTGATATCAAGGAATGGCTGAAGGCACTGGATATGGCAAAGGCTATGGGCCCTGATAATATTCCAGCAATAGTACTGAAGACTTAGGCTCCAGAAGTAGCCATGCCTGTTGTAGCCAAGCTGTTCCAGTACAGCTACAACATTGGTATCTACCTGGCTATGTGGAAAATTGCCCAGGTATGTCCTGTACACAAAAAGCTTTGATTTGACAAATCAAACATGGCCAATTCCTGCCCCATCAGTCTACTCTTGATCATCAGTAAAGGAAGGGTTCATCAACAGTGCTATCAAGTGGCACTTGCTTGGCAATAAGCTGTTTACTGACACCCAGTTTGAGTTCCACAAGGGCACTCAGCTCCTGACCTCATTACAGCCTTAGTTCAAACATTGTCATAAAAACTGAACTCCAGAGGTGAGGTGAGTGACTACCCTTGACATCAAGGCAGCATTTGACAGAGTGTGGCATCAAGGAGTCAATAGGAATCGAGGGGGGAAGGGGAGATCTCCACTGGTTGGAGTCATACCTAGCACAAAGAAAGATGGTTGTGGTTATTGGGAGGTCAGTCATTGCAGCTCCAGGACTTTACTACAGGAGTTCCTCAGGGTAATGTTCTCAACCATCTTCAGCCATTTGATCGATGACTTTCCTTCCATCATAAGGTCAGAAGTGGGGATGGTCGCTGATGATTGCACAGCGTTTAGCACCATTCACGACTCGGTTCAGGACTTCAAGATCGGTTTGCCTACCTTGCTTCGGTCAGCATTGGTAGTCATCAGCACCAGGCTTCACAGTCAGCACCACCAACATCACTTTTAAGGGGGGGCTGGCAGATAGGACTTTACCTACAAGACCAACCATATGTGGGTGGCTTTTCAACCACTAAAGGGCCAGGTCTTGCGTGGGAAAGGGGGAGAATTGGCCTCGGGCAAAGGAAGAGGCTGCAGGACAAGAGCTGTACTGGGGAAGGAGGGTAACCCAGGGTGTGCGTGGGCACGTGAGTGGCCTCAAGATGGTGAGGGCTGAGGAGGCAGTCTCCAGAGGAGATGAGGCCAGATGTACATGTGAGGGTACGTGTGAGAGAATGGGTAGTGATGTCCCTTGAGCTGGCTGTGAATGAGATACCAGTGAACGTGTGATGGGAATTTAGTGTGATGAGATGGTTGTTATATCCCGGCTGCACAGATGAGATCTTTCGTCCTATATCTGCATTAGATGGCCAACCTCTTCTGTGCAACATTGGCACTGATCACCACTGCCATCGCCTACCAAGCCAGAGTGGTAATATAGCTGCCCCTCCTACAGCCAGAAAGGGGTAGTGGACATCACAACAGGCCTCCATGGCATCTAAAAGGCACTTGAAGGCTGCAGTCCTGGGCCAGAAGCACTAAGCGTGGCTGTACTTTAAATGTGGTGCGTGACGTGATGAGGTGACAGCTTGGCAGGCAAATCAGAGCCTGCCCAGCATAGAAACGGTGTGTTTCCCAGGAATGCATAAGTAATGTGGCGGGTTTGGGATGATACGGTGTGAAAAGTCGCCAAAGGGAGATGAAGTCATATAAACACCTCAACTTGGGGACAAGCCCATGTGATCCAGTTAGCATGGGGAGAGAAACTCAGTTGAAGTGTCAAGTGAGTTTTAACACCTTTTCACAGAATCTCACAGTAAAGGGACAGCTGCTGTTTGAAACACAGAAGCTACAGCTGTGGAGAAGCAGGGGGAAACTGAATGCTGGATGCTTGTAAGAATTTGGTTTTTGTTCAAAAGAAAGGGAACAGAACAAATGGAGTTCCTGAAGGTGTACAGAATGGTGAATCACCAGTTTGCCTTGCCGGTGTTAACTGGATCCAGAAACCCAGGCTGGGTGGAATGATTGTTGAAGAACACGAAGTTTCAACCCACAGCGGGGAGAAGCGAACTTGGAGAGGTGGGAGTAACATGCTACATATCTGTTAGAAGCATGGCACCCATTGGTTCAAAAGCTTTGAGACATCCTTAGGTCAAGAAAGGTGTTACATAAGTGCAAGCCTTTATTTTAATGTAATATGTAACTGTGCTGTAAATATCTTTATCCATGCCCACTGCAGGCATTTCTGTCTTAGATCACTCCCCTCAGCATATCCAGTGATCTGTGTAGGTCGGGATTATTTTAGTTTTCTGTCCCATTTCTCATTTTCCATTGTGCACAATGGATTAAATAAGCTTCACCAATTGATCAACAGTCTTAATTATTTTTACAATTGTCATTCTGTCTCAGCTGGACAAAATTTTCTTTCTTGCATGCAACTGATAATAAACAAAATAATGTCATTGTTGCCCAAGTTAACAATTTCATATTCATTAAAACAGTAATTGTTAAAATGTGGGTGAATGCTTAACTTTTTGTTCACACGAACAATTTGTTTTTTTAAAAGTAGTCTTCCTACAGATCCTTGCAGTTGTTCAATTACTTATCATAATTCCAAAATCAGTTACTGGTGCTATTATAAAAGCCTTGTAGGAGGATTTCTGCCATGCTTTTACTGCACCGTGATTAAATCAAAATCTTGATCCTATGTAATAAGTGAAATGCAAACTATATACTATCAATAAAAATGTTAAAATTTTACAGATCAAACAGACATGTAGTTCAAAAGGTATGTCAATTTTTTTATTCAAAATTCTGAACAGCAACAGGCACATATCAAAATATGAATATGGCATCTCTGCCAACAACCTGGTAATGTCCCTAAGCTTAACATTGAAGCCTTCATCTCTCAAAGATGGCTGTTGCAACAAATTGTAAACAGAATTCTCTTAAACAGTCCTGAAATACAAGTAACTTAAAAAAAAGAGAAAAGCACCAAGTTTGTTTCACTGGAAAACGCCAAACCTAAGATACAGTTCTGCTTACTGTACATAATCAACAACTATTTAAAACATTGTAAAATACAAAATGGAATGTTTGAAGTTTAAAATAACATTTGTAATCTTATCCTACAAAGGGTTCATCTTTTCACATCAAACAAGGCCCACAGGGGAGTAACAATTCACTCGCAAAAGGTCGAGGAACAACGCACTTTTCAAAATACAAACAGATTTGGTCACTTAGCTTTGTGCATAGTTTTAAGGCATCTGTAGCAATGTTAGAGTTTTTCTTCAATCTGGCTTCACATATGTCACATTTTGAAGAAAACCGAATGGTGAAAGTGGCACTTTGTTCAGATATATTTATTCTTGGTTACCACCATCACTTGCTCCAGAAACACAGGCAAATATCCTGAGCTGATCTTTATATAAATTACTGCCACTATCACTAAGTGCAGTTCATGCATGAAAACCACATGTTGGCTTCACCCAATAATCTGTTTTTCTATTTCTTCAACTCTCCCCCAAAAAGGCAAAGACCAGCAGCACTCTTTTCTTATAATTGCTGAAGTAAAGCTTGGTTGTGGTCAAGAGATGAAGGCTGGATTCACAGTGCACTAAAGGAACACCATGGCAGAAGGGAGGCTTCCATGGGAACTTAAATGGCATCACAAAGATTAAAAACGAGCTGCAGCATTTATTTTGTTCTATCTTCTTACCAAATAGCATTTCCCAAATTAGTGGTTCCTTTTCCACTATGCTTCAAGGCAAGAACCAGAACCAAAGTATCAAAAATACAGCATTGTAAACAAATCTCTGAGGCAGAAAAGGACTGGCTTCTTTGCATGCATTCAGTCACTCCAAAATGACGGGAAGAGAACAAAAACTCTTCTTGTACCAACATCAGAAGATTTTCACTAAGTTCATATTTTTAGCCTTTTTAAAAAAAAACCACAGGAAACCCCAAGTGCAGAAATTCTAGGTATCAGTCCGTATTACAGTATTCAAACTAACAGTTGATAAATGGCACTTTCTGGGACACTGCCACTCTCCTTTTTCCAATCACTTCAGTATGGCCACCACTGCAGTTTACGTGCTCAATGTCTCACAAAAGCCAACTGAGGTATTTGTGTATTGCTTTATGTTCAGGCCGAACGAGGGGCAAAAAAGCAATATAATGCTTTGAAAAAAGCATGGAATTACATTAATGTTGGCACGGGTACACATGCAACCGTGACAGTCAGAGCCTGCAAATATATCTCAACCCCCCACCTAAAGAATTATCCCATTTGCATTCAACCTAATAGGCTGAAAATTCATTGTTCAGCTCCAGCGGAATGAGCTAGGTGAGTGGGATAAAATAATTCTTGGCTTTCCTGAGGTAATAATTCAGTCCATTTCCTCGCAAGTAGAATCAGCATCATCTCCACTCCGGGTCCGTTCCTGTAGTAATCCCTTCCAGCTAGCATTATTCAAACTAAGGTGTCCAAGCATAGTCTGTGACAGTGTTGTGTTGCAGAATCGAGACCACTCCACAAAAAGAGGTTTTGCTACGTAAGTTATAAAACCTGGTACATAAAACAAAATCTTAATTAACTATGTTAATGAGTTTTTAAATAGACATGTTAAATTTTATATAATTATAAAAAGCATTATAAGAGTAAATTCTTATGTCCAAAGATAGAAAAATAACAATGTTTTGTTTAAAACAACAGACACAAAAATAAAGCCATTGACAAGGAGTGTGCCGTTTACTGCAACACTTTGCACTCTAAGGCCCTTTAGATAACTTATTTTTTAAAAATCGTTTCCAACTGCAACTGAGAAAAATATACTAACAATGTAAAGCTAATCAAATTGTCAGAGCAATAATATTGATACTATTGTAACTAAAAGTTCAGATTTAAAATCTTTAAGTGAAAATAGAAAATTTGAACATTTCCCATCCATCTTCCCTTTTTTCTATTCTCTCTGCTTTTTTACTTTCACTTCATTTTCAAAACTTCCTATTCCAAACTTTCTCCTTTAAATGCAAGCTCAAAATTCAAAACATCGCTTACTTTTCTTTGAGACCCTGTATTAGAAATAAGATTGGCTCAATTTTTGAAATGATTTTCTCAAATTCAAGATACTCCTAACTGCAAGTTACTGGCATATTGGCCACTGCTCTGGTATCATGATCATGCCCAAATAAATGCAGTAGTTGAACATTATAAAAGTCAGCTGTTTTGCATTTTGTTAAAACTCGAATCACTCACCGATTTGAATATTGGCGACAGTTTCTGTATGGCGATCACATAGCTGACTTATAGCTAGCTTATGCCGCCTTTCAATATCCCCTAAATAGGGAAAAGAACAGTTTAAATATAAATGGTCTCATGACGAATGATGTATTAAAATTTTCAAAAGTTATCCTATTTGTTAGTGCATTCTCTCAAACTGAACAATCTGCATATTTTGCAACTAGTATTTTGCTTTTATTTTACACCAGTAATATGCATTTTTCAAATTATACAAATGAATAATACAAATTATACCTGCAATATACAGAAATATTATGAATTGCTTTATCCTATAATTTTGAAGATTTTATAAAGAACATAGAGGGGTTTCTTTTTGTTTCAACATGTTTCATAGAAAACACACAATTTTATAAGACACTGAGTTGATGCTGTAAGTTGATAAGGCTGTCTGCATAGAGAATAATGCAGTTTAGAGATCAAGCTAATTTGGCAACTGCCTCTAATGTTTAGCTGCCTCAGGAGGATAGCTAGAGTCATGCTTGAGGAGCATGGGATCTTACAGGGTTGCACTTGGTTTTAAAAGATTGCTGTTAATTTAAATTGGCCTATTCTTACATTTTTGAGATGTGGTCTGGGCCATGCAACCCCAGGACAAGGCTCCAGATTATCCAGTACCACTAGACCCAAATCCACATATTACCCTTTCTGATGAATCCCTTTACCATCTTAGTAGCTCATTTTCATATTTTTCCAGCTCTGCTCCAATCTCTGTAGTGTGGGTTCCAAATTAAAAACTCAGCGGGGCCTGAGAAATAGGATTTGTTTCTTTGGTCTATTCTCCATTCCTCGTATGCAACCCAAGAATAACTAACTTTTCTATTCGCCGTCAAGACCTTGGTTTGATATCTTGAAGGATCAATCATAACCCAAACACTTTTCCCGAAGTAGTTTTGGTTAACAATTTACCCTTACTCGTATAAATCTTTAAGCACACTATCTACTCAGTTTGCCCAGCAATCTTGAAGATTTTCTCTCATCCTCTTCCATGTTAATCACTCCTGCTATTTTGAGGTCATCACTCAACTATGAGATGAAGGCACTAATGACATTTCCAATATTCATATTGCTATATCATAAAAATGCTGAATTGCACTGGTCCCTAAAATAAGTCCTGTTGTGGAATTACGGGTGAGAGTTGTGAAAAAGGTTATTATTTTTGCTTCTAACATTGTTTGTTGCTAAAATGCTCTAAATTGAGCTACTTTGTTGAATGTACCTTGATGGAAGAATTCTTGGCATACTTTTTCACTCCATTGCTTACTCAGTTCCCAAGGCCGGCATGGGTTACTGATATCTGCACATTTCAGTGCTATCTGTAAGGACAAAAGGTTTTTACTTGTAATGATAGTTGTTTTTATTTTCCTCTCTTCTGTTAGCTCACCATTTTAAGGATGTTTTTGTTCCACAATTCCAATCACTCTATGGTTAACAACTGTAAGATTGCATGCAAGCTTGGGCAAGAAAAATCTATCAACACTCTACTTTCAAACACTAGCAACGATGTACTTTTATCTATTCAATTTCCACCAAAAACACTCCCAATTCCCCTGAAACAATAAAGCAAAACACCAAAATATTTATCCATCCCAAAAGTTCAGACCCACAGTTGTGGCCCCAGAGAGAGAGCACAGGAAGTGACGTGTTCTGAAGAATATTTGATCACCTATTATAGTGATCCTCAGGAGGAAAAGTTGGAGGGGAAAATGAGGCACACAGAGAAATGGAGATGGGAACAATGTAAAGAATTAAGTAAACAGAGGGAAATAGTGGAAGAAACACAGCCAGAGATGCTGGAAGAGCAAGAGACCGACAAAGAAATGTAAGAGACACACCTAAGCACAAAGGGAGCAGACACATCAATGGAAACAGTGGAGGAAATGCACTTATAGAAGTGGAGGAAAAGGCATACACAGACACAGGAGTGGCAGCGAAATCCCTCACATACAACATAGATGAGGAGGAAGAAAACATAAACAACCACACACACACACACACACACACACACACACACACACACAAGTGGAGAGCACACACATAAAAGCACAGCAGACACGCACAAAATTTCAAAAGGAGTAAGAGACAGACCAACACTGACATGAACTGAGAAAAAGACAGTCAACATACAGAAGTTGGAGTGGGGTGAAAAGAGAGAAGAGCCAAAACAAGTAAAAGAGTACAAACTATGATTGTAAAAAGAAAGTGCAAGCTTTGTAGACAGATTCAAAAACACTGAAATTTTTTGCTTGGATCTTGCTCCAAAATATTTGAGAAATGCCTTTCCTTTTAACTTTCATTCAAACATGGTACTGAATCTGGCTACAGGCACAATTTTGTTTGAGTGAAATAAAGGAAGTCAGAACTGCTCATCATTTAGACAAGATGAAATGTTCAGAGGTACACAAACTTGAGGTCATAAGTGGTTTATACTAGGCTTGAAGAAATGTTAAATATTGAAAATTGAAACCAAAAACTTATTTAGAAGGATGCTACACATTTAGAGTCACACACAGTGGGTGGTGGGGAACAAGAGTGATTTCCTTCATTAGCTGTTGATTTCCTTCATTAGCTGTTAAAAGTTATGTATCATAAAAAGTACTTAATGGCTGTAACATTCAGGAAATACTTCACTCAAGGATAACTGGATTAGAGAAGCAGGACCAATAACATAAATATTTTGTCAGAGATAAAAATACCTTGTGGGTATATTTAAATGGCACACATTGGCAAAGGGAGCCGTTCAATGCACGTCAAGGGGTTTGAAGCATGAACAAGAATTGTTCAGTCTTACATGTCACGAGCTTAATCTGTATTTGGATTCCGTGCCTTAACCTACTATAAAATGCAAGAGTATGCTTTCAAATTTGTAGTCTGGTATAGTTTAAAAATAAAATATAAATTAACTGAATAACCACCTAAAAACACAAGACATATCGCATTAAAAATGCAACATTTGCAGGCATTCCACTGGACAGAGGTATCAGGGATACGGGAATTCAGCTTAACTCCCGGGTGGATAAAATTCAAGGAATTAAATATTGCTCGGGGGCTGCAAAATTAAATTGATTGTGTAAAAAATAGTTGTAAAATTGTAAAAATTTGTAAAACATGCACTATTCATTTTTAAAAATTGATTCAGGGGATGAGGGCATCCCATGGGATACGGGGAAAGATGGTGACGTTGTGGTATTGTTACTGGACTAGTAATCCAGAGACCCAGGGTAATGCTCAGGGCATTATGGCAGATGGTGGAATTTGAATTCAATCAATAAAAATCTGGAAATAAAGTCTAATTAAACCATTGTTGTAAAAACCCATCTGGTTCACTATGCAATTGTGGCCTACTTGGGGCTGACTCTTAAATGCCCATGGAAATGACCTAGTGAGCTATTCAGTTCTATCAAACCACCAGAAAGTCAATAAAGAAAATGGACAGACCACCTGGCATCGACCTAGGCACCGGAAATGATAACGGCAAACTCAGGCCTGTTGACACGACAAAGTCCTCCTTTCTAACATCTGGATTGAGAGAGCTGATTCACAGACTGATCAAGCAACAGCCTGACAGTCATACTCACTCATTGCTTACAGATAATGTCCCAGACACCACTATTACCAACCCTGGGTACGTCCTGTCCCAGCAGCAGGACAGAACCAGCAGAGATAGCAACACAGTGATACACAGTCGGGAAGGGATTACCCTGGAAGTCCCCAACATCGACTCAGGACCCAATGAGGTCTCATGACATCAGGTTGAACATGAGCAATGAAACCTCCTGCTGAATGCCAACTACCTCCACCCGCCTCAGTTGATGAATCAGTGCTCCTCCATGTTGAACACCACTTGGAGGAAGCACTGAAGGTGGGAAGGGCACAGAATGTACTCTGGCTGGCAGACTTCAATGTCCATCACCATGAGTGTCTCGGTGAACTGGCTGAGTCCTAAATGACATATCTGCTAGACTCAGTCTGCGGCAGGTGGTTAGGGAACCCAAGAGGGAAAAGTATACTTGACCTCATCCTCACCAACCTGCATGCTGCACATGCACCTGTCCGTGACAGTATTGGTGAGAGTGACCACTGCACAGTCCTTGTTGAGATGAAGTCCCGTCTTCACGTTGAGGATGCCGTCCATCGTGTTGTGTGGCACTACCACTGTGTTAAATGGGATAGATTTTTGAACAGATCTAGCAACTCAAGACCGGGCATCCATGAGGCACTGTGGGCCATCCAGCAGCTGCAGAAGTGTACTCAGCCACAATTGTAACCTTATGGCCTGGCATATCCCCCACTCTACCATTACCATCAAGCCAGGGGATCAACCCTGGTTCAATGAAGAATGCAGGAGCAGCACCAGGCATACCTAAAAATGAGCACCCGGTGAAGCTACAACACTGGGCTGCTTACATACAAAACAGCATAAGCAGCAAGTGATAGAGCTAAGTGATTCCTCAATCAATGTATTAGATCCAAGCTCTGCAGTTGTGCCACATCCAGTCTTGAATGGCAGTGGACAATTAAACAACTCACTGGAGGAGAAGGGTCCACGAATATCTCCCCCATCCTGAATGCTGGAGGAGCCCAGCACATCAGTGCAACAAGTACGGCTGAAGCATTTACAACAAACGAGTGGATGGTACATCTTGACCTCCTCATTTGATTCACTCCACGTAATATCAAGAAACAGCTGAAGGCACCGGAAACTGTAAGGGCTATGGGCCCTGACAATATTCCAGCAATAGTACTTATTTGTACTGTAGAACTTGCCACACCCAAGCCAAGCTGTTACAGTACAGCGACAACACTAACATCTACCCAGCAATGTGGAAAATTGCTCAGGTGTCCCCTATACACAAAAAGCAAGACAAATCCAACCCAACAAATTACCGTCTCATCAGTCTACTCTCAGCTTAGCAATCACCTGCTCACTGACGCTCAGCTTGGGTTCTGGCAGGGTCTCTCAGCTCCTGACCTCATTACAGCCTTGGTTCAAACATGGACAAAAGAGCTGAACTCCCGGGGTGAGGTGAGAGTGACTGCCCTTGACATTAAAGTAGCATTTGACTGAGTGTGGCATCATGGAGCCCTAGCAAAACTGGAGTGATTGGGAATCGGGGTGGGCAGGGGAACCCTCCAATGGTTAGAGTCATACCTAGCACAAAGAATGATAGCTGTAGTGGCTGGAGATCAATCATCTCAGTCCCAGGACTGCAGGAGTTTCCCAGGGTAGTGTCCTAGGAACAACCATCTTCAGCTGCTTCATCAATGACCTTGTTCCATCATAAGGTCAGGAGTGGGGATGTTCGCTGATGATTGCATAATTTTCAGCACCATTCATGACTCCTCAGATTCTGAAGCAGTCCATATCCAAATGCAACAAGACCTGGACAATATCCAGGCTTGGACTGACAAGTGGCAAGTAACATTCGCGCCACACAAGTGCTAGGCAATGACCATCTCCAACAAGAAAGAATCTAGCCATCACCCATCACCCATTCAATGGCATTACTATTACTAAGTCCCCCACTATCAACATCCTAGGGGTTACCACTGACCAGAAATAGGACTGGACTAGCCATATGAATGTACTGTGGCTACAAGAGCAGGTCAGAGCTAGGAATCCTGCAGCGAGTAACTCAACTCCTGACTCCCCAAAGCCTGTCCACCATCTACAAGGCACAAGTCAGGAGTGTGACTGAATACTCCCCACTTGCGCAGCTTCAACAGCACTCAAGAAGCTTGATACCATCCAGGACAAAACAGCCCACTTGATTGGCACCACATCCACAAACATTCACTCCCTCCAACACCAGTGCACAGTGGTAGCAGTTTGTATCATCTACAAGATGCACTGCAACAACTCACCAAGGTTCCTACGACCACTACCATCTAGAAGGACAAGGACGGCAGATACATGGGAACACTACCACCTGGAAGTTCTCCTCCAAGTCACTCACCATCCTGACTTGGAAATATAATGCCGTTCCTTCACTGTTGCTGGGTCAAAATCCTGAACTCTCTAACAGCACCGTGGGTGTACCTATACTACAAGGGTCACAGCAGTTCAAGAAGGCAGCTCAGCACCACCTTCTCAAGGACAATTAGGGATGGGCAATAAATGCTGGCCTAGCCAGCGACCCCCACACCCCATGAATGAATAATGCAAAAACAATTATTGGCTTCCACACCACATCATCTTCCTTTGTCCTGAGTATGACTCCAACCAGTGGAGAGTTTTCTCCCTGATTCCCATTGGTTTCAATTATACTAGGGCTTCTTGATGGCCAGGCAAATGTTTGAATTAAGGTTGTAATGAAGTCCGGAGCAGTGCGCTCCTGGCAGGACCCAAAAGGAGCGTCAGTGCATAGGTTATTGATGAGCGAGTCCTGCTTTTTATCAATGGTAACAACCCTTTTACTAATAACTGGAAAATAAGAGTATTGGGTCATGGACTGGCTTAAGTGGACATAACATATCTTAGGCAATTTTCCATTTCGTCAGGCAACTCTACCGGAACCCAGGTTAGTGTTGGAACACACTTCGTCAGCATTAAAGCCTGGAAGTTCTAAGTACCCATAGCCATTGCTGCAACCGGTGCCTTCACGCATTTTGTGGAGTGAATCTAACTGCCCGAAGGCTGACACCTGCGTTGCTGGGGACCTCAGGAGGAGGAGGAGATTATTAATCATTTACTTGGCATTTCTGGATGAAGATGGTTGCAAATGGTTCAGAAGCCTCATCTTCCGCAACTGAGCTGGGTTCTACCATCATTGAGAATAGGAATTTTCATACAGCCACCTCCTCTCATTGTTACTTAATTATCCATCATTATTCACGACAAAATATGACAGTATTGGAGAGCTTTGATCTAATTGATCGGTTACAAGAACTGCATGTCAGTTCTGTTGGTTAGCTGGCCTCCAGACCTGTGTTGTAACCTCAACAAGTTGGCACCTAGTTTTTAAAGGTATTCTTGCTGGTGCTCTTGGCATGCTCTTCTATACTCCTTTTTAAATCAGGTTTGGTCATCCGGCTTGATGGTAATGGTAAAATGAAGGATATGCTGGACCATGAGGTTACAGGCTGTGGTTGAATACCATTCTGCTGCTGATGGCCTACAGTTCCTCATGGATGCTCAATTCTGTTCTGAATCTATCCCATTTAGCACAGTGGTAATGGAGCACGTCCTCAGTGTGAAGATGGGAATTCATCTCCACAAGAACTGTGAAGTGGTCACTCCTACCAATACTGTCAAAGGCAGATGCATTTGCAACGGTGAGAGAGTTGAAGTCAAGTAGGTTTTTCCCTCGTGGTGATTCTCTCATCACCACCAGCCACAGACCTATCTGGCAGTACGTACTTCAGAGTTCAGCCAGCTTGATCAGTAGTGGTGCTACTGAACCACTCGGTGACAGGCACTGAAGTCCCCCCACCCAGAGTACATTCTGGGTTCTTGCTATCTTCAGTGCTTTGTCAAGTATTGTTGTACATGGAGGAGCACTGATTCATCAGCTGAGGGAGGCAGTTTGTTGCAAGCAGCAAGGTGTTCCCTTGCCCATGTTTGACCTGATGCTATGCGACTTCATGGGGCTGTTCCCTCCCAAGTGTATGCCACCTTGCTGCCACCTCTATTGGAGTGGTGATGGAGGATTCTGGGACATTGGCTGAAAGGTATGAATCAGTAAGTATGGCTGTTGCTTGACTCCTCTGACAGCTCTTCCAATTTGGCACAAGTCCCCAGGTATTAGTGGAAACGACTTTGCAGGGATGCCTTTGCTAGATGTACCTGTTGTTTCCAGTGCCTAGGTCAATGCCAGGGGGTCTTTCTTTTCTGTAGTGGTTGGATACAACCTAGTGGCTTGTTAGGCTTTTTCAGAGGCCAGTTAAGGATCAACCATTTGGCTGAGAATCTGGAGTCACATTTGTAGAGGTAAGCTAGATAGTCCATCGTTGTAAATTAAATTATCTTATTTCAAGTTAAGTCTGCCCTTGGGTGGTATTGGGGAAGATGGTGGAATCGCAACTACTTAAATATTTAACTCCAGATAGTTTAAAATAAGGTTACCTGCAGCATGAAATGTCGATGACCGGCATCATCTAAACATAGATCGCTCATGTCCAAGCGAGTTCGAAGTTGTGACAGAAACTCATTCTGGCGGCTTATGTCTGTGGCTAGAATTAGGGAACCCAACTGGCTTCCTATTTGATAGCTTTAAAAAAAAGGATATACTGTAAACATTTTAGAAAAGCTGAAAAACAGACTTAGTGGTGAGACAGATAACATTCCTGGGAAGTCTTTCATACAAAGACTGGAATTGACAAGATGCAAATAGTTTTAACCTTTTCACTTCAGAGTTTGATAGCAGAGGTAAATTCTAGTTCTTTCTACGGAAACATCCTCCAATTACCACTGAGTGTAAATCTAGAAAGAACTGGAATCAACACTTTGAAAATCTCTATTTCTAACAACATGTGGATTGCATGAGTCAACACGGTACAGTTAGATTTGCACATCAGGCCGTAAGTGGCCTTGAAATTTTGCTATCATTTCTTAATTATCTTCATCAGTAATCTCCACTTGATTTGACAATGATTTTCCAATCTTTTCGCCATTAAGAAGAATTTTGTTATTGGGAGAACCAACTACATAACTGAAACAAAGGCAAAGCAGGATATTAAGGATCGTAGACTTTGCCCTTAAATCTAGGGCATCCACTGCATTACTGAAGCACTGGGGACAAATGCCACAAGCAAGCTATACTGTCTAGACCACCAGTCTACATTTATATCAGATTGTGATGCGAGAGCTCTGCTCAGTAATTCTAATAGTAGGAAACTCATTCAGGAAAATAATTTACTAGAATTATCTCTGTTCGGATTCTAAACATCTTTCTCTAGATTGTTGACATTATGCGCAATTTTACGCTGAGCCACGTAGGGAGGTATGACAGGTGACCCAAAGCTTGGTCTGATAGGTTTTAAAGAGCATCTCAAAGGAGGGACAGAGACGTGGAGAGATATGGGGAGGGCATTCCAAACTTTAAAGTTTAGAAGGCTGAAAGCATGGCCACCAATGGTGAAGCAAAGAAAACTGGAGATGCACAAGGGGCCAGAATTGAAGGAGTGAAGAGATCTTGGAGGTCTGTAGAGCTGGAAGAGGTTAGAGATAGGGAGAATAGAGTTCACAAAGGAATTTTAAAACATGGCTAACAACTGCTGGACCAAGAGCTAATGTGGATCAGCAATCACAAGGATGATGGGTAAATAGGAATTGGTGCGATACAGCCAGCTAAGTTTTGGATGAGCCCAAGTTTACAGAGGCTCCAAGGTGAGAAGCCAAGAGAGAAGTGAAATAGTCAAGCCCAGGAGGTAACAAAAGCATGGATGAGCATTTCAGTAGCAGATGAGCTGAGGCAGGGCAGGGTAGGAGACAGATGATATTATGTAAATAGAAATAGACTGTAGTGAAGATAGAGAAAAAAATGAGGCAGCATTTTACTGGTTTCGTCAAAGCAGGTTTAATACCTGGACCCGAAGCAAGGGTGCCAGGTCAATGGACTAACAAGCATCCCCCTCTGGCTGATCTTGCCAGAGGCAGGGCGAAAGACACAAGGGCTACCCGTCTTGCAGCAGCAAATAGCCAATTTGAATATGCAAGTGTCCACTTGTGGACAGATTGAGGACACCACTGGGATCTTCCCAGCATGGGAAGAGACCCCACTCTCCAATGAGGTCAAAGCTGGACAGATGTCTAGAGGCAGCTTGCTGATGGCTGGCGGGGGAGCCCGTTAGACCTCTCATATTTATCCATCCCCCACAGGCCACAGGGATCAGCTTTTGGAGGGGTTTCCCTCCACAGTGGTGGCCTGGCAGCTGTGACACAGCTTATTTCAAAAAATGGAAATTACTTCAGTGGGCACTCAAGATAGAGGCTCACTCATGGCTCAACTCCTACAGTGGCAGTGTCAACTCTGCTAGTGGGCTGCCATCCTTCCGTGTCTGCAGCCCTCTGGTTGGGCCTGCAGCCTTAGGAACCTGTCTGCCCTTCTTAATTTGATGGCTGACATTGAGGCAGGCAATTAGGAGGCTGCCTTCCATTTGATCATGCCAGTGGACACACCGTCAGTGTGGGGGATTGGGATCCATAAATGGCCCATTCTTATAGTGGTAAGATTCCATCCATGGAATCAGAAACTCCTGGGTCAGATAGGGTGCCAAGATTTCGCACGGTCTGGTTCAGCTTCAGACAGTGGTTAGGCAAGGCCATGGAATCTGTGGCTAGAGCTAAATTGTGACACAGATCAAAGACAATAGCTTTGGTATTCCCTGTACAGACAACAGGTTGCAGTAAAGTCGGGGATTATCACTGCATTCAAGGATGATCCGTTTTGGTAGAGGAAAGCAGGACTTTATTGTTTTACATTGTCCAGCCATATCTGATGTTGAATGGCTAAAGCAGTTGTCTGCCACAAACATTCAAGTGAGTGTTCCTTGCACTTAAAGCAGATATAAAGCCAACACCTGGGGTAGTGATCAGTGTGAGATGGTAATGGTTAATGGGGACAAGGACGTCAACAACAGGTTACATATGATGCTTTAACATAATAATGTCCCAAGGTGCTCCACACGAGAACAAAGCGAAGCAATGCGTTTATCTCTTTCTTATTCTCAACTTCCCAGTTTTAATAGCAGTGTTAGTACCAGAAAATAGCCTTATTGCTTGATCAAAGTGGGAAGGGAGATAAGCTGGTACCTATAGATCAGTCATTCATACATTGGTAGCAGAAAAACTATAAGCCCATAATATAGGATAACATTATTGAACAATTAGAAAATTATGGAATAAGCAGTAAAGTGTTTTGAGGAAATTACTGTGTGAACAGATGGTGGAATTTTCATTTGAACTTCAAAACAGCATTTGTTAAAGTATGATTTCAAAGATTTACTGAAGTAATAACAGCCCATGGTATTGGAGGTAAAGTGACAATATGAACATATTAGCTAAAGTGGAAAAGAGAGAGGCATTTCTCAGATTTCCATATGTAGCTAGTGAAATGTCCAGGGAGACCTGGAACACAGAACGAAAAAAGATATGGGCCAGGACTTTCCCGTTGGTGAGCGCGGGGTGGGGCCCGCTCGCTGACGCATAAAATGACTGAACTCCCGACGTCATCCCACCCCATTCAAATTTTCAGATAGGCGGGAGCTCAGCAAAATCAGCTGTGCGCCCACCGACCTGTCAATGGCACGAAAGAGCGCACTCTTGGCTCAGGGACCCCCCCTCGCCACCCACACAGGGAGCGCTCAGTGCTTCCATGTGGATGTCACGCTGGGTGGGCCTTATTTGGCCCGCCCATGTGAAATGGCGGTATGCTCCCAATCGGGGGGAAAATTCTGCCCAAGATTCCAGCTCTCCTTTTCAGTTAACAAAGGTTTAAACACATGTAAAAGCTGGAAAAAATTGGCAATTGTCTTAGATTAAAAGTAGACTAAAACAAGTTATGAACTACTGGGTATATCTCAACTCCAATTTCTTAGAAATTTAAGTATATATTATAATTAACTTCTGAACATGTATTGGATGCATTGATGAACTAATTCAGAAACAATTCAAATTTTTAGAGACAATTATTTAGCAAAACATCAGATACACACCTTTCCTCAACTGAAAGATGTGCAAATAATTTAGATTCCTGCAGGACACACACTGCTGACCTCCAATGATGGTTTTCTAACACCGAGGTATTCTGTGAGTGAAGAAAAGGTAATTAGTGGTTATGGAAAAACTGAACTTCAAATTCTTCTCATTTGCAAAAGATGGGATCATAGAAGAGGCAGAGTTCTGTTAGTTTAAAAAAGTCTATCTTCCAATCAAAATTCTCTCTTATTTCTCGTTACTGAACACCTTCAGAAGCATTAACAAATTATTCTGTTGAATATACCAGTTATGGTTGACTGGTAAAACAAAGGTGCTTTGAGATTTCACATAATTTAAAATGTAAAACTTCAGGAACAACATTAATAAATCAATCTTTTGAAAAAAATCACAAACAGTAGTTCATCAAACACAGATTCATTTTCGTAATCTTCTTTTATGCACTCTCACAAAATCATAGCATCATGTCCATCTAAACAAATGTTCATTATGAATTTTTATTTTAGAAAATAAATCAGTACTCCTTTGCCATGATGAATGGAATACATTACTCAAATGAGGACAAAATTTGTTCAAAGGGGGCAAAATTGTCCACCTTGCAGAATCATTTTAATCCTTTAAATGGGGATCCTCTAAACATTAAGAAAAAGCACCGACCTCAGCTGGCAAGTCTCAAACAGGACGTATGGGGTTACATCCTTTTAAGGCATTTGTGATACTGGAGTTGTTCCAGTTGACCATCCTCGCTCTCGTGCAATACAGAGAGGCCAGCCCTTCCCTGCAGCAAGTTTTACATTATCTGAAAATGATCAATTATTTTTACTTCCTCCAAGAACTAGGGTAGGCGGTGGTGTAGTGCTATTGTTGCCTAGCAATTCAGAGACCCAGGGTAATGCTCTGGGGACCAGGGTTCAAATCCTGCCATGGCAGATGGTGGAATTTGAATTCAATAAAAATCTGGAGTTAAAACTCCAAATGGTGAGAATGAAACCATTGTAAAATGCCATCAGACCAGATAAGGAGAGGAAATGACTCTTAAAATGCCCTCTGAACAAGGGCAATTAGGGATGGGCAATATATCCCATGAATTAATTTAAAAAAATCTAAGGGGCACTGAACTAAGGATGCAATGTGTAGATAGACACAGATGTTGAAACAAAGTAGATAATTTCTCATCTTTCTTCCTGTTGCATCTTCACACACAACTAGAGTTGAACCAAACAATAACTTAGGACAAGTAAGAGGGCAGTCCCAACAGGAAAGTAAAAATTCCTGCCTGCAAGAAAGACTTCCAAACCAGGTGTTGTCTGTGACTGCTAAGCATGTTTGGTGAGTAAAAGTAGACTAAAACAAGTAGACGAATAGGTAAAAGCAAAAGGTAGCCTCTTGGCTTGTCAATGAATACTGGTATCTATTTCTGAGGTCCCTTCTTGGGATAAATACAATTACTTTTTTTTGCTGAGCCCAATGATACTGTCAAGTAAAACCCATAATACAAATCTACAACCCATAATACAAATCTCGGTTTAGTGAGGCTTACCAAATACCTTGTGAACATTAAATGAAAGAACATAATGACATAAACAGTAGCAGGAGTAGGCCATTCGGCCCCTACAGCCTGCTCCACCAATCAATAAGATCATGGCTAATCTAATTGAGGCCTCAACTCCACTTTCTGCCTGCTCCCCAAAATCCTTGACTTCCTTGTCAATTACAAATCTATCTAACTCAGCCTTGAATATATTCAATGACCCAGCCTCCACTACTTGCTGGGGAAGAGAATGCCAGACACAAACAACCCTTGAAGAGGAGAAATTCCTCCTCATCCCCCTTAGTTGGGAGGCCCCTTAAATTGCACCCCCTAGTTCTAGATTCCCCACAAGGGGCAACATCCTCTCTGTATCTACCCTGTCAAGCCTCCTCAGAATCTTAAATGTTTCAATAAGATCACCTCATTTTTGTTTTTGAAAACTCCAAAGGGTATAGGCCCAAATTGCTAAACCCTTTCTCATAATACAATTTCTTCATCCCAGGAATCAGCCAAGTGAGCCTTCCCCGAATTTCTTCCAATGCAAGTATATCCCTCCATGAGTAATGGTGATCAAAACTGTACACCATACTTCAGATGTGATCTCACCAATGTCCTGTACAGTTGTAGCAAGATTTCCCTACTTTTATACTCCATCTCCCTTGCAATAAAGGCCCACATTCCATTTGCCTTGTTAATTAATTGCTGTACCTGCATGTTGACTTTTTGTGATTCGTGTACAAGGACACCCTGATCCCTCTGTGCCGCAGCATTCTGCGGTCTCTCTCCATTTAAATAATATTCTGCTTTTCTATTCTTCCTGCCAAAGTGGACAACTTTACATTTTCCCAAATTATACTCCATCTGCCAAATTTTTGCCCACTCACTTAACCTATTTATCCCTTTGCAGACTCTTTGTATCCTCCTCATAACTTGCTTTCCTACCAACTTTGCATCATCAGCAAATTTGGCTACAATACACCGGTCCCTTCATCCAAGTCCTTAATATAGATCCATAAACAGTTGAAACCCAGCACTGGTCCCTGTGGCACTCCGCTAGTTAGTTTGGCCAATTTATTCTGACTCACTGTTTCCTGTTAGTTAGCCAGTCCTCCATCTACACTAATATATCACCATAAACACTAAGTTATCTTCTGTTGTAACCTTTTATGTAGCACCTTATCGAATGCCATTTTGAAATCCAAATACACAATATCTACTAGTTCCCCTTTAACCACATGTTCATCCTCAAAGAATAAAACCATCAAACACATTTTCCCCTGCACAAAGCCATGTTCTCTGACTGATTTGTAAATGATTTTCTAAATGTCCTGCCGCTACCTCTTTAATAATGGATTCTAGCACCTTCCCAATGACAGGCATTAGGCTAACTGGCCAATAGATTCCTGCTTTCTGTCACCCTCCTTTCTTGATCAGAGGTGTTACATTTACAGTTTTCCAATCTACTGGGACCTCTTGAGAATCTAGGGAATTTTGGAAGATTACAATCAATGCATCCACTATCTCTGCAGCCACTTCCTTTAAGACCCTAGGATGCAAATCATCAGGTCCAAGTGACTTGTCAGCTTTAAGCCTATTCATATTCCCATTACTTTTTCTCTAGTGATAGCGAATGTTTTCAGTTCCTCCTCTTTTGCCTTGATTTTCTAGTATTCTGGGGATGCTTTTTATGTCTTCCACCGTGAAGAGGGATACAAAATACTTGCTTAAAGCCTCTGCCATTTCTTTGTTTCCCATTATTAATTTCCTGGTCTCACCCTCTAAAGGTCCAATGTTCACTTTAGCTACTCTTCCTTTTTATACACTGTAGTCTATTTTTATATTTCTTGTTAGTTTTCTCTCACACTCCAATTTCTACGTTTTTTTTTTAAAGTCATCATTAGCTATTTCTGAAACTTTCCCAATATTCTGGCCCACCACAAATCTTCACAGTTTTGTGCGCCTTTTTGATCAATTTAATAGCGCCCTTAACTTCCTTCGTTAACCACAGATGGTGCATCCTTCTGGTAGTCTTTCCTCCTTAACAGAATATACCTTTGAGAATTATGAAATATCTCCTTAAATGTCTGCCACTGCTTCTCTACCAACTTACCTTTGAACTTATTTATCCAGTCTACTTTAGTCAACTCAGTCTTCATATCCTTATAACTGCCTTCAGTCAAGTCACGGACCCAAATTTCTCATTCTAAAACCGTATGTGAAATTCTATCATGTTACAATGACTCTTGGCTAGAGGATCCTTTAATATGAGATTTTTCATTAATCCTGTCTCATTACAAGTTACCAGGTCCAAAATAGGATGATCCCTTGTAAGTTCCATTACCTACTATTTTAATAAACTGTCCCAGACACACAATATGAACCCTCATCCTACAGGCAACCTTTGCCAATTTGATTTGTCCAATCGATATGAAGATTAAGGTCACCCAAGATTATTCCAGTGCCTTGCTTGCAAGCTCCCATTATTTCTTGATGTATACTCTGTCCTACTGTGCAGCTTTATTAGGGCCTATAAACTACTCCCACTAGTGACTTCTGTCCTTTGTTATTTCTTATCTAAATCTAGACTGATTCTACATCTAGATCATCTGGTCTGCACAGGAGTGCTGTGTGTGGCTGCAGTAGAGAGCTTCAGTTGGAGATTGGTGGCTGAGGGAGTTTAAGGGTTAACTTATATCTAAAGTCTAGTCTTTCTTTAACTTAGCAATTAACTACAAGTTGCTGTTAGGTTTGGAAGAAGGTGAGTTTTAAAGCGGAGAGAGGCCAGCGAGATCGTTATAAAAGGGCGCAAGAAACAAAGACCGAGACCGGAGAGGAGGGGCGTACCCACAGGACCTTCAGGCAGTGGAGTTTGAAGTGATGTCACGATTCAAAAAGTGACGTGATGCAGGGGAGGCAGCTGATTGATAAGTAAGGTCAGGTGAGTATTTCTACTTCTACATTTTCTACTAATTAAGCTGCTACAGTCCATTAGCTTAAACAAAATAAGGTGAGGACTTTGGACTGTCTGGAGTGGAATAAGGCCCCTAGAGTAGTTAGTATTCTTTAAAAGGAGTAACTAACGAACTGAATCTAAAGGGAAGTCGTGGCAGCAGAGCTCGCACCCGTGATATGCTCCTCCTGCACTATGTGGGAAGTCATGGACACTTCCAGTGTCCCTGGTGACCGTGTGTGCAGGGAATGTGTCCAGCTGTAGCTACTGGCTGACTGCATTTCAGAGCTGGAGCAGTGGGTGGATGCACTGTGGAGTATCTGCGATGCTGAGATTGTTGTGGACAGCATGTTCAGTGAGGTGGTCACACCGCAGGTAAAGACTGGACAGGCAGAAAGGGGATGGGTGGCCACCAGGCAGAGTAAAGGAAGGCAGGTAGTCCAGGATTCCCCTGTGGCCATCCCCCTCTCTAACAGATATGCAGTTTTAGATACTGTTGGGGGAGATGACTTCTCAGGGGAAAGCAGCAGGGCCCAAGTCCATGGCAACACAGGTGGCTCTGCTGCACAAGAGGGGAGGAAGAAGAGTGGCAGGGCTATAGTGATAGGGGATTCTATAGTAAGGGGAACAGACAGGCATATCTACGGCCACAAAAAAGACACTCCAGGATGGTAAGTTGCCTCCCTGGTGCCACAGTCAAGGATGTCTCGAAGAGGCTGTAGGGCACTCTGAAGGGGGAGGGCGAACAGCCAGTGGTTGTGGTACATATTGATCCCAATGACATAGGTTAAAAAAAGAATGAGGTCCTACTAGCTGAATATAGAGAGTTAGGACGTAAATTAAAAAGTAAGACCTCAAAAGGTAGTAATCTCAGGATTACTGCCAATGCCACGTGCTAGCAGGAACAGAAATAACAGGATATATCAGATGAATACTTGGCTGAAGAAATGGCATAGAGAGGAGGGATTCAGATTCCTGAGACATTGGGACTGGTTCTGGGGAAGGTGGGACCAGTACAAACAGGAAGGGTTGCATCTAGGCAAGACAGGGACCAATGTTCTCGGAGAGGGGTGTTTACTAGTGCTAGGTTTAAACTAGATTGGCAGGGAGATGGGAACCTGGGCAGGGAGACAGAGGAGGGGAAACAAGGATTGAAACGAAAGGCAGAAAAGAAGCAAAAGTGGAAGGCGCAATAAATAAGGGCAAGAAACAAATGGGGTTTTAGTGCAAAATAAAGCGAAGATGACTAACAAGGTTAAAAAGACAAGTCTAAAGGCACTGTATCTTAATGTGCGGAGTATTCGCAATAAGGTAGATGAATTAACAGTGCAAATAGATATAAAAGGTTATGATATAGTTGCAATTAGAGAGACATGGCTGCAGAGTGACCAAGGATGGGAACTGAACATCCAGGGATATTCAATATTTAGGAAAGATGGACAAATAGGGAAAGGAGGTGGGGCGTCACTGTTAGTAAAGGAGGAAATCAATGCAACAGTGAGGAAGGATTTTGGCTCGGAAAATCATGATGTGGAGTCTGTTTAGGTGGAGATAAGAAAAACCAAGGGGCAGAAAACGTTGGTGGGGGTTGTCAAGAGGCCCCAAACAGTAACTGAGATGTAAAGGAAGGCATTAAACAGGAAATTAGAGACGCATGCAATAAGGGTGCCACTGTAATCATGGGTGACTTTAATCTACATATAGATTGGACAAACTAAACTAGCAAATACTGTGGAGGGGGATTTCCTTGAGTGTGTACGTGATGGTTTTTTAGACCAATTCTTGATGAACCAACTAGAGAGCAGGCTATCCTAGACTGGGTATTGTGCAATGAGAAAGGATTAATAGAATTAATTAACAATCTTGTTGTGCGGGATCCTTGGGGAAGAGCGACCATAAAATGATAGAATTGTCCATTTAGATGGAGAGTGAAGAAATTGAATCCGAAACTAGGGCTCTAAATCTAAATAAATGGAACTACGAGGATATGAGGCGAGTTGGCAATGATGGATTGGGGAATCTTACTAAAAGGGCTGACGGTGGATAAGCAATGGCTAATATGTAAGGAACGTATGCATGAATTACAACAATTATTCATTCCTGTCTGGCATAAAAATAAAACAGGAAAGGTGACTCAGCCATGGATTACGAAAGAAATTAGGGATAGTATTAGATCCAAAGAGGAGCGAGATAAAATTGCCAGAAAAAGCAGCAAGCCTGAAGATTGGGAGCAGTTTAGAATTCAGCAAAAGTGGACAAAAAGATTGATCAAGAAGGGGAGAATGGAGTATGAGAGTAAACTTATAGGGAACATTAAAAACTGACTGTAAAAGCTTCTATAAATATATGAAGAGAAAAAGATTCGCAAAGACAAATGTAGGTCCCTTACAGTCAAGAACAGGGGGGAAATTATAATGGGGAACAAAGAAATGGAGGGAGAATGGAACACATATTTTGGTTCTGTCTTCACAAAAGAGGACACAAATAATTTCCCAGAAATGCTGGGGAATCAAGGGTCTAGTGAGAGGGAGGAATTGGAGAAAATCAGTATTAGTTAAAAAAACGGTGTTAGAGAAATTAGTGGGATTAAAGGCTGAAAAATCCCCAGGGTCTGTTCAGAGTACGAAAGGAAGTGGCCCTGGAAATATTGGATGCATTGGTGGTCATCTTCCAAAATTCTATAGACTCTGGAGCAGTTTCTACAGGTTGGAGGGTGGCAAATATAACCCCACTAGTTAAAAAGGGAGGGAGAGAAAAGACAGAATTACAGACCAGTTAGCCTAACATCAGTTGTGGGAAAAATGCTAGAATGTATTATAAAAGATGTGGTAACAGAACACTTGGAAAGCATTAACGAGATTAGATAAAGTCAGCATGGGTTTATGAAAGGGAAATCATGCTCAACTAATATACTGGAGTTTTTTTGAGGATGTAACCAGTAGAATAGATAAGAAAGAACCAATGGATATGGTGTATTTGGATTTCAAGGAGGCTTTTGATAAGGTCTCGCATAGGAGGCTAATGGGCAAAATTAAAGCACATGGGATCGGGAGTAATACACTAGCATGGATTGAAAATTGGTTGACAGACCAGAAACAGAGAGTGGGAATAAATGGGTCTTTTTCCGGATGGCAGGCAGTGACTAGTGGTATACCGCAAGGAACAGTGCTTGAGCCCCAGCTATTCACGATATATATAAGTGACTTGGATGAGGAAACCAAATGCAATATTTCCAAGTTTGCTGACGATGCAAAACTAGGTGGGGTTTTGAGTTGCGAGGAGGATGCAAGGCGGCTTCAGGGCGATTTAGACAAGTTGTTTATGTGGGCAAACACATGGCAGATGCAGTATAACGTGGATAAATGTGAAGTTATACACTTCGGTGTGAAAAACAGAAAGGCAGAGTGTTATTTAAATGGTGATATATTGCAAAATGTGGATGTACAAAGGGATCTGGGTGTCCTTGTACACCAATCAATGAAAGTAAATAGGCAAGTGCGGCAAGCAATTAGGAAGGCAAACGGTATGTTGCCCTTCATTGCAAGATGATGAGAGTTCAGAAGTAGGGATGTCTTACTGCAGTTATGCAAGGCCTTGGTGAGACTACACTTGGAGTATTGCGTGCAGTTTTGGTCTCCCTACCTAAGAAACGATATGCTTGCCATAGAGGGAGTGCAGCGAAGGTTGGTACCAGGGATACCTAGGTTGGCACCTAGGCTGATACCTGGGATGGCAGGACTGTTGTATGAGGAGAGATTGGTTCGACTGGGCCTGTATTCTTAAATTTTAGAAGAATGAGAGGGGATTTGATTGAAACATATAAAATTCTAACAGGGCTAGACAGACTAGATGCAGGGAGAACGTTTCCCCTGGCTGGGGAATCAAGAACCAGGGGCTACAGTCTCAGGGTATGGGGCAGGCCATTTAGGACTGAGATGAGGAAAAATTTCTTTACTCAGAAGGTGGTCAACCTGTTGAATTCTCTACCACAGAAGGCTGTGGAGGCTGGGTCACTGAGTATATTCTAGAAAGAAAATTGATAAATTTTTGGATATTAGGGGCATCAAGGGGTATGGAGAGAGAGCAGGAATATGGCGTTGAGATAGAGGATCAGCCATGATCATATTGAACGGCGGAGCAGGCTCGAAGAACTGAATGGCCTACTCCTGCAACTAGTTTCTATTGATCTTCTGAACCAAGATCATTTCTCACTATTGTGCTGATTTCGTCCTTTATTAATGGAGCTACCCCACCTCCTTTTCCGTTCTTCCTGTCCATCTGAAGCACCAAATACCCTCGAATATTCAGGTCCCAGCTGTGGTCACCTTGAGACCATGTCTCTGTAATAGCTTTCATATCACTCATTTATTTCTATTTGTGTTATCAATTCATCCATTTTGTTATCTGAATGCCTGCAGCATTTGCAAAGCACCTTTAATTCTGTCTTTTTAACATTTATGCCTACTCTGACCTTATTTCCTGGTGCACTGTTATGTTTGTATGCTCTACCCCTTCCTGTTGCACTCTGGTTATCATTACCTGTAACATTACCTTGCACTACTTCCCAAATCTCCCCTCAGGTGACCCCCCCCCCCCCCCCCCCCCCACCCCCAACCCCCCGCCCCCGCCGGACACTGGTCCCAGCAGAGTTCAGGTGAAGACCGTCCCAATGGAACAGCTCCCTCTTTCCCCAGCATTGGTGCCTGTGCCCCATGAATTGAAAACCATTTCTCTCAATTCCTTGAGCCATATTCAACTCTCTGATCTTATTCATCCTATGCTAATTTGCTCGTGGCTCAGCTAATAACCCAGAGATTATTACCTTGGGGTTCTGCTTTTTAAGTTAGCCCCTAGCTGCTCATACCTCCCCTGCAGAACCTCTTTCTTAGTCCCAACTATGTTGTTGGTACCCACATGGACCATGACAACTGGATCCTTCCTCTCCCACTCCAAGTTCCTCTCCAATCCCAAGGCAATGTCCTTAACCATGGCACCAGGCAGGAGATACTGGTGTCTAAAATACCACAAGACTGCTTGATGACCAGAGCCTTCACAAAAGCTACAAATTTCGTAGCACAGGTGCCAACAGATTCACAGCAAGAGCATCATTAGTGAAACTGACAAGCTGGGAAGACTTTGATCAGTTACACTGAAAAGCTCCAGCCATGGCCAGGTGAAAGGCTACTGTTCAAAGCAGTTCTTCCCTGAGAATGTGCTATCAATGCTTGACAAGTGGATCACCATCTTCTTGGAAGGCACTTCACCTGTTTAGCACTTCACTCACCTTCAGCTGCACTTCCCTGCTGCCAGCCTTCACCATGGCGTGGGAGTAGCTTATGCAGTTGCATCTTGCACTCTGACGAGAGAGAAGAGGAACACCACCACTAACACACAGTAGTAACAACTGTCTTCACTTCAGTCGCATGCCCCTCCACAGTGCAGACAGGAGAAACACTGAAATCCAGCCGGAAGGAGGCAACACAAATCTACAGCAAAGGATCAGTTCGGGCACCAATAAGGTGCCAGGCACCAGAGGGCCATCCCCAACCTGGGTTTCTGCCTCTCACCAAGTTGTGTGCTCTGCTTTCTTTCCTTGCAGTAGAACAAAGAGTTGACTGTTGATAATAGCTTCTGTGCGGAGGAGAGAAGGATACCATTTGTGGAGGGTCGCTGTGGGGCATGGGTGCACGAGGGTTAGGTCTAGCGTCGAGTGTTAGCTGTTGACATGGAGATGTGAGGGGTCTGAAGACAGAGGAATGGGTGGAGTTGCAAGATCTGCTGGCCTGAATAATGTTGTGCAGGAGAAAGCTATGAAAATCAGAGTGTGGAGCTTAATACCTGAAATTGCTATGTCACTCATCTTCCTGTCCCCCCAAGCCCCTGTATCCTCTTGCTGCATTTTCTCCAGGATAAAGGGATTACACTTCTGCTGCTGACTTCCTCAGGCACTTCCATCTATGGTTGCTTGGTCGGAGAAGTTGCCTTCTTCCTCTCGTCCTTGAGAGCTCACCTCACTACAGCTCCTCGGATCTCGCAACAGGACCTCCAATTAAGCACGAGACCTCGGAGCAGCCTTCTTGGGTCTCCTCTCCATCCCTGTGATTGCTGTAGCCTCAAAAATCCAAGTACTGGTGACCCCCTTGTTACCCATGTTGTGGTCCCTTTAATTAAAAATCTTCCCTTTGATGGAATGGCCAAGTCAACCTGTCTTCGATTGGTCAGGGAATTCAGAGGTGGGGTGTCAAATGGGTTCCCCACCTGCAAAAGGCCCCACCTTTCAGCCAGAAACTAAGTTCAAAAAATTTTGCCCCATATGCTGCATCTATTTTGGAAGTAACTAGGATACCTTTATGTATACTCCTCCAACTACCTAATGATAGCCCAACAAGGAGGAAAATCCCACAGAAGACTGGGAGTTCTGCAATCCAGAACAAAAGCCCTATCGCCCATGCAGTGTCACACTAAGTAGCCAGTTTCTGACTGGGCTGCCATGCTGCTGAAAACACCAAACAACCAATCAAATGATTTTGATTCTGCCCAATGAAGCTTGTTGACATTTTCTCACCCCCTGATTATTCTAAAAAGGGAAAGCATTCCTTAAATGACTCTTTCCCATTGCCAGTCCACTCCAGAAGTGTGCAGATAATTTAACATGAAAAAGAGTGCAGATTACACAGTATACACCACCTAAATCAATCAATCAATGGAATGAACAGGCCAGGCCAACGATCATTATGTGGGCAGCTTAAATAAAAATATACCTCAAGCCACAGATTAACAGGGCTGTTGGTCACTATTCTAACATGTATTACCTACGTTGGGCAACAATTTTACCAGTGTTCAAAAACACAGCTCATAAAACATCCTAGTTATTGTCTTCTAATACACTACACAGAAAGAAATAGTAGAATAATATAGGATTGAATTGATATAATTAAACTCCTGAAATCTTAATTGTTGTGCTGACATTAAAGATATTACTTATATTAAAACAGTGACTATATTTTAAAAGTACTTCACTGGTTGTGAAGCACTTTTGGGATATTCTGAGATTGTGAAATTTTTAACCCAATGATGCAGTTTCAAACATCCAGTGTTTTCTCTGTAAATATAGCATATGGAATTATAAATTATGGCAGCTGCTTTATAATTAAGAATGACACTCATAACTTGGAACAGTTTCTCTGTGCAAAATACATAACCAATTGTACAATATTGCTGCATTGTAGATATAATACAATATGTTCAGGCATACAATTAACAATATAGACAAGAATAAACTAATCAAATATTCTAAATTTTCATTTTCAAAAAAGGGGGCATTTCAAAAATGTTTAGGGAAAAGATTTTACTTAAACATTATTGGCTTGCAGTTGGTTTAATTGGCAGGAACTTAATCCTGCTCAAGCACCAAAATAAATATGACAATTTTCCACCAGATTCAATACTGAAATTACTACACCAGAGGGTGCTATTTGCATGAAAGAGCAACACTGCAGATGCTGGAAATCTGAAGTAAAAACAGAAAATGCTGAGAATACTCAGCAGGTCTGGCAGCATCTGTGGAGAAAGCAGCAAAGCTAATGTTTCAGAATGATGATCTTTCTTCAAGAGTGAGAAGTTAGGGATGTAAGAGGCTTTGAGCTTCACTGCAGTAGCAAGAAGACATAAAGGTCAAAGTGGGCGGAAAGTAGAGAATTCAAACAACAGAAGACTGGAGGCTTAGGGTCACTTGTGCGCTGAACGGAGGTGATATACAAAGCATTCACCCAATCTGTGTTTGGTCTCCCTGATGTAAAGGCGGCCATATCATGAGCAGAGAGAAGTACAAATAAATTGTTTCATCTCAAAGGTGTGTTTGGGGCATTGGTCAGTGAGAAGGGAGGAGTTAAAAAGGCAGGTGTTACAACTCATGAGTTTCCATGGATAGGTGGTGTCCTAGGAAAAGGAGGTGGTGTTGGGGATGGCTGAGGAAGAGATGAGGGTATCGGAGAGAGAATGGTCCTTTCAGAATGCTGAAAGAGGAGGAGCAAGGAAGATGTCTTTGGTGGTGGCATCACGCTGGAAGTGGCAGAAATGGGGGAGGATGATCTATTGAATACAGAGACTGGTGGCATGGAAGGTGAGGGCTATGGGAACCCTATCATGGCTCTGGGAAGGAGGGTAAGGGTGAGGGCAGAAGTGCATGAAATGGATCAGACACAGTGGTGGGTCCCATCAACCACGGAGGGGAAAATCTTCAGCTGAGGAAAAAGGAAGACATATCAAAATTGCTAGTATGGAAGGTTGCATCATCTAAACATGCATCAGAGATAAAGAAACTGGGAGAACAGACAGAGTCCTTATAGGGAGGAGAGTGTGAGAATGTGTATACAAGATAGCTGTGGGAATCAGTGGGCTTATGGTGAATAATGGTTGACTGCCTATCCCCAGAAACGGAAGTAGAGAAATCAAGGAAGGGAAGGGAAGAGTTAGAGATGGGCCAAATAAAGGCAAGAGAAGGATAGAAATTGGAAGCAGTCAGGCCGAGAGCAGAAAACGGCACTTAGACAGTCATCAACATACCAGAAAGAGATGGGGGAAGAGGGGCCAAGTGAGACTGGAACAAGTAATTTTCCACATATCCCACAGAAAGGCAGGTATAACTAGGGTCCATGCATGTACCCAAAGCGACACTTTTATTTGGAAGAAGTGAGTAGTGTTAAGGGAGGCGAGAACAAGTTCAGTCATGTGGAGGAGGGTGGTGGTGGATGGAGACTGGTTGGGCCTCCATTCAAAGAATTGGCAAGCTCCCAGACCAAGCTGGTGAGGGAATGGAGGTGTAGAGAATGCCCATGGTGAAAAGACTACAATTTAGGGCTAGGAAACTGGAAATTGTTAAAAACAACTCTATATACATCCTGTTTGCACATAGCTATTTTAGATGCTATGGCTAAATTTAAGGAATGTGTTACTGCCAGAGAATAAAGTATGAACATACATACACACGACTTAGACTGGCTGACACTCTGTGCACTGAAGCAAAATCTCAAATTTAATTCAAGAGTCAAATCAATAATATGGTTGCATATTACTTCCAGCCTTCCCTCATCTCCTCTTTCATTCCCCTTCCTCCTTCAATCCTCCCTTCCCTCCTCCTTCACTCCCCCCCCCATTCCCGACCCTCAAAGATTAACTGCCCACACCAAGACTACAACCGTCTCTCCTACTGTCGGCAGAATACTAAATAGCTGAATCACATGAAGTAACGTGTGTTGCAGGTATGATTTCTGGTCCAAATTAACTCCTCCCTGGGTTGGGGAGGAGAAGTGATCATTACCCATTACTAACATGTGATTCTCTGTTGTTGAACAGCCTAGGCATAATCACAGCTTAGGCTCACATATTAAGAATGGTGATGTGGCAAAGGGAAAGTAGTCAGCTGCGATACTATGCACCACCAAAATTTGATATCTACAGGTAAGGTGACTGGTAAGGCAAGAGAATGGGTAAAAAAAAATCAAATTTCATTTGAACATTTTCTTTCAAGAATGACTGGTTATGTTTACAAATTTACTTTTTTGTGCTCAAGGTGAAGATGTTAATCCTGGAGACTGAAACTTTTTCCATGTTAGACAACTAATGCTAGCATTCGCCACTTCCAAATCAGGTATAGCCCGCTTAGATTCAGAGTAAAGCTTCTTCTACCCTGTAACAACAATTCTGATCTTGTGAGTGACAATGATAATTTAATCACAACTAATAGTTAGGAGCAGTTTTGTGCCTATCAAGCAAAGGATTGAGACCTTTTTGTAGTGAAGGTTTTGAATCTAATAATCTGAGCTGGATTTGAGCCAGAGGTGAAAGGTTTGCTTAACCTATTGTGTCACTCAATCCTCCTCCGTATGACTATTAAGTTGATAATCTAGCATTAATTTATCTGAGTATGTTGACAAATCTCTCTGTTGTAAAACAAGAAGTGTATTTTACAGCAGTGACGTAAATGAACAGATAAAGCAGTTCTGGCATTTCACCACCAGAGGCACTGCTCCTAACATATGCCATGCAGCTGTGCACAAATGAGATGGCTGAAATGATAATGTAATGTCACCTAATTAAAGATTTTGTGGCACTCCCAGGGCAGTATAGGGTGCTCTAGAAGGGTTGGGCTTAAAAATTCAATGTCAGTAACCTGTAAAAAGCTGCTAGCTGTGCATGAAAAGTTAACATTTTTATTTCAGCAAGGGCTGTGTATGACTACAGGAGTAGTGAAGCATTTTGACAATTTCAAGCTGAAATGCATAACAAATGGCAACATGATAAGGTTAAGACCATCAGGCAAGTTTGTTTTTCCTAACTGGACATTCCAATCAGTGTTCACAAGGAGTGGGTGTTCTGTAACTTGGGTGCAATTTTACTTGCCCCACAGGAATCCTATACAAAATCCCTGTTCCCTGTTCCTTTTTCCGCTATCCACAAGTTCAAGACAATAAAGAACAGTAACAAATCCCAAGAAAACACACAATTTAAATCTAGAAGTAACATTTTCAGATTGATTTTCTCTGTACATATTTCACATACAAGGGTGCATATGTCAGGAATGATGTTGCAAAAGCCACAGGTTTTTCCATTAAATCAGCATCTTGATTGCAAATGCATAAAACCTATCCTATCCTTATGGAGTCACCTTGTTGTAATAATTAGAATCAGGAACCTACAGTGTCAAAAACTGAATGACAGGTCATTCAACTCATTGCTGTTTGAAATCATGCAATGCACATAATGGTTCTCACATGTGCTGACATGTAAGCAGTCATTGCATTTAAGATTATTTATTTTATGCAAAGTGCTTGAAGACATTTGACATGTGATAAGGCACTGCTTGGATTCATATTTTTCCCCTTATTGTTATGCAACAGCTGGCAAAATAAATTTAACTTCCAAAAAATGTTCCTTTTATAGAAATGTGCAAACATCTCTATAAATTCATGTCTGACTGCATTTAAAAATCAAACAATTACAATATCAAGGAATTTAATTCCATATTTATAAAATGTATTTGTGGTTATGTTTTGTAATTCAGCAGAATTCATTCCATTTGTAAGCATTCCTTTCTTTTAATAGTAAAACAATAAATTCCTTATGAATTTCAAATTTGACCAACACTTACCTTGTATAAACTTGCTAGGTAGTGATTGGTTTTGATTAGGAAAGGCTGGTTAACACCAGGGTGATCCATGTCATGTGTGGCAGCTGCCAGCAAACCCAACAGAATATCCCATGGAGAAACGGACTTGGCAAGCTTTGAGGAAAAAGGTGACTATCATACATTTAGATAAAAATAACTAAAACAAAACTAAAACGAACATGTTGAATTGTCTTATTTGATAAATATTGAAGCATAAGCAACTGTTGCTTTCCATCATAACAACAGGCTGGAACTTGTGAATGGTGAGAACATCAGTGCTCAGCATTATTATGCAGTAAATTCGACAGCAACTTTTAGTATCCACACGTGTGCAGTTAAGTATAGAATCAAGGCTTTTCAGTCAAATTTTCCTTACACCTCCACAAGTTTTGTTACACCATACCATGCCACAAGGTACAAGGGCATTAAGCTGCTATCCTTACCCACTAGATACTTCACAAAAAGTTAGGGTTGGTACATTCAGGTGTAAGTGAAATTTTAATGGCCTGATAAAACCTAATTATTGTCAAACGCCCTTGCTGGCCCTGAAAATTGAATTTTATATGTATGGAATCTCATTTCCTCAATTTAATTCTTTAACTTTATCTTTTCAATTCTTATCTCTTAACCCTATATTTCTCTCCTCTTTATCATGCTTTCTGTACATAATTTTACATTGAAATATATATTCTAATTATGGAGGAGAAGTCATTGAAAAAGCAGCTGAGGATAGCTGGACATAGGACCTGCCCTAAGAAACTACTGTCGCAAAGGGCTGACATGTTTGGTATCCAAAAACCAAACCATCTTCTTTTGTACTAGCATGACTCCAGCCAGGGGAACATTTTCCATCCTCTACTCCACTCCCCAATTCCAAAACTGACTTCAATTTTACTTGGGCTCCTCAATGGCCACACTTATCAACTGCTGCTTTGATGTCAAGGGAACTCACTCTCATCTCACCTCTGGAATCCAGCTTTTTTGTATACATTTGTGGTCCTGGCAAAGCTCAAACTGATCATCAGTGAGCAAGCTTTTGATGATTAAGGGCCCCTTAATCAGTGGCAGCACTGAAGATGACACCTTCCTACACTTTGCTCAAAGTAGAATGATGGGACAATAATTAGCCAGCTTGGATTTTTCTCTGCTTTTTATGTTCATGGCATACCTGGGCAATTTTCCACTTTGTCTGGTAGATGTTAGCATTGTATCCATGGTAGGACAAATCAGCTATAGGCGCAGCTAATTTGGGAGCATAGTTTTTCACCTCAAAATCAAATTGGCAGAGGTAGCCACAAGCAAGAATTCATAGGGTGTATTTGGGACAGTTTCCTAGAACAATATGTTATGGATCCAACCAGGGATCAGGCTATTTTAGATCTGGTAATGTGTAATGAGGCAGGTTTAACAAATGATCTCAGGGTAAAAGATATCTTAGGAAACAGTGACCATAATATGGTAGAATTTAGCATTCAGTTTGAGAGTAAGAAACTTGGGTCGGAAACAACTGTGCTAAATTTAAATAACGGTAATTACAAAGGAATGCGGGCAGAATTGGCTGGAATGGACTGGGATAGGATTTTAGCAGAAAAAAATGGTCGATGAACAATGGCAGACATTTAAGAAAATAGCTCATGACTCAAAATTAAGGTATACCCTAGTGTGGAGGAAGGATTCAAGGAAGGGGATAAACCAACTGTGGCTAACCAAGGAAGTTAAGGGTAGTATCAAATTAAAAGAAAAAGACATACAATGTGGCAAAAATGAGTGCTAAGCCAGATTGGAAAAGTTTTAAAAACCAACAAAAGATGACCAAAAAAAAAAGTGGGAGGAAATAAGTTTTGAGAGTAAACTAGCAAGTAATATAAAAACGGACCTTAAGTGTTTCTTTACTATATAAAAAGGAAGAGGGGGACCAAAGTGAACATAGCCCCCTTACAGAATGAGGCTGGGGAAATAATAATGGGGAACCAGGCAATGACAGAGGAGTTGAATAAATACTTTGCTTCAGTCTTCATGGTAGAAGACACTAATGGCATTCCAATACTAATTAATCAAGGGGCAAAAGAAAGGGAGGAAATAAATACAACAACGATCACAAGAGAAAAAGTGCTAGTGAAACTAATGGAGCTAAAGGCCGATAAGTTCCCTGGACCTGATGGGTTACATCCTAAGATATTAAAGGAAGTAGCTCCACAAATAGCTGATGCACTGGTAGTAATCTTCCAAGAATCCTTAGGTTCTTGCAAAGTCCTAGGGGATTGGAAAACTGCCAATGTTACACCCTTATTCAAAAAGGGAGTCAAAAAACAGGCGAGTTAGCTTAATATCTGTCACTGGGAAAATGTTAGAGTCTATTATAAAGGATTTTATAGCAGAGCATTTAGAATTACATAATCTAATCAGGCAGAGTCAGCATGATTTCATGAAAGGGAAATCATGCCTGATAAATTTATTAGAATTCTTTGAGAAGGTAACAAACAGGGTGGATAAAGGGGAACCAGTAGACTTAATACATTTGGATTTCCAAAAGGCGTTTGATAATTTACCGCATGTAAGGCTACTTAATAAGAGCCCATGGTGTTGGGGGTAGTATATTAGCATGGATAGAGGATTGGCTAACTAATAGAAGACAGAGTTGGGATAAGGGGGGCATTTTCAGGATGGCAATCTGTAACTAGTGGAGTGCCACAGGGATCAGTGATGGGGCCACAATTATTTACAATATATATGAATGACTTGGATGAGGGAAGTGAATGTACTATCTCAAATTTGTGGATGATACAAAAATAGTTGGGAAGGCAAATGGTGAGGATTACACAAGGAGTCTACAGAAGAATATCGGCAAGTTAAGTAAGACGGCAAAAACTTGGCAGATGGAATATAATGTGGGAAAACGTGAGGTTATGCACTTTGGCAGGAAGAATAGAGGAGCTGAATATTATTTAAATAGAGAAAGACTGCCGAAGGCTGCAGCAGAGGGATTTGGGAGCCCTTGTGCATGAAGCCAAAAAAGCTAACATACAAGTTCAACAAGTAATAAGGAAGGCAAATGGAATGTTGACCTTTATTTCAAAGGGAATAGAGTACAAAAATAGGGAAGGCTTGCTAAAACTATACAAGGCACTAGTTAGACCACACCAGAATACGGTGAACAGTTTTGGTCCCCTTAATTAAGGGAGGATATATTGGTATTGGAGGCAGTCCAGAGAAGGGTCACTAGGTTGACTCCAGGTATGAAGGGATTTTCTTATGAGGAGAGGTTGAGTCGGTTGGGCCTGTACTCATTACAGTTTAGAAGAATGAGAGGCGACCTTACTGAAACATATAAGATTCTTACGGGGCTTGACAGGGTAGATGCTGAGAGGTTATTTCCCCTTGGAGGACAGTCTATGACCAGAGGGCATAATCTCAGAGTAAGGGGGCACCCATTTAAAACAGATGAGGAGGAACTTCTTCACTGAGGATAGTTAATCTGTGGAATTCTTTACCTCAGAGGGCTGTAGAAGCTGGGTTGTTAAATATATTCAAGGCAGAGATACAGATTTTTAATCAGTAAGGGAATCAAGGACTATGCGGAAAAAGCACAAAAGTGGAGTTGAGGATTATCAGATCAGCCATGATCTCAATGAATGGCAGTGCAAACTTGATGAGCCGAATGGCCTATTTCTGCTCCTACGTCTTATGCCACTGGAATGGTGTTGGGGCCATTACCTTTGCTATATTTGGTACACTCAGCCATTATTTGATATCACATGCAGTGAATGAAACTGGCTGACGGCTGGCCCGTGACAGTGGAGAGCTCAGGAGGAGGCTGAGATGGATCACACACTTAGCACTTCTGGCTGAAGATGGTTTCAAACAGTTCAGTTTTCATTTTGTACTCTCAAACTTGCTTCCATCATCACTCAGAATTGCAATATTCATGAAGCCTTCTCCTCCCATGAGTTGCTTAATTGTACACTACCATTCATGACAAGATGTGCCAGGACAGCAGAACTTAGATTTGACACACAGGTTATGGCATCACTTAGCTCTGTCTACGGCATGATGCTTCCACTGTTTAAATGCATGCAGTCCTGTGTTGGTAGCTTCACCAGGTTGGTACCTCAACTCCTGATTTAGTCTCTGCATGTCTCAGTAAGGATTGTTCAATCTCACTGGTCAAAGAAACACGCCATTGTTGACCTTCCCCCTCTCATAGTCTGGGCAGTGATCACCATCCTTCTCCCTCTGTATCGAAAGCAACCCCGTAGCCCCCCGCCCCCCCAACATTATGGACAGTACAGACAGATTGGACAGCAACCCCCCTCCCAACCCCCTCCTCAGCTTCCACAGTATGGATGGCAACCCCACCTGAATGGTCGCCATCCTAAAGTGTCCTTTATTTTCCACGCCCATCCCCACTCCTGAGAGCTGGTCACCCCGGGAAAAACATTTTTCAGAAAACGTGCTAATAAATCATATTTTTAATGTTTGAACTGAACTGGGGAAAATCTAAATAAAACATATCGGCCTGGAATTTTCCTATGGCGTCAGGCTGAGTGGGGGCAGGCGCAGAGCCAATCGCCGCCTGTGATCAGCTGTGCCCCGCCATTTTACACAGGCGGACCAATTAAGGCCCGCCCGCATGCGCGCAAAAGAGCGCAGCAATCTCCCTGAGGCACGGAGCTGTGTCACATGAGTTGGGACATGTTTGTTAAGGTGGGTAAATTAATTAATTTATTTTATAAAAGCTTCAGGAAACCTCATCCCGCCCATGGATGAGGTTTCCTGAAAAATGCGAAGGCTGCTCAGGCTTTTCGCCTGTCTGCCAACCTTAAGGTTGGACGGGCAGCATTCTTACGTACTTTAATTAATCTCTTAATGACCTTAATAGGCCCTTAACATTTCGGCAGCCCGCCCCTGCATGCTGACCAGAAGATTCTGCCCATAAATTCTTTGAAGCTTTAAAAAATTTTTTTACCTTAGCTTCCTTTAGGTAACAGTGCATGGCCTGAGTTACATCAGCAGCATGTACCGCATTGTGGTAAGGGTTGTTACGGTGGTAGTCCTCCTGGACCATTACTGCATAGAAAACAAAACAAGTTATTTCATCACTTACAATTTTGATCAAAAGTATTTGGGAATATTAAAGATATCCAAGAGTTAATTCTTTATATTTATCTTTGTAAATTTAATTTGAAGTATGGTAATTCATTAGTTTTCAAGTTGGAAAAGCTTATGCTAAAACTCACAATGAAGTTTTGCATAAAATAAATTCCATGACATGCCTTAAGCTCTCCATTCTGGTCCACCAAGCTCCATAACCTCCAACTCATCCAGAACTTATCCATCCCATTTATCCAAAGCAAAGTGCTACTTGCCTAACATCCCTTTCCAGCTGATGTCCAGTTCAAGTATATTGATTTCAAAACCTTTGTTCCCAAACTTCTACCTCTACTATTTCAGTAGCACTTTTTGGACTTGCAACTTGGTGCTAAAATATACTCCCCTACCTCTACATTCCACCCTGCCTCTATACTCTATCTCTCCAATAAGAATGTAACTAACTTGTTTACAGTCTTACTAGAAAGTAGAAATATTAATCATCAACTCCTCAGACTTCATTAATGCATTACACTGTTACTAATCATAACACCTGTACCAGGTGCCTGGATTTTGATAGTAGCAATGGCAAAACTGTTAACATTTGCTGTCATTACTACTCAGACATACAACAACTTCTGGAGTCTGCACATGTACAGTTAAACAAAGAAATCCAAGAGTTGGTGTCAGTGATTTTATGTTTCCCCATAGGATGCATTGTTGAAGTTTCCCCAATCTGCAATCAATTAGAAATCGGCAGAACTTATGAGAAGTAGTCCTTTTACACTATTAGTCTCGCTATTAAAAAAACACTTGAAAAAGTTACACCTTGCTGAATGAAGTTTTTAAACAACGTACTAGGTTCATAATTATTTCTGCACAGCTTCAAAGGCCCTGAAAAACTAATCTCATCTTTAAGATAAAAAAAATCCACATTTTTAAAATCGTTTTTAAATGCTCCTGATATTTGAGCTTCTACCTTCATCCCATGTATCTGGCACAATTTTTATTTTGTTATCTATAAAATGATATTAAAAAGTGAAAGAGGATTAGTGCTATTAACTTCCTGGTTTACTGTCTATGAGAATACTTCAATGTGATTGGCTGCTTATCTTGCTTGATGGTGTCACAGTTGCTGGGCACCTGATGATCCCTTTCACTTGGCACCAGGTTCAAATTAATGTTGGGAAAGCAAAAAATCCATGCCACAGAGTTTGCTAGATCTTTGTGGGCAACTTTCTTGGGGTCAAGAGAGAGTGCTGTTGCTTTGTCGCTGACGACAAAATTGAGACCAATATGGAAAAGGGCATCTGGTAAATACATAAAGTTACTTACCTAAAAATCGACGCAGTTTTACCAAATCCAGATGGAAATGCTCAATAAGTCCATGGTATTTAAACAAATGGAAGGTCAAAGTAACAAGACTATTTCCTGGAAGAGGAAAAAGGTACAGGAAGTTGGTAAAATGTAACTACACGCATTAATTTCATTGTGCACATTAGCTTTTAACAACAACAGTGCAACATGATCATGCATTTTGTGCTTTCCAAAGAATCTTATGTTTAATATCTTCATATAATCATAATATTACAATAAATGTGTCTTACTATTTCAAACTTTATATATGAAAGCTTTCCATAATGGAAAGTACAGGCGTTAATGTGAAGGAAAATACAAAGTCAAGTTTCAACTGCCCTGATTTTCCTGAAAGCTTGTACCAAAACAAGTTAACTATGGCTTAATGCCAATTTACAACATTAAAGATTGAGGAAGGTCAGATGTTAAGAAAAGTATGCCTATTTTTATACTAAACACAAATTTCATCAACGTTAAATCAATTAACCATTTCTTGTTTATTAACAGCTTGCCTCCTTATGCAATAACGTAGTTCACATGCATTTCCGATAGTGCACCAGGACCCAGTCACATTTCTGGTACTTTGACAATTTTTAAGCAATTTGTTTTGACTTCTCCTCACGAAAACTTAAAATATGGAGTTACGTTGCTTCTAATACAGTTTTATCGCAACAGAATAATACACTTTAGCAAAATGAAAAATTACCAAGGTTGCATTTCTTAAAAATGCAGTGCTTAATATCATAAATGATGGTTTTCATGCTTAAACAGACAAGAAGAAATTAGCGTAAGCTTTGCCCAAAGACATTTCCACTTATATTACGCCAGTTTGTGTGTTTTAGTTTACGTGCATAACATTCTTGGTTACTTTTTTCAGGAAATTCTAGGACGATTATTCAAGGATTAAGGAACAGTTGTTATGTAAATTGCTATTTATCCATTTAGATGAACAAAAGAATTCTAATGCCATACTGAAACTAATCTTTCTTTACCATTAGTATATGGGTTTTGTACAAGTTTTGTTTGGCACATACTGTGCTTAAGTTCTGCTTAATCCATTCCGGACTAAATTCTTCGCAATTTTCCTTCCTAGCTGTGGAACAGCCAAAATATTAAATTTATTTTACTGATTATTGTATGTTGAAGGTGACGAGGCTAAATACTGAGTAATGGATCATTTTTGCAAATATGCCAGCCAAAGTCAATATTGACTTGCACTTCAAGTTTTACCAAGCCAAATGAAGATTAAGGGGATAATTTTAATCACCAAAACCAGTTCGGTAGAAGGCTAAAAAGCTAACCATCTGAAACAGGAGCCCAACACCCGCCTGGAACCTGCCCGCTTTCAGTTTTAACGGAAGCAGAAGAAGGGGAGGGGGATAATCCACACTCAGAAAGAGAGTTAGTCACATAACTATTCTAATGAGGCTGCAAGTTTTCATTTTAAAAGTGACTGTATTTTTAACCACAGTCAGCCTGGTTTCCCTGGCCTCACGAAACCTAGCAAGTACAAGGAGGCGAAAAGGGCAGAATTCATGAGCTAAGTGCCTTCCTAGCACTGATTGTAGACTAGGAGGTCTGTTGAAAACCATAACCAAAGTCAGAACACCTCAGACTCTGCAATAATGCTGTTGTTGAAGAATAGGCAGACTAAGGTATAGAAATATGGAAGCATTGCCTTATAAGGAACTCCGATTCTCCAATTACTGAACCATTCATTTTTACTAAGATGATTCTTTAGATCTAAGTACAAGATTTACTCTGATCCCTTCATTCAGAGCTTCTCTAACCTAAACTAATGCATTGGAGGTAAATCCTCCAGATATTTCTCCTTTGCAGACATCAACTGGCTAAAATCAGAAACTCCCTAAAAGTAATAAAACCTTTGAAACACAGAAGGTGGGATAAGATATGACATAACTGACATACATTTATCTAAATCACTATTTTAAATTTTAATCAGATTTCCCTGGAGCCCAGACATCAGAATCACCTTACTGCTTCTTGTTTGATACGTACATAAATTACTTCCGGCCTTAGTAGCCAACACATTTGTTGTCATCTTTAATTCACAAGTAGGATGCTAGGTTTGCATTACCAAACCAGTTGAGTTCCAATCCTAAATAGGCTGCAACTGCACAGTGCCCAAATCAGGCTGAACTTGGGATTACTATGTACAGTTCTGATCAATCCATATTAGATACCACATTTCTGTTTTGCAAGGACAGACAGGGTTTTGAACCCTGTCCGTGTCAATGGTGCACAGCCTCCAATGATCACTGATTTTCAGGGTCAGAAGAAGAAAAAAACACCTGGAAAACTTGCCCTGAAGCAATAACAACGTTTTGTTGGATAGTTTCAGGAGCTATGTCCAGCAGGTGAATATTCGCAGCTCAGATGCAGGGGCGTTAACTTGGAAGTTGTTCTGCATCCCTGCATTTAAAACCCATTTAATACTGATCAACTTATCTTTAAAATGAGCACAGTATTAGGGAAGTGTTGCTGTACTGAACTCAGAAAACAGTTCCTTCATTTCAGAGATTGTTTTATTCATAAAGCAGGTTGTGCAGATTAGGAAGCTAGCTTGTCTAAGTTAAGTAGCTTTCAATTTCATTTGATTATTAACTCAGCACCAGGCAAACAGACAAAGACAACTTGTGTACCCTCACCAGAAGTATTAACTACCTGCACAGCAAGCAAACAACACTACCTTTGCTGAGCGAGCCTAGCGAAATTCCTTAATGGAGTGATCAGGCAGGCTAGTAACATGGGTCAAGTTTAGCCTGAGCTAAGAAACAGATACAAGGGTCTTAAATGTTGAGACTGAAGATCTTCAAGGCCCTGGATAAGGTATATGACATAATTCAACAACTGCCCAAATAAACTAAGAGTCATACGGACTCAAAACGTTAACTCTGTCTTTCTCTCCACAGATGCTGTCAGACCCGCTGAGTTTTTCCAGCAATTTTTGTTTTTGTAAACTATACTAATGTTTCAGCACAAAATCAAAATAACTCTTAAAATCTGAGACTGCTGATAACTGCAACCAGTCCACTTAAGCAACACAAATCAGACAATAAGGCCATATCTTTCAACAGTACAAGTTTGAAGCAAACAAAACCACGATGGATAAATCATGTAAAGGGCTGCAATTTCCTGTGCTCACAAGCATATTCTGCAGTTTTCAAAAGTTTTGTGTTTTAAGATGCTTGAAGATATTTCAGCTTAATACACACATTTATTAGCTTCAGATGGGGGAAAAACATCAAGAGTTAATAATGGCTCATGAACAATTCTTTTCATTTTAATGTGTATACATATAAAAGTCATTGTAGAGTAAATTTTAGCTCCAAATGCTGAATAAACTTCACAATGCATAATGAAAGAAATCAGTACCTATGTCAGAAATCAGTATTTTCTGCAAGATCAGGGCTCTAGCACCACCGAGGAAATACATTTTACATCATCAGAATTCATTCTAGTCATTTGGTAGTACAGAACATGAGCATTGCTGAAAGAAGATATTTTGTCAAAACTTTTTGTCTTGCACTCATCAGGACAATCACAAGAATACCAATGTCAGGGAAAGCAACAACTTCATGCATATAAGAGTGCCGATTGGTTGGCAAGTGTACTGTTTGGTACAGGCATTGCCATGGAGAATGCAGCAGTTAATGGTGATTGACAGTTAACGCCAAGCATTGTTTGAAATTTAAACAAAGCAGCTTGACTCTGACTGGTCAAGGCATTACCCTGAGGAATGAGTCAGCGAATGGTTGTCACTTATTTTGTTAAGCTGTAACAGGTGCAATGTGTACATGTTCTTTCTGTCTGCAAACATCAGGGCCCTGTGTATTAATATATGTAGCTTCCAGTACATGCAAATGTGCCACACTGTGAGCCCGATTGATAATCTTAAACTGGTCGTCAGTGTAATTCTTAGCACACTGAGGATTCAAGTTCTGTCGAAGGGTCATGAGGACTCGAAACGTCAACTCTTTTCTTCTCCGCCGATGCTGCCAGACCTGCTGAGTTTTTCCAGGTAATTCTGTTTTTGTTTTGGATTATTTCGCAAATGTTGTCCAATCACAGAATCACATCTAATGTTGGGTACTGTTTTAGTTTTGCAAGCACGGGCTGGTTGGTTATGTTCTGTATGTTGCCCGTTGCAAACAGCGGCTGGGACATGCTGTTTGATATGATCTGCCAGTCTTTGGGACATATGGCCTACATACCTAGCATTACACTGGCACTGAAATTCACACACGTATTACTCATTTATGAGAAAGGCAGAACGTATTTTTGGCTTGAGAGTAGCAACCTGCTAATGGGGAATACCACTTCGGTTTCTACCGCATAGCAGCGGCGTGAAACAGCTAGCTTCACCTGTTGCTCAAATTTTTGAGATACCTTGGCCTTCCGTGGTAATCTGAGGCGGACTGGGCACTTTTCAGGGCCGGAAATATTGTCCTTAGGCCCATTCATGAGTTTGCGCAGTATACAGTATGAAATGATTGGCACAGCATAGCCGCTTACCCTGCAGGATGTCTCTGATGCACCCTATTTCAGCATCAAGCTTGCATGGTGAACATGGTGAGCCCTATTTACGAGGTTGCCAATAAAGCCAATCTTGTAACGCATGGAACTAGTTGAGAAATCTGCCAGGGGGGTTCTCTATCATGGCCTACCATAAGCCTACCTTCACTGGTCCATACACGTGTTGGGATTCTTAACAGTTCCACGTGCTATAAGACTGGCCTTGTCGACAACCTCATAAATAGGTCTCAAGTCATTAGTTCACCATGCAAGCTTGATGCTAAAATAGGGAGCATCAAAGGCATCCTGTGGGATAATGGCTACCCAGGCTGATCATCTCACATTGTATATCACGCAATCTCATGAACAGGCCTAAGGCTGTCACTTTAGGCCCTGAAATGTGCCCAGTCTACCTCAGATTATCCCGAAAGGGCAGGGTATCTCAAAAATTTGAGAAATAGGTGAACCTGTTTCACTCTGTTACTATGCAGTAGCAACACGAGTGGTATTCACCAATAACATTATGCTGTCATCAAGCTAAAAAGATGTTCTGCCTATCACACAAATGAGTAACGTGGTATATGAATTTCAGTGACAGTGTGATGCTAGGTATGTAGGCTGTACGTCCCAAAAACTGGCAGATCATATAGGACAGCACGTCCGAGCCGCTGTTTGCTACGGGCAAGGTACATACTGTACCCAACCAACCCGTACTTGCAAAACTCAAAACAGTATCCAACATTAGATGGGATTCCGTGATTGGACATTTGTTAAATAATCCTCACAGTGCTAAAAATTACACTGGTAACCAATTTAAGATCATCAGTCGGGCTCGCAATGTGGCTCACTTGTGTAATGGAAGTTACATATATGAATATACAGTGCCCTGTTCTTTGCAGACAGTAAGGACGTATCCATACATTGTGCCTGTTTCAGCTAAACAAAATTAGTGATAGCCAATTGTTGGTTCATTCTTCAGGCCAATGCCTTGAACAGAGTCAAGCTGCCTGGTTTAAATTACAAACAATGCTTGGCAGTTAATTGTCAGTCATCATTAACTGGTGTTTTCTCCATGGCAACGCCTCTACCAGAGACCACTGGCTAACCAATCGGCACTCTCTTCTTATACAGTATAAAATTGTTGCTTCCCCCTGACATTGGTATTCTTGTGATTGTCCTGATGAGCGCAAGACGAAAAGCTTCGACAAAATGTCTTTTATCAGCAATACTCAAGAATTCATTCTGCTGTTCAACATATTTTTAAATTCAACACTCCAAAAACTGCCCTATTGTCTAATCTATTTTGTCGCTCTAAAATATAATATTGCGATTTAGGTATAGCTGCAGCTTAATCATTCAGTAAAGGAGGCCAAATGCAGAAAGGCAGAGAGTACATGCTGAGCTGATGGAGCTGGTGGCATGGACTTTTAAATCAATGCACTGGGGAATAGAGTGCCAACTACAAGTTGGCAGATAAAAGGACAGGTGGGGATTTAGGACTTAGGATACAGTTTTGCATAAGAGGCTGGCTAAATAGTCAGACAAGCATTGAGATGATGCAGCAATCAACATAGAGAGGAGAGATAGATTTGGATGCCTTCAGCATATGTGTAAAACTTAATATCAGCACAGGGAAAGCGAATAACAGACCAAAGATGGAGGCTGGGGGTACACCCCAAGAGGGAGAAGCTATTGCTGAAGATGTGCAGGCTTTGTTGGGTCAAATAGGATTGAACCAGGCTGAGCACTAATACCAAGGCAGGCCACAGACAAGTGACTGAGGAGCATAGTGGACTAGAAGAGGTACATGAAAATGAGAAGAATAATGCAACACGGTCACAGTTACAAGAGATGGCATGAAGTCTTGGTACTTTCAACATGGTGCAGATTAGATTGATGTGATTTGGAGGGGGAATAATGGGAGAAGTGGGCACAAACGATACAACAATGAGTATTTAGGAGGAAGAGGACCGGAGACAGGACAGTAGTTGAAGAAGACAGAATGATCAAAGTTGGATTTTTTGAGAGGCGAGTTGATGCCAGTAGTCATGAAGAGCAGGGAGTCAGAGGTTCACAATATTAATAAAGATTAGGTAAAGGCATAATTGTGGGATGAGGATTTAGGTCAGTAGGAAATTGAAGGCACAGGACTTATTCTTATCAAGGAAATGAATCTGGAAAGGGTTTTGGGAATGAGTGAAAGGATAGGGAGATGAAAGAGATACTGCAGAGTGATCCTTGTGAAGCAGAAGTACAAGGGCGGTAAGATTCAAGAACCTAGGACAAAGGAGAGGCAATTAAGGCAGCCAAGCAAATGTTCTTAATCATTCAGCAAAGGAATCCACAAATCATGAGCGGCATCACAGTTTATCTCCACACCCTCCAGCCATACTCATGAAAATACATCCAAACCTGCCATATATTGAGTAAAAGAGGGACATTAGATGAATCTTCCCTCCCTGGACAAAGAATATTGAAATCAATTATAATGCCTTTCTAGCACTGTCCAGCTGAGATCAGCTGGCTCAGGAAAAACAGGGATTGATTTTAGGATTTTCTTCATCCTAGATTATAACTTTTTTTTGTCGTGACAATGCAACCTATGGGTCTGGCTTCTCATTGCAGCAAGGGGCAGAATTTCACGTTCCCTTGCCAGCGAGTTTGTAGGCCGGGGTGGGGTGAGCAGATGGCCTTCCCACCAGATTCCCACCCATCCCGACCTCTCTGCAACTTTACATTTGGATGGCTGAGGCCTGTCCGCCCTTGCCCCAATTTTGACCCTTAAGTGGCCAATATTTTTTCATTCCTTCATGGAATTATTACCATCCCTAATTGCTCTTGAGAACAGAGTGGCTTGCTAGGCCATTTAAGAGTCAACCACATTGTTGTGGGTCTGGAGTCACACATAGGCCAGACCAGGTAAGAATGGCAAATTTCCTTCCATAAAAGAACATTAGTGAATCGAATGGGTTTTCACGACAATTGACAATGGTCAACATTAGGCTTTTGGTTTAATATAATTTAAATTTCACCATCTGCCGTAGCGGGATTCAAACCAAGGTCCCCAGAGCATTACACTGGGTCTCTGGATTATTAGTACAGTGACAATACCACTATGCCACTGCCTCCCCTATTGACCCCTTAAGGGCTGTTTCCCACCCAGCCTCAATTGTCAGGCTGGCAGGGTGAGTTACAGGGCAGGGGGAAAGCCTGAAAATTTACCAGGTTCAGGCTTGGGGGTTTGGGGGGGGTGGGGTCTCCAACAGTAGTTTCCTTTTAACATGAGCGCCCCACAGAAGGTCCAGTCCCTGCAGGTCCTCCTGCCCCACGGGCCTCTACACCAACACCCAACTCACCTCCCCTCACAGCCATGAGGCCCCTAAAACTTACCTGGAATCCCGGAACTTAGGGTCAGGGAACTGCACAAAATCTCAGTCCTGTCCACTGCAGCTTCTGGTGCTGCAGGGACTAGAGAGCTGCTGGCCAAAGATTGGCCGGCAGTTCTCCGAGGCTGGACTTCCTCCCAAGTGAGGGACAGATGTCCCGTCTCCAGCCAATTAATGTTCATTGGAGTGTGAAATAGCTGCAGAGCAGCAGGTATGGGCAGGGAGTGTTTGCTGCCAATACCTGGGATGACAGGTAGGGAAACTCTGCCAAGCTAAAAATCCTGGCCAAGAAGTTCCTCTCCAAAGACGATTCAGATTCAATATTTAATGACATTTTCCAGTCAATATGAAATGAGACATTTCAAGGATATTTGGCCAAGTCTAAATCCATCAATGAGACCATATAGGAGCATAATTTTAGGCTATCTAACTTTAAAATAGGACTCCTAAAAGAGACAAGGGGAATTCTAATACTTGGAACCTAACAGGCAAATTCTGAAAAGATTACTGACGAGACAGGGCTTTAACGTGCATTGTGGACAAAATGCCTCATCACAGAGATATCAGAATGTTGAAAGGTATTCTTTCTAATGCTGGGTCCTAACCCTGGATCTCCAACAGAAGGGCAGAATTTCAACATTTGGACTAGCTCGCAGGAGAAGAGGCAGGCAGCTGGTCAGGAACTGGAGAAATAAAAATGATTAACACAGCTATGGCGTTAAACATCTGGCCGCGAGGTTTCTCGGCCAATCAGAGCAGGCAAGCGTAATCATGACGCGCAACTGATTTTTGAAGCCTCAATATTTAAGGGATCATGGGAGGGGTCAGAATTGATTCATATTCCAAATTGTCAGAACAGAGACAGGAACATTACCAATGGAGTCTCAGCAGCAGAAGGTTACCACCCACTCAGTTCTCTGGAGGCAAGGCTGTGTTCCGCAAGGGCATGCAACAAAATTATTATTCCATGTGAACAGGAGGAGGAGGCCAGCGTCTGAGAGCAAGCAGGAGTGCTTGTGGTCTCATGCTCATGGGTACAGTGCTGAAAGAGGTCCAATGACCTCATCAGGGCAGGAAAGGCGAATGGCATGCCACATTCAAATTGAACCTCCTCTTGTTTTGTGAAAGGAAAATCATATTTGATAAATTTATTAAGAGTTCTTTCAGAATGTAACAAGAGCTTATGATGTTGGGAGGTGATATATTAGCAGAAAGTGGCTAACTAACAGGAAACAGAGAGTCGGGATATATGAGTCATTTTCTGGATGCTAAACTGTAACCACGTTGGGGCCTTAACTATTGACGATCTATTTTAATGACTTGGATGAAGGGACCTACTACTGCAGCCACATGTGTTGACATTCCGAAGGTAGGTAGGAAAGCAAGTTGTGAGGAGGATGCAAGAAGTCTGCAAAGTGATATAGATAGATTGAGTGAGTGGGCAAATACTTGACAGATGGAATACAACGTGGGAAAAACTAAGGTTGTCCACCTTGGCAGGAAGATTATTATTTAAATGGAGAGAGACTGCAGAATGCTGCAGCACAAGGGGATCTGGGTGTCCTTGTACATAAATAGCATGCAGGTACAGCAAGTAATTAGGAAGGCAAATGGAATGTGGCCATTATTGCAATGGGGATGGAGTATAAAAGCAAGGAACTCTTGCTACAAATATACAGGACATTGGTGAGACCACACCTAGAGTACTGTGTACAGTTTTGGTCACCGTACTTAAGGAGAGACATACGAACTTACAAAATAGGAGCAGAAATAGGCCATTCGGGCCCTTGAGCCTGCTCCATGATCAATAAGATCATAGTTGATCTGTTTGTGTTTCAAATTCCACATTCTCACCTACCCCCGATAGCCTTTGATTCCCATGCCTAACAAGAATCCACCTATCTCAGGCTTAAAAATATTCAATGACCTCACCTCCACTACATTCTGAGGCAGAGTGTTCCAAAACTGCACAACCCTCAGAAAAAAAATTATCCTTAAGTCGGTTCTAAAAAGGAAACCCCTAATTTTAAAACAGCGCTCCTTGTTCTGGACTCACCCACAAAAGGAAACATCCTTTCCATGTTCACCTTGTCAATACCATTCAGGGTCTCATATACTTCAATCAAGTCACCCTTCACTCTTGAAAAGTCCAGTGGAAACAAGCCCAGTCTGACTAACCTTTCCTCAAAAAGCAACCCGGTCATTCCAGGTACCAAACTAGTAAACCTCCTCTGAACTGCCAATGCATTTACATCCTACCTTAAATAAGACCATAAGGCGTAGGAGCAGAAGTAGGCCATTCGGCCTATCGAGTCTGCTCCGCCATTCAAGAGATCATGGCCGGTCTGATAATCCTCAACTCCGCTTTTCTGTCTTTTCCTCATAATAACAAATTCTCTTACTGATTAAAAATCTCTCTCAGCCTTAAGGAGATCAAAACTGCACACAATACTCAAGGTGTGGTCTCACCAATGCCCCGCATAACTGAAGCATAACATTCTTACTTTTATAAAAGCAAAAAACTGCGGATGCTGGAAATCGAAAACAAAAACAAAAATACCTGGAAAAATTCAGCAGGTCTGGCAGCATCTGTGGAAGGGAGCAAAGTTAACGTTTTGAGTCCGCATGACTCTTCAACAGAACTCAGAACTGTGTTCTCATTAACTGTGCTCCCTTCCACAGATGCTGCCAGACCTGCTGAGTTTTTCCAGGTATTTTTGTTTTTGTATCCTTACTTTTATGTTCAATTCTTCTCATAATAGAGGATAGCATTCCATTAGCCTTCTTAATTACGAGCTGTACCTTCATACTAACTTTTTGTGACTCATGTACTAGGACACCTAGATCTCTCTACACCTCAGAATTCTGCAGCCATTCTTCATTTAAGTAATACATTGCTTTTTTTATTCTTCCTGCCAAAGTAAACAACTTCACATTTTCCTACAATATACTCCATCTGTCAGATTTTTGCCCACTCACTCAGCCTATTTATATCCGTCTATAACCTCATGTCCTCTTCACAACATACTTTCCTCCCTATCTTTGTGATCTGCAAATTTAGCTGCCATGTCTTTGCTCCCTCATCTTAGTCATTGACATAAATTGCAAAATGTTGAGACCCCTGCAGGACTCCACTCGTCACATCCTGCCAATCAGAAGACAACCCATTTATGCATACTCTCTGTTTTCTGCCTGGCTAATGTGTTACCCCCTACACCATGAGCTTTTATTTTCTGCAATAACCTTTGATGTGACACCTTATCAAATGCCTTCTGAAAATCCAAGTACAACACATCTACAGGCTCCCCTTTATCTGCAGTGCATGTTACTCGTTCAAAGAGCTAGACACACTTACATTGGAAGTCGTTCAGAGAAGGTTCACTAGGCTAATTCTTGGGATGAAGGGTTTATCTTATGAGCAAAGTTCAAGTAGGTTGGGCCTATACTCACCGGAGATCAAAAAAGTGAAAGGTAGTCTTATTAAAACATGAGACTCAAAAGGGAGCTTGACAAGGTAGATGCTAAGAAGATAGTTTCCCTTTGTGGGGGAATCTAAAACTAGGAGGTATAGTTTCAAAATAAGGGGTCTCCCATTTAAGATGGAGATGAGGAGGAATTTCTTCTCTCAGAGGGTTGCTAGTGTTTGGAATTCTATTCCACAGCAAGCAGTGGAGGCTGGATCATTGAATATATTCAAGGCTGTGTTATTTCATTGACGAGACACACAAAGGTTATAGGGCAGGCAGGAAAGTGGAGTTAAGCACAATCAGATCAGTCATGATCTTACTGATTGGCATAGCAGGCTCGAGGGGTTGAATAGCCTACTCTTTTTCCCATTTCTTACGTTCATTCTGCATCTCTGTATGGAAAAAAGGCCAACGCAAAAAAAATTATAACACCCCATATGAAAGGAAAGACTCGTGTCACCCTAACTTCAGTCGCTACTATCAGACAGTTCAGCTCTAGGGAATTGCCAGTAGGAAAGTAGCCTCCCCACCTTGGTGTGATTGGAAATCTGCATGATGGCTTCTGGGAGTTGGAGTTTAATTGCTTAATTATGTTACATCAGTACAATGTAGTACCATTGTGTTCCATGTGCATCCAATGTAAGGAAAGATGAGCTCCACAGTAGCTTGTGAAAGTTGTACTACAGCTTTCAATACATCGGGCCTCATCTGGCCAGGCTGCACTGTAATATTCAGGAGCGGGAGTGATCCTGGGGTCAAGGATTTTCATTAGGTCCTGCTGGTTATGCTATTTGTACAAGAGGGTGAAGAGGGAGTTAGAGTGATTGGAAGATGGAATGGATTTTTTTCTCAAATTACTGACTATAGTACATACTATAGTTAGAAATTTTAGAAATGTATAAAGAAAGGGATATGCAACAAACCATGCTGGCATGTAAATTTGTTTTGGTAGAGTATGATTCAAAACTTAAGAATGACCAAAAATAAAGCTCTCTCTCACATCTGATCTATCCATGGTTTAAAGTAAAATTACAGTGGCTCGTGGTTCAGTGGTCTGATTGGTTAAAAAGGCACTAGAGATATACGTTAATAAAGTCACTTAAAACTTCTCTCTTATTCTCTATATCCAATCTTCTTTTGAGAAAAAACTGAGTATAAGGAAAACGTCAGCTATTTTGCTCAGAATATATGTACAAAATGACCTCACTGAAGAAAAACTGGACAATTGTACGTCAGCCTTTCAACTAAATGTTAATAAATTCTAATTTGTCAGACTTGAAGAAATGTATAATTTTGCTAAAAGAGAACTCGTACACTGCAATTATTTGATCCAACTTACCATTCGTTAGTCTGTCAAAAAGAAAGATGTCAAAATTCCAACTTCCATCCTTTTCTAGCATACACTGAAAGCACATAGAAAATTAATAACATTCAAAAATAAATCTTTGCAAGCTGAAATTTCTTAAAAACATTAAAAAGAAAATGTAATTCTGTATTATCACAAAAATTGTCTGTTCTTCAAATCCAGAGGATCCTCCACATACCACTGAGAGAAAAACAAAAACTGTTGGAATACTCGGCAAGTCTGGCAGCATCTGTGGAAGAGATTTCCAGTATCCACAGTATTTTGCTTCTGTATCACAGAGAACCTGGCCACAGGTCAGAGTTACCAAATGGTGGCGATTTGGTTGGGGGGGGTGGTTGGAAGGAGGAGTATATCTGAAATATATATGTGTGGTTAACTGAGCAAGTTATGGGTGGTACCACATTGAAGGAAAAGATGCACAATGCTGCAAATATTAGTGGTGGGCCAGAAAATTGGGGTAACTTTAGAAACCAACAAAGGATGACTAAAAAAAAATAAAGAGGGAGAAATTGGGAGTATGAGAGAAAAGCAGCAAGAAATATAAAAACAGATAGGAAAAACTTGTACATGGAAAAGTGTAGCAACAGTGACAATGGGAATTAATAATGGGAAACAAGGGAATAGCAGAGAATTTTGTATCACAGTAGAAGAAACAAAAAGTATCCCAAGAATAGTAGAAATGCAGGGGAAAAAGGGAGGAACTTAAAACAATCACATCACTTGATAAAAAGTATACAAAAACTAATGGGAATAAAGGTTGACAAGACCCCTGAGCCTAATGGCCAGCATCCAAGGGTCTTAAAGGAAGTGGCTGCAGAGATAGTAGATGCATTGGTTGTAATCTTCCAAAGTTTCCTAGATTCTGGAAAGGTCCCAGCAGATTGGAAAGTCGCATTTGTAACTCCACTATTCAAGAAAGGAGGGAGACAGAAAGCAAGAAGTTAGTCAAAAATCTGTCTTTGGGAAAATGCTGAAATCCGTTATTAAGGAGGTAATAGGACAACATTTAGAAAATCATAACACAATCAAGCAGTCAACATGGTTTTGTGAAAGGGAATTAGTGTTTGATGATTATCTTAGAATTCTTTGAGGATGTAACAGGCAGGATGGATGAACTAGTAGATGTACTGTACTTAGATTTCCAAAAGGCATTCAGTACAGTGCCACATGAAACATTACTGTAGAAGATAAAAACTCATGGTGTTGAGGGTGATATGTTAGCATGGATAGAGAACTGGCTAACTAACAGGAAGCAGAGAGATGGGATAAATAGGTCATTTTCAGATTGGTAAGCTAACTAGTGGAGTGCCGCATGGAGCAGTGTTGGGGCCTCAATCTATATTAATGACTTGGATGAAAGAACCAACTGTATTGCAGCCTTTTATGTTATCGATACAAGGATAGGAGGGAAAGCAAGTTTTGAGGAATATACAAAGAGGTGGCAAAGGGATATAGATAGGTTAAGTGAGTGGGCAAAAAATTGGCAAAAGGAGAATAATGTGGGAAAATATTAATTTGTCCACTTCGTCAGGAAGAATAGAAAAGCAGAATATTATTTAAATGGAGACAGGCTGCACAATGTTGCAGTACAGAGGGATCTGGAGCACATGAATCACAAAATATTAGCATGCAGGAACAGCAAGTAATTAGGAAGGCAAATGGAATGTAGTCTTTATTGCAAGGGATGGAGTATAAAAGTAGGGAAGCCTTGCTACAACTGTACAGGTTATTGATGACACCACACCTGAAATACTGTGGATAATATGGAGGCTCACCACCACCCTGGAAGGCAATTAGGGATGGGCAATAAACAATAACTTAGCCAGCAGTGCCCACATCCCATAAACAACTAATAAAAAAGTTTCCTTATTTAAGGAGGAACTATACTTGTATTGGAAGTAGTTCAGAGGAGGTTCACTAGGTTGATTTCTGGGATAAAGTGGTTGTCTTATGAGGTAAGGTTGAGCAGGTTGAACCTATACTCATTAGAGTTTAGAAGAATGAAAGCTGATCATGTTGAAACATGTAAGATTCCGAAGGGGCTTGAAAGATTTTTGATTAACAAGGTAGTCAAGGGTTATGTGGGACAGGCAGGAAAGTGGAGTTAAGGCCACAATCAGATCAGTAATGATCTTATTGAATGATGGACCAGGCTTGACTGGCCTACTGGCTCTTATTTCTGATGATTTTATTTCTGATGATTTTATGAACCTCATGAGGGCTTTCCAACAGTTACTACAACCTGGACTGGAATTCACTGGATTTCAAGACCCAAACTAACAGAGGTCCATTGGATCTCAATAACATCAGGCAGATGCTCTTTTCTAGGAAGTGAGAGCAAAGAGCTATTGCTTAACTGCAGATTTCCAGAAACCATGGGTGGAATTTTCTGCGTCCGCTGGTGTTGGGCATCAGCAGGCAATATGGCGGGAAGGCCAAAAATCAGTTTCAGGACATCGTGAAATCAGTTTACAATTGTCTGTTATACCCATTGGTGGTGAGTCACATTTCCCGCTGCCACATGTCAGGAACTTCATTGTAATAAATCTGCAGATCATTCTAAGACCAGCTCAACAGAATCAACCCCCCATGTTGGATCATCCGAGCACGTCAGCTCATTGAGTGCCAACGTGTTTCACAACAGCATTTATAAGGTGTGCACCTGGTGATCTGCACTTCAAGGGGAACTCAAGGTGAATGCACAGTAATGAGTAACGTTGCGGAATGCTCGCAAGGGTCGCCTGTTGGACCTTAAGGTTGAGGCAAGTGCACAGGCAAGTTGCATTTTCCTGGCTGGCTGACAGTGTGGTGCCGGAGCAAGGGCTACATTGTGGTTGAGCAAGTTGGTGGGGCGGGGGGGTCAAGGGCTGCACAGCAATTGATGGCAACGCACAACTGGTGGTAGTGGTGGTGGTGGGGGTGCAGCCACAAATTAAGGAAACCTTGTATAACAAAGTGACCATTCCCCAACAGCTGAGACAGTTCAGGTGCAGCCACATTGACATGTCTGGAGTTGGGCCTCTAGCTTATCTGCCCACTCATGCAACGCAGAGGCCTGACAGTGCCACCAAATGCTGCAAAGCTTTTCACCCCTCAAGCATAGACTGCAAACTAATGAGTATTTCGGTGCACTGCAGAACAATTGGACGACTGGGCAAGTTGTACAATCTCCTTGCTAAAGCTGGCCATGGAGTAGTCATTGGTGGAGGTGCTCACAGCACCTTGCAATGTCATAAGACCATAAGACATAGGAGCAGAAATTAGGCCATTCGGCCCATCGAGTCTGCCCCA